>NC_141540.1:56883333-57202500 GCF_021556685.1 Rattus norvegicus | reverse complement strand
TGTGCTGTCACTTTAAGTTTTTGATCTTGGCCATTCTGGTTTGTGTAAGGTGGGAATCTCAGGGTTGTTTTGATTTGCATTTCTTTGATAACTAAGGATGTTGAGCATTTCTTTAAGTGTTTCTTGGCCATTTGAGTTTCCCCTGTTTAGCTCTGTACCCGATTTTTTAATTGGGTTATTTGGTTTGCTGGAGTCTAACTTCTTGAGTTCTTTACATATTTTGGATATCAGCCCTAGGAACCCCTAGTCAAGAGATAAGGACACCAACTTACCCAGGGAGAGGGAAGGAGAGGAGGAGGGGGAGGGGGGAGGGGGAGGGAGGGGGGGGAAAAACATGAGTTGCAAACCATATATGGAGAAATCCAGTGTGTAAGTTTCGTGACGTCATGTTTTGCTTTCAGGCTTCTCACTCTGAAGTAGGCTGTGCTTCGTAAAGCTGGCCATAAAAAAAAAAAAAAATCCAGTGAACTGAAGATGGGGCTCAGGAGCAGAGCACTTGTCTAGCATAAACAACCCTGGGTTCATTCAAGCTCCAACATGGAAACTGTCTGCAGACTGAGCGAACCAAGCATTCTATCAGAACCCTGAGGCCCTGGATTCTAGGTCCAGCAGCAGCCAGAGGGACCATGCAGGTCCTCCTCGCTGTGATGGTCTGGATGGCTTCTTCTGCGTCTGGTTTTTCATATACAGCAAGTACTTTGCCAAAAATAACAAACGAGGACTTCATCGAAGAATGCGTTGAAGTTCACAACCACTTTCGGTCAAAAGCGTATCCACCGGCCGGGAATATGTTGTACATGGTGAGTTCACTGGCAGGGCTTGGAACACATGTCAGTCGGAGGCAGCTCGCCTGCATTAATTTGGGTGTGGGTGCTGGGTAACCCTGAGTGGGGTTTTTCTTTCTTTTTTTTTTCTTTTTTCCTTTTTCTTCCTTGTAATGAATGTGTGCAGTAAATCAGCTTGTGAGCAAAGTCCATCGTGACCGCCCTCGACTGCCTTGAGCAATACCACAGACATGATTCAGTTCTTTCTGCACACTTCCTTTCCGCAGCCGTGAGCAGCAGACTACTCTGTTGTGGCGGGTTTTCCTATTAATGCTTGTGAGGTCTCTTTTTTGTGTCTTAAGGGTTTTTTTTTTTCTTTCATTATCTGCTGTGTAAAATTATGGTGTTTCGTTATGACAATTCTCGGTGTGCTTAGGTTATACTCCTCCCCGTCGTCCTCTTGGCCCTCATCCTCTGATCCCTCCCCCTTCCACATTTCTGTGGTCTTCGGTTGTTTTTCCTCTATACTTCACCTGTCAGAGGACATCTGCTTTGTGTTACTTAATGTGGCGATCCCCCAAGCCCATCAATTTTCCTGCAAATGTCATAATTTTGTTCTTGGTGACTCAACAATACCCCTCAGTATGTTTGTAGAAACGTATCTGTACATGTGATACTTTCCTTACCCTTTCATCGAGTTGGGAACCACTGGATGTAGTCCATAGCTTGGATGTTGTGAGTGGTGCTACAAAAACGTGGCTATGCAGGGATCTCCAGAGTGTGTTGACTTCATTCCTGTAGATATGTGCCCAAACGTGTTGTCGCTGAATCGTCATATGCTAGTCTTATTTTACAGTTTTTGGTGATACCAATTTCCATAGTGGCTGAGCTAATTTACATCCCTGTCAACAACATTTATGGGCTTTTTTCCCCTCGCCCACAAATCAGTGGACTGAGTAGTCGCATTTCCCTAATGGCTAAGGATGTTGAGCTGCGCTTCTCTGAAGGACTGTGTTCATCTATTGGTTGTTGGATTTTTCACTCTTCGGGTTTAATGCTTTGAGCTCTTCATAGATTGTAGGTATTAATCTGATGATGGGTGAGTGGCTACCATGCACTTTCTATTTTCTTCTTTTAGCCTTTTTCTTCTTTTTTTTCTTCTTTCTTCCTTTCATTTTTATTTAAACTTGATATGTAAATGAGGCTGGCCTGGGACTGAGATCTGCCTGACTCTATGGCCCCACCTTCAGTGTCATGGTTAAAGGCATGTAGCATCATGCCCAATTTTTCTTCCATTCTTTTGGCTATGCCCTCTCTCAGGTAATGTTTGTTTTCACTGTGTCCTTGAGTTTAGTCCATGCTGTCTCACTTGTCAGTACTTATGTATTTCCTGAGTCACAGAAGCCTTGTACAGAAAATTGTCTATCCTTTATATATTGGAATGTTAGCCAAAGTAACTGGGCAAAAGAGAGAGAAAAAAAATAAAAGCCACAAATAAAAAAAGAAGATGTAAAATTGAGAAATTAGGCCATGGCAGTTTCAGGTCTCATATTAATTAAGATTTGTAATACATTCTGATTTGTTTCTTCTACTGTAAGAACCTGTTTTGGTTTTTCTGGTTTGGTTTTTTTTTTTTGTTTTGTTTTGTTTTGTTTTTGTTTTTGTTTTTTTGTGCTTCTGGGTATATATATATCCAGTTTGCCCAGCACCATTGGCCTACTGTCCTCTTGCATTCATCTCCTTGTCTGTTTGATGTCAATACCATTCTGTCAATTTTGACTGGCACTCTTGATTTTGAAATCCAGATTGACAAGTCCTTTTGTGCTTCTGTGTAAATTTTCAGATTTTTTTTTCTATCTTTAAGAAGAAAGCCTTGGAAGCGTGGTGAGATCTGTAAAGCATCTTTCCTTTGAAAACACCTACCCAAATCCATGAGCATAAACAGCCTTCCCATCCTCTACAGTAGTTGGTCTCTGCCTAGTGCTGTGACCCCTTGGTACAGTTGGCCATGTTGCAGTGACCCTCAACCATGAAGTATTTCTGTTGCTTCTTCCCACCTATAATTTCGCTATTGCTATGAGCTTTAAGTCTGTTTTTGATGAGAGTTGCAACTCACAGGATGAGAACCACTGATCTAGTTCTCTCCAGCCTGTCTTTAGTGTTTCTTAGTTTTCCTTGCATAGGTCTTTTACTCCCTTAGTCAGATGTTTTCCTACATATTTTACCGTTGGAGAACTATCAGGATGGAATTACTCTGGAGGTTTGCTTTTTGGACCGTTCACCATTCCTTCATACAAAAGCTACCCATGTATCCCATGCTGATTTTTATTTTCTCTGCTACATCCCCGGACTTGTTTACTTCTTAGAGCTTTTGGTTATAAGACTGTGTCACCTGCAGACATGAATGCTTCTACTTCTCTCTGATTCTTATTCTCTTACCTGATCACTTATTTGGACTGACTGCTTTTGTGTTACGTTGACACAAGATCTAAGAGTCATCAGACAAGGAACCTCCGTTGAGAAAATGCCTTCATGGAATCAAGCTGTAAGGTGTTTCTCTCTATTAGTGATCTATGGGGGAGGGTTCCACCTATTTGCCATCCCCGGACTGGTGGTCCTGGATTCTATAAGAAAGCTGGCTTGTTCTATGAGCAAGCCATGGGAGGCAAGCTAGTAACAAGCATCCCTCGATGGGCTCTGCATCACCTCCAGGATTCTGCCCTGTTTGAGTTCCTGTCCTGTCTTCTTAGAACAGAGGTGTGGAAGTGTGAGCTAAATAAACCCCTTCCTCTCTTGCATTTTCTTCCTGGCATGTCTTTGGAGCAATAAAAACCTACGACAGCATTCTCAACCTAGTTAGCAGGTAGAGACTAGTAAGAACTGTGTTGCTTCGGGATTCTGCCTCATTTGTCACTTTGACTCTACTCTCGCAGGAACTGGAGCCTGGCCTTAAAGTAGTAACATACTTAAAGCTCATAGCAGTAGCAAAATTACAGGTGGGAAGAAGCAACAGAAATACTTCATGGTTGAGGGTCACTGCAACATAGCCAACTGTATTAAGGGGTCACAACACTAGGCAGTGGGGTTTCCACATCTGAGTTGAGTAGGCGAACAGCCTTGTGTTACTAGTCTTACGTTTTTTGAGTGAGAGATTTCTTTCTTGACTCCTGTATTGTTTTGATTATTTTTCAGTCTTGGGACCCAAAACTAGCCCAAATTGCAAAAGCGTGGGCACAGTCTTGTGTATTTCAACACAACCCACAGCTGCATTCGCGAATACACCCAAACTTTACTGGCCTGGGCGAAAACATTTGGCTTGGCTCTCTATCCCTCTTCTCAGTACGTGCGGCCATCCTCGCCTGGTTTGAAGAAAGCCAGTACTATGACTTCAGCACTGGGAAATGTAAAAAAGTCTGTGGGCATTACACTCAGGTAAGTACTTCCCGACAGCCTCCAGGAACGACCCATTTAAAGGTGGAGAGATCTGGACTTGGTGTTGAGAGAATATATCATGAGCCAGTAGGAGTATAATGAGAGGAAAACCTACGTGAAGACATTACGTTCGTGGATAATATCATATGCAATGGCCATCAGTCTAGGCAGTACAAGACACTCACGGGAGATGACATTGTGTTCCTTAAAGCCTTGCAATACAGCTGATAAATGGATTTGAAATGTCTTCTCCCTAGCTAAGTGGCTTTAGAGAAACATCATCATCTCTTTAACTGAGTTAGTTGATGTATGGATGTTAGGCCCTCTTCTACATGTTTCGTTAAGAAGTGAAAGAGGCTTTCCGCTTAGGAAAGTAAATGCCATATTCACTGACTAAATGGATGTCAGAGTTACTTTCTCCTAGACTTGGGAATCCATGGACATTCTCCCATAAGGAGCTCTCTCTTCTGTAGGGAAGACAGAACATGGTCGTCTACTGAAGAAGTCAGGACCACTAATTTCTTCTTCTTCTCATATCTCATATGAGAGATAGGATTTTGAAAATTAGTTGTTTCATGTGCCAAGGGTCAGCCTTCCTTTTTCCTAGATGAAAAGGGGGAGCTTACACATTGAAGGAAGCTTCTGCTGTCTCAAGTCTGTGTGACATGAACTTGAGTTCACCCCTCTTGTTCTGACTCCCTGGGATGATGGATATGAGCCTGTTAAAAAGTGAATTGTCTTCTGACTGCTACCTACTTTACATGTTCAGCTACTTAAACTCCAATTAGTGCACAGGCTCATCCATAGACCTTGCGCAACTTCTTTACCTGGTTTCTTTCTTTTCATTTGACAAACTCCATTTTCAAGAACTAACTCCTCTAACTACACCTCTTATTGTGTGGAACACAGTGTGAGCCCTCGCCAGATAGTTTCTCTGTCATCTTTGCTCCTAGGACTTCCATCGACTTCTCTTAATTGCACTAGCCATAAACACACACACACACACACACACACACACACACACACACACACACACACACACACACACGTGTCTCCCCAAATCAGGGAGAGCTCTCCTGAAAGCCAGAAACCATCCACAGGTGCACACTGCTCTCCCTGCCTTGCTCCTTCTTCTCCTTCCTCCCACTTCTGAGGTTGTAAAGCATTGTCATATAGGCGAGCGAATATGGCAGAGTGAGATATGCAGGGTCTGGACCAACACTTGTCGGTAGCCACTTTACAAAGAGTGGAGTCCTGGAATCTAGCTTTGTAATTGATGTAATTGATGTTAGAAGATAAATGCTTGTCTAAAATTCCTGTTTCATACTTCGTGGGGTGGTGTGGGGTTCAGACTACTCAAGTCATTTTCATGTTCCTACTGGGAAGTTACCTAAAGTAGGAATTGAAACTTGTACTTCCCCTCCTCTTTTGAAAATCAACTTGTTTACATATGCTGCCCAATGATAACGGGAACAGAGCATAAATTCAAATTGATTATGAGACTAGTATAGTGATGACATACTAATTCAACATTTTAGCTTTATGTTCATTGGAGATGGACTAGCGAGTTTTTCATTAAAAGATTCACTGGTAGGCAAGTTCCAGACTGCATTTATGGACTAGGGCTACACAATCTGAGTTCATATTCCTGCCCTGACCCCGTGAGCCTGACTTTGCTTCTTTTACTAGTAAGTATAGATAACAATAGGTCTAATGGGATGGCCTCACATTCAGTAGGTAGTCCAAGTAGGCCCACAGAGAGCTTCCTGTTTCATCTTCCGGAATGCTGGGATTACAGGTGTGAGATACCATATCCAGCTAAGCCCAACTTTGAAAACAATTTTCAAGGTCTCTCAAAGGCCTGGAACATGTTAGAAAGCGGGGGAATGGTTTCCTCAGGTAGTGGGGTCCAGACAAAGGAAGATAGATAGATAGGTCATGAGGTTTTTCACTTAAAAGGGATGTTGGGATTTATCCCCTTTTCTGTCTGGTTTCCTGGCCACCAGGAGGTATGACTAGTTTCCAGACCCTCATCACAGATCCAAAGGCAATGATAACTGACCATTCAGGACCCAGAACATGCCTTTCCACTGATATTTTGTCACAGTGACTAACAGCTAATATACCAACTACTAGCAATCAGACATTTCCACCTGCCTGCCCTCAGGGACATACCAGTATCTTTATGTCACCATTTGTCCCCAACAGATGCAACAGGTGTGACACATAAGACCTCTGCCCTATATGGTCTTTATTTAACCTTGTGACTTCAAAATTTGTATCTCTGTTTTCCCATCCTCATAACTGCAGGTAGTTAGGCCTAGGACCTAGCCCAGTCTTTACTGGGATATTTAACAGGCAGCTCAAAAGGAACATGCTTCAAACAGAACCCTGTGCCCAAGTTCCTACCCACCTTACTTGTTCCCTGGTTTTCTGTTAAAAAAAAAAAAAAGATAGACAGACAGATAAATAGATAGATAATAGGTCTAGGTCCCAAGCCGATCGATAGATAGATAGATAGATAGATAGATAGATAGATAGATAGATAGATAGATAGATAGATAGATAGAAAGAACCTGGGTCCTAAGCCCAAGTGCTCCCCGCCACACACTCAGAATAAAATCCAATGTTCTCAGCTAGTCTTGTGAACTCCATCAGCTTCTAGGAATTCTATCACCCAAGAGTGAGTTACCACATTTTCATTCCTATACTGCCCAAATAAACCTCCAGAATTGCCTCCTCCTTCCTCTGGTCGTCTCAGTCCATCTATTCCATAAGTGCCAAGTGGACTCAGAAAGAGAAATATTTTTCTTACCTACCAGAACTCCTTCAGTCCGCTCCCTTTGATCTCATCTGTGACTGTCCCCCCATCAGATTAGGCCTCCACTCGCCCTTTTTTTTTTCTGTCACCCTAACATGCCAAGCGACTTTTACTCCATCAGCCTTCATCCCTGAGAATGGATGGCGTCCACTGTCAAAGCCTTCCCTTTTGCCTACATCATCACTCACATCTCGGTTCAAAGGTCATTCCAGAGACGTCTTCCTCAAAACCCTTTGAATCTTGGCTGCTTTCCTCCCTTCAGACACTCCTTCAAGTTATGTCTTATCTTGTTGCAGCAGCTTTCTGTAGGAAGCCCCGCTTAGAGTGAGCACTGGAGAAAACAGAATTGCTAAGCACATGGGTTTGTTTTCTTCCATGGAAGGAAGGATGATGATGCCCGGTCACCTGGAATGCTGGAGTCAGGGTGGCCAGATAATCCAGAGAGCATTCTATTAGGAGCCAGTCTCCACTTGAATTGTCCCTGAATCCTAAGAATTGTCTAGGCTGACCTCTGGGCTTTTTCCTTATAAAAGAGACCCCATGTACCCTGCCATCCTCCAGCGACAGAATACATCCTTACGCTTATGACAAATCCTTCCTCTGCACTAGGCCCTAGCCCTGAACACGGTTTATCAGCCAACAGAGCTCACTCTTATTGTAAAGGTCAAAGGGGCTTTGCTACATTGCAAGGGAATTTGATGCAGCCACCCTGAAGCTTTGTTAGAAGATCCCTTGGAGACCTTTCCCCCCAGTTTGACTGTGCTGAAATGTGTAAGAGAATTAAACCCCAGGATCAGGCTCTGGAAGATTTCATCCAGCCTGACTGACCAAGTCCGGCTCTTCCTAGTTTTCATTGTCACCTCTTTGTGGTTCATTTCCTGGCTTGCAGTGACAGCTGCAGGGACCCTGTGACAGCTTTCCAGCTGTGCATAAACATAACCTTGTCACTCACGTACATGTTTATTTTACACATGAACCCATGCACCCTGTGCTGAGATTAGAACTCAGGACTTGTTCCAGCTGAGTTCTGAGTGTTTAAGCTTTCCTTAGTAGACTCTCTAGGTATTCCTTAGCACAGATCTGAAAGCGTGATCATAACCAAATGTTTACTTAGTCATTTCATGGTAAGAAGTCTTCTTGTACTTTCAGATTGTTTGGGCAGATAGTTACAAGATTGGCTGTGCAGTGCAACTCTGCCCCAGAGGAGCAAATTTTATTTGCAACTATGGACCAGCGTAAGTGCCTGAATTCTAAAAATATGTTAATGTAGGTATTCATCTTTAATATAGAAAAATCTAGGACAAGTATAAAGAAAAAAAATCTCAAGGCCTCTAAATCCTCCTGCCCAGAGACTCACTACATTAATATTGTGTGTGTGTGTGTGTGTTGATACACACATACATGTGCTTTAAAACACTACCATTCATCTTTAAAAGTCACAAGATTAAAATGCTTGCTGGCGATGTAAATTGATACATTAATTCAAGGAAAGAAAATTGACATTAACTTGTTTTGTTAAAAACCAGAGCCAACTTTTGCACACTTCGAAACAAAGAACCAAGGTGGAATTGCTCAGTTCACCCTAGCTGCTTCAGTTCTTGAGACAGTTGAATTTTTCAGATACAAACAGCTTAGCTTCCAGTGGTTATAAAAACAGTGGGTGATGCGGAGTCGTTCTGCGTGGGAACAGTCTGTGTTCCATGTGTTGGCTTATTTTCTGTTGATATTTTTATTCCTTCTGTACAGGGTGAATGTTATTTCAATTTCTCCTGTGTTTCCTGAGAGTTGCTTGTGTCCTGCTATGTGGTCAGATTTAGAGAAAGTACTATGGGCTGCTTGAGAAGTATGCTCTAGTGTCTGGATGTGACGTTCTAGAAACATGTTATAACCTATTGACTCCAGGGACCACAGAACAGAAGAGGGTGTAAGCTTTGAACCTAAGGATAGCCTAGTGTTCTTTAGGGACCACCACCTGAGGCCACCCCCTTGGGGACCTTTGCTCATATTCTGTCTTCCCTTTCCCAGGTTCCCAAACCTCCTATCCCCCAGGTTTCTAGAACAAATTCAAAACTATTCTGCTTGATTGTAGAAAATGATAAAGTCTTAAGGACCCACCCAAACAAATTCCAGGTCTTCCTAGTTTCACGTTTTCCCCAAAACGAATCTACCAATTTTAAGTGACATTTTCCCCACTTCTTTTAGTTTGGAACACACAATTAAAAAATAAGCTAATAGTGATTTAATCACAGCCATTCTCCATCTTAGGCTGTTTATGGAGTGCTGTGCTTTCTAACAATGAAAGACAGCATAACTATATTTCATTCCCAGCCCTACATGCACAGACATGTATGTCTGTATCTTCTAATCTCATTTGGTTTCACGTTAAGTTGCTTCAGAAAGTAGCTTTTCGGGGGTCAGGGCTGGGAACGTGGTACACTGATAGAGCATTTGCCTAGTACGGATGAAACTGAATTTCATCTCCAGTACAGCAAAAATGGTAAGTTATCCTCATTTTAGGTATAGAAAACAAGTCCAAACAAGTTAGAGATATCAATTACTGAGCTCTCTCTATCTTGTAGATATTTGACTATGTAATAGTTATCAGTTACTATCACATTTATATACAAATAAATGTTTTCTAATTTTCTTTGTCTTTTGGAGGACATTACCTCAGCCAAATGGTAAATCTAGTAAAAACTGTGATGGCCTGGTACACGGGAAATTCCAAGTGTAATAGCATTTCTAGGATAGGCAGTGTTTGGGTGGAAGTAATCACATGTGCTATGGGTTAAGTAGAACAGAGCCCAACACAAGACACTTCTAGATGTTTTTTCCTGCTTCACACATATCAACTGACATCTTTGGCAAATTATTAATCTCTAAGATCTTCGGTTTCCTTACCTGCTAAACAGAAACAAAAACAATTCAGTCTCAAGAGTCCTCATAAATGTGACGGTATAAATTATACAAAGTTCATAAACACAGGGTTCACACGACACAAGCCCTCCGAATACTAGAGCCTTCCACTTGCTCCAGCTCTGTGATTTTATTAGCATCCTGAATCTTCATCCATATCACCATTTGGATTTGGCCAGACATTCAGAGTAAAGTGCAATTGTGTTGGGGGCTCCCTCTAACGGTCTTCTGCTTTACAGAGGGAATTACCCAACGTGGCCATATAAGCAGGGAGCCACTTGCAGTGCTTGCCCAAAGGATGACAAGTGCCTGAACAATCTCTGCAGTAAGTAAGACCACAGTAAAGACTTCCAGAGAGTTAGGGGATAAGCATGCGCTTTGAGCTGGCCTTGGTAAGACGCAGAGACCAGCTCAACACACCAGGCATAGGGAAAGGATGCGCACGCACAAGTCTGGCGGATAGAGCTACAGACCTGGAGGCCTTGTATCTCTCCATGCTAGTAGGTAAGCCAGACGCTGGGCAAAGCTGGGGCTGCAGGAAAATGAGAGAAATCTGTGGCAAACACTGGAGAACTGGGGATCTTTGTTCAGTCGCTGATTCTAGAAAGCTGTAACAAACCAATAGTTTACTGTTCTCAGATCAAACATTTAGTTTAACAGATTGTCCTTTAAGACGTCTATTTCTCCACGGTGTGAAGGGAGGTGAAAGCTACTGCAATTATGCCAAGCCCATGGTTCTGTACTGTCACATCTGTCACAGACTGCCTCACAGCAGCAAGTTGATAAGCCAGATGCCTTGCTAAGACTCTGGGCCTGCTGGGATGGACGAGAAACTGCCGCCTCATCTGTCATAAATAGTACCCTTACACTTGGGGAGGAGCGTACAAACTAAAGGAAATACTTGTGTTATTTAAAACAAATATTTTAATCTTTAGCTTCAACCATGGCTCAAAATCAGATTCATCTAGTAGTTGTGGCATATTAAATGATTGTTCCATCCATTTCAGTAGTTATTTCTTTTGTACAAAAATTCACATATCAAGTTCATATAAACACTGAAAAAATACCATACTGACACAGCGGCAAAAACTGGACTGTATCTTGAAAATCATGGTACTTACTTAAAGCCAAATCAAGTTCTTGGTTATAAAGAAAAAATTAGAAACATGCTTCCCCCCTATACCTAACTTTTTCTTAATTCTGGTTTTACAGCTAACCCACAACGAGATCAGGTCTCACGTATGTATACAAACCTTAAGTCATTTTCATGGGGCACTATGTAGGCTGGGCGAGCACAGCACGAGAAACTGAGTACATTCTTGTTTGTTTCACAGGTCACTCTGCTGATTATCCAAAATATCTACGTAACAGATACACATCGCTCTATCTCATCGCTAAGTCAGTTCTCCTATTACTGTCTGTCATAATTACCATTTGGGTAAAGCACAAATATCCTAACTTAGTTCTTTTGGACTAATGCCCTGGTTAGGGGACAACTTATTCATATGTGGTGATTTTAAAATGTTTCAATAAAATCTTAGAAGAGTTAACTTGTCTTTCTGCATTGTGAATTCAGACTGACCAGGTTGCCACAGCTAGGCTTTCCAGTAAGTAACGTACTTGGAGTTCCAGATCTGCAGTACTCATTTTGATAATTTTAATTCCCCCCAAGAATACTTGCTGCTCTTCAACGCGCCAGTGTCTGACTTCCAGCACCCACGGTGTCTCACTACCACCTACAGCTCTAGCTCCAGAGGATTCTCTGCCCTCCTCTGGCCTCAGCGGGGTGGCCGACAGGCACGCACATGCTTACTCCAAGACTAGATACACTATCTGTCTTGCTGGGATCATTTCCTCAGTCAGAATAGAATAATAGCAACAGAGACATGGAGGCCTTGGATTTTCTGCTTGTGAGGTTTTCTTTTTAAATTCTGGAGTAAAATAACAAAATCGAGTGAAAATTTTCCTCAAAACCAAATCTTTTGGGTATGTTTACAAAGACCAGTCAATGGCAACAAACATTGATGAATAACAGTCTCATTACAAAAATCTGTACAATTTAAAACAACAGGTATTCCTAAAACATCTGGGCAAAGTGTGCCTGGGGCTGGTTGGGCACAATGAATGCACAGGCATCCTCCACCTATGTATTTACAAAGTGCACGTCCATGAGCAGAAGAAAACGGGTCAGGATTTTCTGAGTTTGACTCAGCTAAAGTCTTTGCATCTCAAAATCCTTTACGAAAGGAAACAGTAGAAAGTCCGAGTCTTCCCAATGTTACTTTTTTCTCTTCTGCTTCTTTTGGTCAACCTCCATCTTGAGCTTAACTTCCTCTGCTGTAAGAGCGCCCAGCTTCTTGGCCTTCGCCTTCTTAACCTTTTCCTTGATGGCAGCCACATCAATCTTCGTTTCAGTAGAAGCTGCAAAAGTTTAAAACAGATGCAAATTTCAGACTATATCTTTTAGAGGTCATCTATGAAATAGAATCTTGTCTAAGAATGATTGGTCAGGACAGACTAACTGAATTCAGTTAGTCAAACTTCATTCTTTTACATGTCACTTGATTTGTACTACAAATGATTTTATATTTGGAATTTAATCATTAAGAAGCCAATTTTTCCACACTGCCCGCAAAATAATTTAAAATTATATTTCATGAAAAATAATAGGTACAGATAGATCCCTTCTGGTTTCAGTAACTTTAACAAGGCTTATCAAATTAAGCTAGCAGTATTTTAACATGATTTTGTTAAAACTCTAATGTGACAGCATCTAGTGGTCTTAATAGGTCAAACTATTTAACCAGTATCAAAAGGCTGAACTAAATACAGAAAATTTTAAAAGGATGTAACTTTTTCTTACCATGAAAGAATTAAAACTTAAAATGTACCGTCCAAACAGGGCAGACCCTGGAGATACAGGCATTTTAAATTGTGTTTCCCACTCATCATGCTAAGGTTGACTTTGGAATTACTCTGACAAGTGCAACCAGAGTCAAAGAAAATGAAGAGGTCTGATCAGAATGAGGCCAGATGTGGTTAAGGTGACATGAAGTTTCTCCTCTTGGCACCTTATTATTAACACTTTGTTTTAAGATGATGAGAAGTGTGTGTAAACATAGAAATGTGTGGCAACAGTGTTTGGGTGTCTTCAGAGATTACATGCGGCTCCGGGGTTACATCTTTCCCAATAACAAATCTAACCCCAGCACAGGGCAGCCAACCTAAATTATAGAAACCTTGATGGTCACTTTTGCCTAGGCTTGTGAGCTAATGAAACCAGTTGTTTCTTAGAGGTTGATATGCACTCTGGGTTTGCTTATCATATACTACAGGTATCTTACCTTCCTTTGGCTTCACAGCCGGCTTTTCCTTAGGTGGAATAAATGCTTTGTTTCGTTCTTCCTGCCTCTTTGTAAGAGCTTCTGCTTGTTTAGCCTACATCAGTGAAAAACGCCTTAGTAAAACACAACTGTATAACAAACTGTGCTGGTGATGTTGTGTGTAATCTGAAAAATCTTTACCTTGATTGCTTCCATTTTCTGCCGCTTCTTCTGATTCGCCTTCAAAAAGTATTCCCCACTAGCCAGTTCTTTGTCAACCTATTAGAAAGAGTATCTACAGTTAGACCAGAAATAATGGACACAAGGGAATTTCCTAAGCAGTCAGTGTCCTTGGGGCCAGAAAGAGTGTGGCATCAATTCTATGATTACTGATCACATGAGAGGTTAATACAAACGTGGAGCTAGAACAGAAGGTGCTGCTTGTGAACCATATGGCTGATTCAGGTAGGACCAAAGGTTTGGGTGTCAGAAAAGTATGAAAAGGAATCAGATGAGTTTGGGAGAAATCTGAGCCTCCAAGAACGTGGTACTCATCTTAAAAAGGATAGAAGCTCTGGCACAAAAGAACGGTGAAAGGATCTAAGCCAGGTGTGGCTGTGCAGGCTTTGGATCCACACACCCAGGGAGGCTAATGCAGGAGGACGGAGCTCAAGGCCAGCCAGGGCTTAGACCCTGTCTCAAAAACAAAGAGAAGCAGGCAAGCCAAGAGGAAGAGGGGACCCAAACAAAGCCACTGTCTTAATTCTTGTACTTTCTTACTTCAAAGTTCCTTAAGGTCGGTATCATTACCTCACTTAGGCATGAGGACACTGACCCACTGACAGGTCAGATAAAATAACTTGTTTACAGTCTTGGAAAGGTGTGAGCACAAGGCAGTGGAGGCACCGCTGTTTCAAGAAACTCATAGGGCCTCTCCCTCCGAGCCAAAGTTACAGGTGCATAACCCTGTTTTGGGGTGAATGAGCATGAGAACACAGTATCAACGAGAGAGAGACTAAAGTACTATAATTACAAAGCCCACAACAGTGGCATAAGGAAACAAAACACACAAGCATCTTGGCTACTGAACAAGAGAAAATTCATCTACTCTACAGGGAGAGGGGTGAGAGGGAAATTGCCAGCAGACTTAGGGCAATCCTCACTACAACCCAGTAAGGTAAATAACCTGAAATCTGCACACTAGCCCAGCTCTAGCCAGGACCTGACATTATTGCAAGAGGCTACAGCCTTAGGGAAGGACTGATCCAGGGACCACAAACAATGCACATGTCTATGTCTGCCGACCCAGACTCCACCACACTGAGCTATCCGATGAACCTGACTTGGCCCAACACAGTACTGACCCATGCTTGCTGGGTGTCTTGTATTGTGAGGATGAGTGTTGGGACAGGGAACCACCCCCTTCAAAATGCTCGCCTTGTGGAAACCAAGGGGATCGTCAGAAATATGAATGTAAAGCAGTGTTAGGGCTGGAGGCAGGCACCTCAATGGCCCCAGCTCTCTAACCATAGAACAGAACAACCTATTGTATTCTGACAGGGCTACACAGAGGGACCCTAGGGCAGCTGTGGTTTGAGCATCACACCTTGAGCTATCCGTAGTGAAAAAGTCTAAAACTTTGCTGTACTCCAGCCTTGGGGACACAATGCCATCGAAGGATGATAGTTCTGCTTCTGTGCTGTCCCTCCCACCTGACTGCAGTAATCCTGTAAGGACTCAGTGTGAGTGTCACAAAGGGGTACTAAGCTTCCTCCCAGCTTTCCTGTGGAGCCTCTGGGCGAACACCACTGACTAGTCAGAAATAAAGACAGAAGAACCGTGGAGCAATGATCCAATACTCACCAAGAAAAGAGGTGAGACCCAAATAAAACTATTAGGCAAAGGAGGATATGAAAACCTGTATTAACTAAGTACAAAAATTCACTAGCAGTTAGTACACACCTACATGTCAATTACAAAACCTGAGGGGATGAAAAGACCTTCCCTGTTACTGGATTCAAGGAATTAATCTTGATGAATGCCCATGTCACCACAGCAACCTATGGAGTCAACGCAATTACTGCTCTTCACAGATGGGAAGAGGCAAGCCTAAAGTTCATATGGAGGCCCAGAAGACCTTTAGTCAAAGCAATCTTGGGGAAGGAGAAGACAGGCACCATTCCTGGTTTCAGGACGTAGCTCAGAGCTGTGGAATCTAAGCAGCGGGCTGGCAGCCCCCCTGCTGTAATGACGTCCTTTCCTCTCACTCTCCTTCCTTCCTTCCCAGCGTAGATGCCACTGCCTGGCATTCCCAGGGCTGTCTCACTTCCAACACCATTCTGACTAGTCCCCCTCCCCCAACCACCGGTCTTCAGGGTTTCCCTGAAAACTCCAAGCACAAGTCAGTGAGGGGTGGAAGACTGTGGCCAGAAAATAGTTTGTTTAAACCAGAAACGACATAGTAAAGACTGAATACTGTATGATACAGGCAAAGAAGGGAATAGTAAAACAAAATCCCAGATAGGTGTAGATCAAATTCAAGCATGAAGAAAGACGTTCCATGGGTTGGGGGAATGCGAGACAAGGAGGAAGAGTCTAAGGAATTCTTTCCTGATGACCTCAAATATTCCAGAGCCGTAGAATCTGGATCTGCCAGGTGTGGGAGGGAACAGAAAGGAACACAAAGGACTGCCACATATTTAGGCTGGCAGAAGTTGAAGACACAAACTTTTAGTAATTTAACCCAAAGGTACGACTTTTCCCCACTTTAATTTTTTGCCTAACTCCAATTTTTGAGTTTCCTGAGAGGGTGTGGCTAAAGAAAGTGTACATGAGAAAGAGAAGGGGGAGAAAGGGAAGGAAACCCTGGCCGTGAGAGTGGCGGAGAGGACCAGAAGCCAGCTGAGGAACAAGGACAACAAATGCATGTGTGAGTAAGACTTTAAAATGATAGAGTACACAGTCAAAAACTGTTAAACTCCTGGGTAGCTTTCAGCTCCAGAACCCTGGCTGCCTGACACCACCCCCAACACAGTTTACTCACTCTGGGATGCCCACTCCCACTGTGGGCTAGCAAGTTCTCATGTCCTAAACACACGCACATCCACAGCCAACCCAAACGCTCAGTACTGTTTCCAAAAACAGGACAAAGTCGTTTCGTCCACACCAGCACTGGCCACTGACCTGACTTTCGGGCTGTGGGGGAGGGAAAGGTGTGTACTCCTTCTTGACACTCTTCTTCTTCGGTTCCTTGCGCTTATTCACATTTTTGTGCTTGAACTGTGGCAAAAATCTTTCCCAACTTTGCGATCGTAACTCAGAATCTTTTGCCAACTCCCGTTTAATCATCAAGGTCTTTAGGCAAATACATATAAATAAAACTAAATTTTAAAATTCACACATTTGTTAACACATTGCTTCTAAAAAGTAAGGGACGAGCTCCTCGTGTATTCAGAATGAAAGCAATTGCAATTAATTAAACCTGCACAACTGGGCAAATATCGGAAACTCTAGAGTCTGGATCAAACGTAGATACGACATGAAAACAAAGTTCAGCTTTCCTGCCACCTTTCATTAAAATGCAACTTGGCAGCACGGACGGTCCATTCGTAATTAGCTGGTGCTTCCTGTGAGTAGGACACTTTCGGTATCAACTGCGGTATTCTAAGTCCCAGGAATTTAAATCAGTTTTACCCCAATCTTCCGGACTTTCCAACCTTTGAAATGTAAGTGCATTTCCCACAAGCACCCATCAGCAAATGGGTCACTGCACTATGGCTGCATTCCTGCCTAGTCAGTCTCTACAAGGTGCAAGCATTAAATCTCAAAGGCAGCTTTAATGCAACCTGAGAGTCCAGACTTTGAAACAGGCAGAATCCTACTGATACCACCTATAGTCAGTTCTGAGAGGCTTCTCTTCACTGTACTAGAATGCTACAATAACAGACAGTATTTCTTTTCATAGTTTTTTACAAGACAGATACAAGCACCAAAGGAGAGCTGGGGTAGAATCTGGTGGGACAATTTCTCCTCTCAATTCACCCAAAATACTTTTGCTCTAGCTCTCTGCATATTACATCTTCATACAATATTTAGTTTTCAGTTTGTGAAGTTGGAAGTCTGACAGTCACTAATAACGTATAAACAAGACTCACTTTAATGTTATAAATTGGATGGATATTCTTCATGGTATCAAGGACTACTTTTCGAACCTGAAATTTACAGAGAAAAATGAAGCAGTCACAAAGATTCCAACAAACTGGACAGAAGAGGATTAGGCTCCTGTAACATATCCCATGAATCAGAGACTGTGGCCACACTGAATTCACTTTCTTCTATTGTTCTCAGTGGCTTCTCCACCTTCTGTAACAGCAATCAGCTTTTTTAAACAAAGCATGCTTCATGACGATGGCCATAGAGTAAACAACTAACAAAATACCCAAGTCCTAGAGGTACTACTGACTTAGGGCGAGACAGCTGGGTTTAAGAGTCAAAAGAGGGTTCAAACCCTGGCACAGGGGCTACAGCTCAGTAGACGAGAGCTTGCCTACTGTGCACAAGACTTTGAGGTGGATTTCCAGCACTGCAAAAATAGTAATTGTTATAATAATAAATAGTAATTCTGGGACTATCACATCGTGTAAGAGTTGATTAATATTCCCATTTCAGTTGACATCTGTAAAATGGAGATAAAACTGTATCTCAATCTACCATAAGATTTGATATGTTATCTCTGCTCCATTAGAAAAGAGTAGGCAACCTATGAGTTAAAAGTCATCAGAATTACTTCTAATGGCATTCCAGGAGGGGCGCAAACTACAGCCTGCTTCAGCTCCATATGATAAGAACAGGACCTGACAGAGAGCTGTGTCCCACTGGCTTTCTCAAAACAGTTGGGAAGGCACAGAGATGTTTATACACACACTAGAATAAAAGATCCTGTAGCTTAAAGGGAAAGGTTTCAGAGTCTGACCTCTACTGGCTACATGTGTTACTACACTACCAGGGCCTCTGCTCAGTATCCCAATGCTGATGCTCTCAGGTGAGCTACTAGGATCTGAACTTAAGTCTAACGGTGGGAAGGGTGAGGGTGCACAGACCTAACTCAGACCTGCATGCCTCCACAGCTGTCAGAGGTTGCCCGAAGCACCTCACTTGACAGCCCTCAAGTAAATGACAAACTATTTACAAATTAGAAATCAAAGCACATTCTAAAGATATGAAATGATATAAGCCATTACTCAATGAAAAATTCTATGACAACCAAGTTACTTCATTTTTGTCTTGGTGGAAGCATCAGGTCAGAGCTCTCACCTCTTTCAGGCCACTGAAAGGTCCGATGGCCGACACGGTGTTCCCCTGAACCATAACGTAACAGTTTGTCAGGAGTTCCAAAGCCTGAATCAAAAGAGCAAATCCAAACTCAGTGTGCTCAAAGTCAACAACAGAGATGCTCGTGCCCCAGTGATGACAAATACCTTCAATGTCGATCCTTTGGGACCAATAAGCCGCTGTCTTCTTTTCACAAATCTCTCTTTATTTCTCACTAGAGAGCCGATTTTAATGATATCACATGCGACATCATCCTGAAGTATCCGTATTGCCTTTTAGGTGAAGGAAAAAACAAAGGATCAGCATTCTTCTTTTCTAAGCCCAGGCTGATAAAATACAAGCACGAACATGAACATCTGAGGGAGGGCAGATGGAAAGACACAGTATCACAGGCTGTGGAACAAGCTCCCACGTTTCCCTCAGGCCCTGCCCACCTTGTTTGTGTGAGCAGAGTCTCTCTCTCACTGGCCCAGAGCTCACCAAGTTAATCCCCCTGGCCCAGACACACCTGTTCAAAAGAGACGCTCCTTGCTAAGAGCTTTATTAGGTCTCGGGCCCTAATGATGATGTAAGGGTCAAAAGTCTTCTTTGTTGTACAAACAGTCATGCTACCTTCAATCAAGTCCAGCGTTGCTTTAACATGCTACAAAAAGAAGGAAAGAACACAAAATAGGTTCAGTTGTATGTAGATCATTATAGAGCTGATCCCAACCAAACCATGAGCCTCTGTGCCCGGAAGCTAACTACCAAAGCCTCTCAACTCCCTCCCTCAAATAAACTGGGTTGTTAAATACAAATGATGAATACTTCATTAATTTCACACTTGGCAGGATGCAAGAAAGTGAAGCAACTGTAACCCAAGACTGAGAAATGAATTTTCCTTTCTAATTTCTTTCTACCTGGTTAAGGGACTAAATACAAAACAAATTACCACAGGTTTACAAAGAAGCAATAATTAGCAAAAATGAGCTCTACTCTCAATAACAAGAATCACATGTTTAAAAAAATTCCCTTCTGTGTACACAGGAGCAAGTGAGGAGGGAAAGTGCACATTTATACGTATGCACACATAGAGGCCAGGGGTCAACTCCCGGTATCCCTCCCCAGGCACTGCCTGGAGCTCACCAAGAGTCTCGGGTCTTCTGCCTGCACGCTGGCCGCTTACACGGAGTCTGGGGATGCAACTCCAGTCCTGATGTGGCAGTACAAGCACTTTACCAACTGAGCGACCTCCACAGCCCCAAGGACTGGATTTTAACAGAACAAAGAAAAAAAATGCTCTTTTCTGACTCTTGACCCTTTCAGGAGAATCCTGCATTACAGCGAGCCGAGAACATTTCAGCACCAGCACTCTGGAGATTTGCCAGCAGGAAGCAAGCACAGCAAAGCTGGGTGCACGGGCACGTGTTTAAAATAAAGTCTGAAGCACGGCGTGCATGGCTCACTCAGCCAAGTACATGAGTATGCGATAACCCCTGCTTGCCGGAACAGGTAACTGTAGACAGCCTGAGGAACCTCTAAAATATTACGAGGATAGGCATTTCTCAAAATACTTTATATTGTGCACAAAATTAAAAAGAAATGAGCTCTAAGAATAAAGGTTACCTATATCCTTTTAAGTACTAAGGAACCAAATTAACCAGCTATGTTGGTGTTTCTGAAACCAAAATCCACCAGCGCACACACAAATTTCATTAAAAGCAAAGGCATAAGAAGAGCAAAATCTCAAAAGAATTGTTTAAAACCAGCATACATGTTCATTCAGGGCTTTCTGGACCAACGGCCAGCACTCCTTCAGGTAAGCCTCTCGGTATTTTGGGAACAAGGTTGCAAAGCTGCTTTCCTCCAAGAGTCCTCTGGGATTGTCCTCTTTGGAAAAAGCTGGTTCCTTCCAACCATCAGGTACAGTGAGGAGCTCTCCCTCATCTACAGAAGAAAGAATTTACACATCACATGTCAATGGCCTCCACACACACGGTGCACATTCTGTGCACATCTTCATAACATTTCCAATGTACTGTATCCGTTTCCCTGAGTTTTAAATTTTTCAGCATCAGGACCATGGCTCTATCATCATCATCATCACCATCACCATCACCACAACCACAACCACCATCACCACCATCACCACTATCACCATCATGCTGTAATAGGACCACCTGAATACACGGTGGTTGCCTAATCAGAACAGTTCTTTGAGAAAAAGGACACTTCCTTGTATCCACTGTAACTGGAATGCATTAGTAGATAACAATTACTAAGTCACCTTCACTGCACTATAATGTGGTTCAAACACCCTATTACCACCTTTATCCCTTATTATTAGTAACCTTTCTGACTTTTCCTGGTATAGAGACCCACCCCCACATGACTGTGTGTATGTGTAAAATTCTTAAAAGTGGATTCTGGTGTACCATGTCAATTAACAACCACTGTGATAGAATTTTAGGTTTTCTAAAGAGCTTTCTGCACACCTTTCAACAGTAAAAGAAAAGGCACTGTTTCTATTTCCACTTTATAGGAGAAAATATTAAAACCGAAAGGACTGATGTGCTAGAGGGACAGACACTGAAATGGCCTAGAATCCTGACAACTATATGAGATCACCTCTGGAGAGCCTGAGCCACTTCTCCAAACTCTCTGTCCCAGGTCTTTACAAATCCCTCAAATCCAATAGCTACACATTAACTAGACCCAAAGAGAAGCAACCATCCGTGATCTTGTAGCATCTGCACACCTATGGAAGTCTGTGGGGTATGCCATCTGGGGCTCCTTCCCAGAGATCTGTGCTTAAAGAATCTCATTCTGTCCTCGGTAAACCACTGAGGTCTGAAAGGCAAGGCCCTTGGCCCATGCTATCAGCCCCACTTAAGAAAATGTGCTTTTTACTTCCACTCACATCCACTCTGCGACTCCTGGTTCAAACTCCTGACAATGGGTCCTCATAAACCATTCATTCTTCAATACCTTCATTTTAAGAATGCAAACTAATATCCTATAAAAACCGGGAACATGAATTGTATTCTGAGTGTGTACTGATCCAAGTTAAACAGTGCTGTCAATCCGTAAAAGGGAAAGGAGACCCCTACAAAATCACTGAAACAGGCAAAAGAAATAAAAGCCACATTCACAACCCCGGAAGCACTAATAGCCCCAAAACATGTGAAGCTGTGCAACTCCATCAGCCACTGGTGAAACCCAATTATAAACACAATCAGATAAAATTTCTTATCTACCAAACTACCCATTTTCAAAAGTGAAATTAAAAAAATCACTGTAAATTTGGAACAATGAGAAATTTCATCTATTAGGGAGTTGCACTGGCCCAGCTTCCCCACCATGGTTGACTTTGCCCTCACACTGCGAACCTAAACAAACCTTTCCTAAAACAAAGACAAAAACCCGGCACAGCTCCTTCCAGTAGCATTAGCATAACTTGAAGATACCCTGCAATTCAGTGTCTAACCCTTTGTTCCTAAAGAAACGCTTGGGCATTACCAGAAGACATTCGCAAAGGTGCTTACAAGAGCAAGCTCAAGGCAGAGCTCAAATGTCCACCAACGGGGGAATTTAAATATTACACAGCATCACACCTACAAACATCACCTTGGTTAAATAACCAGAGAAGCTAAAAGACACAGCATGCATGGAAGCTCCTTTCGTTCTCCTGTGATTCAAAGGCAAAAATCGAAGCGTCACGTTAAAAATCATCACGGCGGTAGATAGGTAAATTCGATGAATTATTCGGGGTACCAGAAAAGACGCTATTATCTGTGATTGGCACATTGGAAACTTGTCAATTCCTCAAACGTTGGTTTGAGCTTTAACCGGCGTCTATTTTACGTACTTGCCGTACTTACCGTACTCAGTTTTTAAATGCAACAGTTACAAAAACATTTTCATATTGAAGGTAGATTAAAAACAAAACTATCACCATAATTCAAGAAAGCAACCAAACTAGGGCAGCAAAAATCAAACTACCGGTCAAAACTAAAGACTGAGCTGCGCCATCTAGCAATTTACTAATCAGATAAAAGTTCTGACAAAACTTCCCATTTACCTCCCTCCCCACCTTTCTCTGTCCGCCTCACTCACTCTTCACCCTCAACGCTCACCGCACAAGAGGATTATCTTGCCCACCTGATCCCGATCCGCATCCTCTCAACTTTCCCTCCCCATAGCTCAACAAAGTACGGCCGCGCCTTCCACAATTTCTGATTCCTGGTGCTTTTACCGGAGCCAGAAGGCACTTCAGCTACTCTTAACAGGGACAGTCCCTGGCAAAAACAGAGTTAGAACACGTGGCCGGCGCAGTCAACACCCCCCCTAGTCATCGGGAATTGCTCCTGCAGGCACTGAACAGTCTAAAGGAGGCTTAACCCAAGCGCGCAGCCAAAGAAGGAAAAGCGATGCTTCGAAGTCCCCCAGCTCCAGGTTTCGGTTCCCGCACTACCTCACCTTGGTTCTCACGCTTCTGTTTCTGCTGCCGAGAGTCACTTTTTCGAGCTTCTTTGGCAGGCGTGTCTACAGAAGTTGCCATCTTAAAATTGCTTCCGGTGCTACCGGAAGTGGAACTGTCCTTTAATCCCGCCGGCTACAGCGTCTCTAACGCAAAATGAGTTCCGCATGATCCGGACAAAATCTGCGCGGTCTCTACTCAGACCAACACGAAGCCAAAACAGTAGCGTGACACTTCCTTCCCAGGATGCATTGCAGCCTCGGCATTGCAAGCTGGGAATTGTAGTTTTCTTGTACCAAGCTCTAAATTGTAGCTGCTTGTAGCCCCATAGGAAAGAAAGGGAGAGAAGAGAAAGGGAGTGAAGGACAGGAGAGAGAAGAGAGGTTGGTGAGGGAAAGGGAAAGAAGATAGGGGAAATTATTAAAATTCCTATTTGAGGAGGATTAGAAATCTAATAAAAATGGTGAATTGTATCTAAAATTTACCCATACTTTGTTGCTACTCTTTAGCCTATTTGAAAACCTACCTTGAGTTTTGTACTTTAAATCTCTTAGCTTAGAAGACTTTTCCATTTTATTTTTATTTGTTTGTTTGCTTGTCTGTCTGTTTGTTTGTTTTGGTTTTATGACTCGAGGTCTCACTATGTATCGTTCCCTGGAACATGCTATGTAGAGCTGGCTGGCCTCAGAGTCATAATGATCTGCCTACCTATGACTCCAGAATTTGGGATTAAACGTGTGTACCACCACACCCATCTTCAACATTCAAATGTTCGTGGGTTTTTTTTTTTTGTGGGGATTAAGGGGAGCTGTTACCAAAACTTTATTGCTTATTATTCTTACATCATAACTTTAAAAGGCTTAGGGTGTAGTCATTAAAAACAAAAAAAGCACAAAAATATATTCAATAAATTAGACCCTAAGATGTGGAGAGATGTAACCTGGGTCTGGAAACATGTGAGGACCTCCCCTTCTGAGCCATGCTCTTCCCAACCTCCAGGAAGCATTTAATAAGCACGTGGGTCAATAGGCCAGATAAAGGAAAGAGAGAGGAGTACTCACATATACTTAGTAAAACTGAGACATCGAGAATAATATTTCAGGAGCTAAGATCAGTGGTTCTCAACCTGTGGGTTGTATGAATCCTTAGAGAGTCAAATGACCCTTTCACACGGGTCACCTAAGACCATCAGAAAACACAAATATAAACATTATAATTCATAACAGTAGCAAAGAATTATGAAGCAGCAACGAAAGAATGCTGTGGTTGGTGGGCACCACAAAACGCGGAACTATGATAAAGAGTCGCAGCATTAGGAGGGTTGATAACTTCTAGGTTCCACTATGTTTTAAACAAATTTTAAGGGAAATTCTCTTGTGTATAAACTGGTGCCTTATAATGGCAATCCCATTCGAGTGGCTTTAAGAGTCAAACATAGGGCTGGGGATTTAGCTCAGTGGTAGAGCGCTTACCTAGGAAGCGCAAGGCCCTGGGTTCGATCCCCAGCTCCGAAAAAAAAAAAAAAAAAAGAACCAAGAGTCAAACATAATTAGTATTATGTTTGAATGGTGCTGATCTTCGAGCTTCTTTCAAAGAGTGCTTTCCATATGTAGGTATGTGGGTCTGGGTTCATTTCAGTGGAAAGGGGCTGATGATCTTACAACTTGTTCCAAGTCCTTGTTTGTTTTTGCGTGTTTTTTTTTAATTGAAAGAATAATAGTATTTCAATAAATACTAAAAAGTCTTCTAAGGTCAACTTAGAGGATGGGAAATTCAACATTACTATCAGATTGGTAGCATCCACATGTTCTGAATAATTTCCATCTAGATTTTAATAAGTCTATTACTCATTGATCATAAAAACTTAAAAGATAAATGCCTATGGGTCTTTATTGAAATTTGTTATGATGTGTTGGGTTGATACACCTGGGAGGCTTTTTTTGTTTTAAGGGAGATAGAAGAGGAATGGATGTGGGGAAGAAGGGGGGAGTCTAGAAGGAGTGGAGGGTAGGGGAAACTGGTTGGAATATAATGTATGTAAACAATAAAAACAAAACAAAATAAAAATAAAAGGTAAAATGCTCTGCTGACCATGGTAGTCAACAGTCCCAGCACTTGAGATGTTGAGGCAGGAGGATTGCCTCAAGTCTGAGGCCAACCTGGTCTACATAGTGATCTTCAGACCAGTCTGTTTCAAAAACACCAAACAATCACTCAATCATAAGAAATCATTTAACAAAATTAAAGGGTATGAAATTTGAGAAAATATTTGCAACACACTGATTCGACTAATATTACTGCTTTGAAAAGGAATAAAACAGTATAGGCCAACAGAAAAATTATTAATAGGCAACTTAACTGGGCCAAAGTGCCCATATATTTAGTTATATACTGTTTTAGATGTTTCTATAAGGATATCTTTGGATGCGGTTTATTTAAAACTTGTGTGAGTAGGGCTCACACAAGTTGGAGAGTGAACAGAACAAGAAAACCAACTACTCCCCAACAAGAACAGATTCTGCAGCAATAAGCCTTAAAGTTTGAATTCCATGTGTCTTTCCCAAGATCAACCCTCCATCTTACCATAAGCATAATTAGGTGAGTGGCTTCTTCATGTATGATTCTCACTCCTAGTGGAAAAGTGTTCAGACTTCACAATAAAAAAAATCACTTCTTGACTAGCAGATCTGCAAGAACAGATTATATATACATATATATATGTATATATATATATATATAGAGAGAGAGAGAGAGAGAGAACTAATTCTGCTAGAAGAAAGACTATTTGCAAACACTTCTAGTGGAAATGTACACAATTGTTGGCATTTGCAAAGCAATCTGGCAGTATAAAGTGTTCACATCTGTCCCAGTAATCTCCCAGAGAAAGTACAAAAAGAAACAAGTACATAAAAGGAAGAAATTCTATTCAATTATTGTCCCAGTTTAGAGAGTACTTGGGAAAGACCCAATAATTTGCATCCCCCAACAACAAATAACTATTTAAAGTAAAATCTCAGCAGCTCTTAGATGAGAAACATTGGTCTACATCTCTATGGTTTCGGATCTGTAGGATTCTAAAACAAAGGGTCAGCAAATGCCTTAATCTCAACCAAGCGTAGCACGCAGAGACAGTTTCCATTCTTCTGTCTGTGAAGAAAGAAGCTGTGTCAAAAGCACATTGCCAGACTGCCATTCATTACTCTGCTGGCCTTCTTTTCAAAAGTCTATTTATTCTTTGGCAATTTTCATACACTTACAGTGTATCTTCAATAGATCCAACCCCCAACTGTAGGGTTAGATTTTCAAAACCTACTTTTAATAAGGGTTCTCAAATGCTTCATCCCCCTTTCTAGCCCACCATCCAAAGGTAGGAGAGAAAAGGTGGTAAATAGGACAAGGGGATGTGGACCTGTTCAGGAGTTCCTTGGGACAATTACAATCTCCCTTTGTCACAATACTAGCAGTCCAGTTCAGTAGGGTAAAGATACCAAAAAGGAGTCAGCAGTGGTGGCATGATCCAGAAGAAACCACCAGGTCTCCGCTGAATCAGCACAAGTCAGTGGGGAGCAACCAGAACCAGCTGGAATGCCTTGAGAAGTTCTCTGCTGTGTCTGATTGAGAAGATCAGCAAAGATATGAGAACAACAGAGTTGCAAAGGTAAGCTATGCAAGGGAGTTGTAGCTGTGCACTGAGTCCTATTTATACTCTCTCCAAACATCACATGTTCTCCCATCAGCAAAACACCATGTGAGCCTGTATCACATGCCACTACCAGAAGCTTCCATTTCACCCAACTCTCCCTGGATATCCTTATATATCTCCCTCTCACCATCATGTCCTTATAATTAGCGCTTCCTGCTAGAATGTTGACTTCATCTTGTACAAGCATTGTTTAGGAAACTATAGGTGCAGTGAGTGTATGAGTTAAGGTGCCCTGTACTATTCAAAAGACAACATTTTGTAGGATGTTGTCACAGGTGAGGCAGGTACAGGATAGAAGGAGGCCTGTCATTGGAGGAGAAGGAAGGATGGGTGGGAGAGAAGTTTGAAGGAAAAGGAGGAGACTAAGGGAGAGAGGAGGAGAAGAGGAGACGGACAGAGGGGAGAAGCCATGGCAGGTGATGTTAAGATTCTGCTCTGTGTATTTACAGGTTGCTATTAATGTTCTCAAGGGATGGATGGTACTGGGCTTTGTATGTTTAAGTGGGCAATTATATCTTACCAATTGGATTTAAGATTATTGTGCTGTGTGTTCTTTTATGTGAGGGTTTGAGTGTAGGAAAGTGCGGCTGGGATGTGTTTCCACCAAGATAATCTAGCAGATATCTTGGGGCACCGAGGTGTAGACCCAGCGGGGTAAAAGACACCGATACATTTTATTATTTATATATCTTTACAACAACAGCATTTCACAGAACTCTTGCTTACTTTCCAGTTCCTATTCTGTAATCTTCCCTGGGCTTTGAGGTTGGTACAGGTGTCCCACTTAGGGCTTGGCACTCAACAGTCACTTCTCAGCGCTCGGACCAGTTATGAGCATCTCCACTGCACCCTACTATCCAGAGGCTTCTCTGGGCAAGTTTGAAAGCAGCACTCGTCTATGCATATAGTTATAAATATTTAGAAGGCAGTTTGACATTACATCTATTTATCTGCTAGGCTTCCTGGTGAGTAACCCTGTTCCATTTCGTTCAACTTTGCATCTGTCATCTGGGATTCAGTTGGCCTGTCATTCAGTTGCCTGTCTACCCACACAATGGGACTTGTAAGCACAGGGGATGCTTGGTGTCTGAAGACATTCACTGCTGCTTGAATAGTAGTCCCTCTGGGCTCTAGACCAATAAAACACTTATGTTTCTTTGGAAATTTAATTCCCTCACCCACTTCTTATGTAACAGGCTTTTTTTCTTCCTCCTTATACTTGTTTTCATTGACAAGCAACAGCTTTGATTTCATTTGCAGTTATAATATTCTCTCTCCCTAAAGGAGAACTGGAGCACATTTCTTAATATTAGGCTGTAGCATAGCAGCAGAAGGTTTTTAAATGCCTGCATTCATATTCAAGATTTAATCGGTGGCATGTGAGATGTAGTGATATTGCCGCAAATTATTTTATGCAAAAAGGAACAAACAGTATTTTATTTTTATATACAACGTGGGAGGACTAGTTGGGCACTTGGGAAAGCAGATCTTTAGCCATTCGTTAAATTTACAAGTTCCTCTCATTCTTAATGGAGATTATGGTAGGTGGCTGGGAATAAAATGAAATTTTCACAGAAAGTATTTTAAACGCTTAGTGGATATGTATTTAACTAAGTCTCTTAACGGCATTAGTAAACATCGCAACTTCATTATTGCAAATTCTCCGTTTAAAAAGTCTAGCTGCCTACGACCCATTGGGAGACATGAAGATTGGAGCTTCTGATCATTACACTTTATAAACACATGGCGATCATAACCTGCTTTTGTCTACTAGTCCCTTCACAGATCTGATGCTAAGTCTCCACACTGTTGCACAGAAAACAACACACATTTGAGAACACAGAAGAGCGCCTTTCCCCAGAAGCTCCAGTGGTTCAGGTCTCAAGGTTATACTTCCTTAAGGATCAGGGCAGGAATATCTCAAGGGGCTGGAGATGGTCTTATGAGCACCGAATACTCTGAGACTAGAGATTCTCAGGAGAGACTTGGGGACTCTTCTTGAGATTCTTTCAAAAGACATAAAAGCTTAACATAAAAGTAAAAAAGGGTAACCTATTACATAATCCTAGGGTTATGAACCCATATGCTAGATTTAGCAGGCACCGTGACATAAAGACATTCATCTTCTCACTCGGCCACTTCTCTCTGTGTCTCTCGTCCTCCTCTTATGTTGGAAAAGCCAACTGCCACTCCACAAGGGTGAGCAGCAGTCATGTAGAGAGGTTCTCAGTTGAGAAAACAAAGTCACATTGGCAGCCCCATGCAACAGGGAGTTGACAAAGTCTTCACTACATGACTGGTCATTGTTTTAAGCAGCTATTGGAGGGGCTAATAAATTTTTATACAAACACAAGGAATATTCATTGAAACCTTTATCATCTTTTGATGGGTGTGTGTACAGGAAATTTTCTTTAAAGGAATGTCTGCCTCTGGTTCTTGCCACTAGAGGGCAAGTGGTCACAATGAAGGTATTGGTTAAACGTTGAAAAGCTTAGCGTGTATCCATGAAACCTCTGAACTAAGATGCAAAAAATAAAGTTTCATCTGAGTCAGCTGTTATGTTGTACACGAGGATGAAAATACCCAGAGACACTAACTCATACAGGCTACATCTAAATATACAAACTCTAACAACAAACAGATCAGCTAACTGCTAATATTAATCAATTTAGTTGCTATGCTAGGCATAGAATAAAGGGTAAAAGTGCTTTGTTAATCCTGTCCGTTCTTTTATTGAATTAACATATTAAAATTTCTGAAATCACAGGATTGGGAAAACAACCCTTCTTGTGTGTTAGAAGCCTGTTACAAGCCACTCTTGTATGACTAAATGGCACTTTATTCAATGTACACAACATACCTTGGACATCTTTACCCATCAACATATGAGAGTCTGTAGCTTATCCAGAGACAAAGCTTAAAAGAAGTAATTATACCCGATATTTATTTATTTATTTATCTATTTATTTATTTTTGCTCTGGAAACATTTTAGCATGCTGAGATATTTAAATACTCAGCTATAAAACACTGGAAGACGAAAATACAAAACAACTTGATGACGATGTTAATAAGCTTTTCTGTTGCAATAAATGCCATGGTCAGAGCAACTTAGGAGGAAAGGATTTACTTCACCTTACACTTCCAAGTCATAATCCACCTCGGAAGTAAGTCAGGAGAGGAACTTGAGGCAGGAGCTTGAGGCAGAAGCAACAAAGAGGAGACATGCTCACCATGTCTCAGCGCCCTTTCCTGTGGAGTCTGGGCTCGCCCTGCTCAGTCAGGAACAGGGACATCATCCTCAGTCGTCAATCAAGACGGTCTCACAAGACCTCACAAATGCAGCCACAAACTCATCTGATTAGGGGGATTTTTCAGCCCAGGTTCCCTCTTCAGGGTTACATCAAGTTGACAAAGAAAACGGGCGAGCATGCTGTCTGGGATTTTGAGTGAGCTATCTGCCATACTCTTGGCATTTGAATACACGTTTTTCACACTGTTTAGGTAGGATCAGGATGGCAATGGACTCTCAGTCCCCTGGAACTGTGCTGGCTCGGCACAAGCTAGATTCTCTTGAGAGGAGGGTGTCTCAGCTGAGAAAACTGTCTCCAGGAGAGCCGGCTGCACACAAGCCTGTAGAGCATTTTCTTAATTAGTAACTGATGGGGAGGCCCAAGCCCATGGTGTGCGGTGCCATCTCTGGGCTGGTGGCCCTGGGTGCTATAAGAAAGCAGACTGAGCAAGCCATTGGAAACAAGTCAGTAAGCAGCACCACTCCATGGCCACTGCATCAGCTCCTACCTCCAGGTTTCTTCCCTGTTTTGAGTTCCTGTCCTGACTCCCTTCAATGATGAATAGTGATTTGGAAGCATAAGCTAAATAAACCCTTTCCTACAAAAGTTGATTTGGTCATGGTGTTTTTTTTTTGGTTTGGTTTGGTTTGGTTTGGTTTGGTTTGGTTTTTTGTTTTGTTTTGTTTTGTTTTATTAACTTGAGTATTTCTTATTTACATTTCGAGTGTTATTCCCTTTCCCGGTTTCCGGTCAACATTCCAAACATCCCCCTAATCCCTCCCTCTCCCCTTCTTTATGGGTGTTCCCCTCCCAACCCTCCCCCCATTGCCGCCCTCCCCCCAACAGTCTAGTTCACTGGGGGTTCAGTCTTAGCAGGACCAAGGGCTTCCCCTTCCACTGGTGCTCTTACTAGGATATTCATTGCTACCTATGAGGTCAGAGTCCAGGGTCAGTCCATGTATAGTCCGGTCATGGTGTTTCATTGCCCCAATAAGGACAGGAACCAAAAGCCTAAAATAAACCCTCCCGTCTCTAAGTCACTTTGGTCATGGTGTTTGATCACAGAAATAAAAAAGTAAATAATATATTGTCCCTCACTTGTTTACAGAGGACTCCCTCCGTGTGATCTTGGTTAACTTTCTCAGAGCTTCCTTCTGTTTTATCGTCTTTGTGTTTAAGATGCATGCACCTTTACCTTCCCTATAGTGGTTTCAGTGAGAATGGCCACATGCAGGCTCATGTGTTTGGATATTTGGTCCTAATTTGGCAGAACTATTTGGCAAAGGTAAGGAGGCATGGCCTTGCTTGAGAATGTGTGTCACCGAGTGAGGGCTTTGAGGCTTCCTAAGACTCGCCATTCCCAGTGTGTCTCTTGCTTTCTCTGCTTCAAACTTGCGGATCATGATGTCAGTTCTCAGCTGTTGCCACCGCCATACCACTTCTCCGCCATTATGAAACCTATCCCTCTGAAATCATAAGCTGAGTGAATGTGTTCTTTCATGAGTTGCCTTGGTCATGGTGTTTTGTCACTGCAGTAGAAGGGTAACCAAGACAAGATCTCAATAGTAACGTTGTGGTGATTCATTAACAACAACAACAACAACAACAACAAAAAGAACCCTCCATGAATCTCATTTGACTTTGTAGAAGACAGGTGTTTAATGAATCTAAACGATTGTTACAATGATAACTAGTCATATTTTAGGAGAGATGAGCAGGTGCCTGGCAGGGGTGGTTTTGGTTGAAGCAATTATTCCACCAAAGCAATGACTAATGTCAACATTTCAGTAATAGGAAGTCAGGGGTGTAAAAGTATTTTTTTATTCTCCTGGAAGCTTCTGGCTTCCATACAATCTTATTTAGGTCTAGAATGTTTTCAGCCTCTGAGACTTGCTGCTGATCAAGCTTACCCTTTTTAGTTCTTTCTGAACTCAGGCTGGCTGGTTCTTCCGGCTCAAACTGCTCTCCAAAGCGAATCAATCTGGCTTGTCTGGGCTTCACCTGAATTGTTCCGCTTGGCCTCATACTAATTTTGGCAATTTGTTCTAATCTCATTCTCTGACTCATTCTAACTTTACCTATGTCTAACTTGTTCTCTTTCTGTAACCTATCTCTCTAAAACTCTCCCAGTTAAAACTGCCTGCCTTATCTCTCTCTCTCTCTCTCTCTCTCTCTCTCTCTCTCTCTCTCTCTCTCTCTCTCTCTTTCCACCCCCCCACCCCATCTCAAGTAGCTTCCCTTTCCTCCCTCTTCTCCTGAGAGTCGAGTTGGGCATATCCTATCAAATTGTTCTCTGACCTGTCACTTTATCTGCCACTCAATTGGACACCAGTTTCAAACATGGCTGCTTCCTTCTACAAACTAACTCTATCTTCATTGTTTGGGATTAAAGATGTGTGCTAGGGATGAGACACACCGCCACTAGAAACAGATATTTTCAGTAAATAACACAATCGCAGGGCTCACAGAGTGATCAAATTATCACAGCATACTCACGTGGCTTAACTTCTCATCCCTGCCAGGAATATATTGGTACAGAGTCAACAATGCTCCCAAGGTAAATAATCAGGCAGCCTAAGAAGACCTGCCTAATGAATATGGTGCAGAAGCCTTAAATAAGCCACTACTAATGCCTTCACTTGTGTATGCTCCATGTCACTCCTCACACAAAGAATTGAATCTATCTCTCCCATCTTGATATCTGGCCAGGGTCCTTGACTTACTTAGGCCAATTGAATGTTGCAGACATGGCTCTGCTACATCTAAGCCACAGTTTTAGGGAGACTGGCAACTACTATTTCCTCTCCCTTGGGATGTGACCTCAGGGTGTGCTGTCCAACCACACTAGGACCCCTTACATGTGAGGAAGCCCAACCTAGCCATGGGAGGGAGAAACAAGCATAGCAGCTAAGATTTTAGTCATGAATGAGAGAGAAAATATCCTTAAATTTTATACGTCATGACTTTGGTAGATTCCACATGGAACTATCCTGTTCACATTGTAAAACCAGTTCACATAGTAAAAATTCATAGTAATCTGTTAACATTATAATACGTGACATTTATTACCTAGAAATAAGCTATTTGAAACATCACTGTTTATAATAGGGCCACACTTCTCCTGGCCCCTTCTCATTACTAAATTTCTCTTATAGAAAAAAAATGAAATGAGAAAAAAAAGTTAACCCTCTGGAAAATTGGAATAGTGATTGCATTTTAGAATATAGAAGGGTTAACTTCTTAAGATCTCTGGTGGGGAAAAAAAAGAACATTTATGTTATCTTTCTTCTCTAACTGTTTATATCTAGTAAGTATTTGTTGAATAGATGCATTGCCCAGTTTGTCTCAGGCAGTTTCAGGCACAAGTCTACTGTACCAAAGGAAAGAGCATAACCAGGCATCCTAAAATATAAGACAAATAACAATTATCACACACACACACACACACACACACACACACACACACACACACACACACACACACGGAGGTGGGGTAGGGGTTGGGATTCAGTCAGTCACGGTGCATTTGAGAAGAGAACAGCAGACAGCAGGATTGGAGAACCCTCCCCAGACTCATCAAGAGTAATCTGAAAAGTAGGAAAGCAGAAAGCTTTCCCGGGTGCAACACACTTTAATTAAACACTTGTAAGTCGCTATGTGAGCGGTGTTCCTCCGTTATGTGCTTAGTAGACTTACTAATGATGAAATTGATTTGACCAGGTGATTATTACTTCATCTTATGAGCTTTGGGAAGGAAGAATGGTGTGTGACAATATTGAAAGGTGGGCAAACTATTGACCTATGCCCTCTAATGATACAGTTTCTAAGAGGGATGGCTGCTACTGTGCTAAAAGAAAATAAGCCTCTACTTACTTGGTGAAGAAATGGATACTTTACAGTCACAGTGTAGCGCTCGAGAAGGTTGCAGGTGCTCATTACCTAAGAACCAAGGGCCTGACAGGATTCTCAGTGGAGAATCCCTGCTAGTCAGATTCAGAGCTTTGAACTTGGAGTATGAAGGTGACACAGGCCACTTAGCAGGACTTTAAAAATCAAAGGAAACCCTCCCCGCCAAACTCTTCTTTCGTAAGGAGAGCTATTCTCACCCAAAGACTGTTCTGTGCTGGCCCTTCCTTAATGGCAGGAGGTTGTTCCGTTGTTGGGAAGGTTTTTTGTTTGTTTTATTTTGGCAGGGTCTTCCTACTTAGCTCAGGGTGGCCTTGACCTCTGGATGTTCCTGCCTCAGCCTCCCAGTGCAGGGACTATAGGCATGTTAGTGTGATACTAAGTTCCTTCCCTGTTCTTTAAAAGTTGTCAGTGACTTTGAAAGAATACATCTGTTTCCCTTTCCCCATCCTCATAGTCTCCTCAGTGTCATGTCCTTGGTATGCGCTTAGAAATATTTGCTGCGTGAGCAAACATTGGGCAAGTAGACAAATGGACTCGATTGAATCCCAGCTATGCCACTTAGTAGCAGTGTGGCCTTGGTCAACTTACTTAACCTTTCCAGTTTCCTATGTTCTCAATTTGAAAAGGAAAGGACAATGCTTGATATAAAAAGCATTAAACATCGAACAGATAATAAAAATTAATACACCAACCCCTCCTGAGGGTGATGCCTCCAGTGACCTAAACCACCTTCCATGAAGCCCCACTCCTCAACAGTGGGTAGAACCTTTCAACGTTTTCAACTGAGACCAAGTTTCTAATGCCTGAACCCTGGGGAAGTAAACAGCAATTATATATGGTATTCTCTTCACCACCTCAACGTGTGTGTGTGTGCGCGCGCGTGTGTGTGCGCCTGCCTATTTCTCATTGTTTCTGTCTGTCTGCCTGCCCCCTGACTATTTTTCACCCTGTCTCTGTCTCTCTCTGAGTGTCTCTCTCTCTGAGTCTCTCTCTCCCCCCCCATGGGTGTGTGTGTGTATGTGTGTGTGTGTGTGCGTGTGCGCGTGCCTGCCTATCTATTTCTCACTGTTTCTGTCTCTCTGCCTGCCCCGTGACTATTTTTCACCCTGTCTCTGTCTCTCTCTGAGTCTCTCTCTTTTTCTGAGTCTCTGTCTCTGTCTCTGTCTCTCTCTCTCTTGTGTGTGTGTGTGTGTGTGTGTGTGTGTGTGTGTGTGTGTGTATGGTGTACAGACATGAGCATCTAGGTAACAGTAACTGGGACACCCTGAGAGAGAGGAAGTGGAGGATGTGGACCCACACCTGGACCCCAACATGCACTTGACAACAATCCACCAGGGCTCACTACAATGTAGTCTCTCATCACAAAAGCTACTTGCTTTCAGGTAAATCTGGGGACATGAAAGATCACAGTGGCTAGAAGGCAATTTGAATGTGTTTTCCTTTCAATTGTGACTTTAAAGTCTGCTCCCCCCCCCCCCCTCCAATACATTTCTTGTTTGGTCAGCATTCACTGAGAACTGAGCACCTGTTACAACTTGTGGGGAAATCCTGCTCGTTAAGGTTGCAGTCTACTGTGACCAGACAGCACCTCTGAGCTAGGTGCAAAATGGAGGACTGCCCTTACTACCATCAAGGCCTCCCCACCATACCTTCTACCTGGGGAAGGTCAAGTAGTCCTTGGCAGACCTACAAGTTCAACTTCCTCTTTCCCCATAAGAACCTGCCCAGCAAGTACTTGAGATTCCTGGAATGTCTCTCCATACAATGAAGCATTCCCGGTACTTTAAACTCCAACCAATGAAACTTTGCCCGGAGAATCCCTTCCCACTCTCCAAGGTTCATAAATATAAAGCCCTAGTCCACTCCAATAAAGTGTATGTGTACAAGCCCACTCCAGATAAAGATATGCACACAAACTAAAATGATCAAAGAGAGCTGTTTCATTGAAGATCGTTAGAGAAGGAAAAGATCTTTGTCTAAAAGAGCTGTAACACTGAGACTCCTGGGAAAGGCCTCCCCCACCCCCTTCTGCAGATCCCCACGGGCTCTGGACTCCACTTCAGCCTTCCAGCCCAGCGTGCAGTAGTGTCTGGACACCCCAAGAAGGAGGAGGTGAAGGACGTAAAACCACAGCTGGACCCCAACAAGCATACACAACTCACCAGGGCTCGCCCTTTTCTATACGCAACAACAGTTTGATGCACTTGTATAGTGCCTGAAGTTCTTTAGAGGCGAAGGGGGAGACTGATGAAGAAAAGGAATCTTGAGTTATTTTACAACCTATAGATGTAGTGTCCAATATTACATAGATGTATACATGATTATATAGACATGTTGCCAATCTTGCAATGTCTCTTATGGAAAACATCGGAAAAATCCCATCCTCTCAAGGAAATCCCATGCTATCAAGGAGGTGCGTGGTAAGCTCTGATCGGAAACAAACCTAGTAGAAATTTTGGAAAACAAAACTGAATAAAAGATAATTTTGTAAAAAGCAAGCAAAAACTGGTAGGTTGTGTCATTATTTATAACTGTTGGGATTCAGACACAGGACAAACAGCCGAGGTGCATATTTTACAAACCAAAGTGAACCTGGCCTCCAGGATCTCCCAGCATTCCTCAGTCCCTATTTAGCATACCCTGCCTTCTACCCTGAACTTTCCAGCCCAAAGGCTGGGCTTCCCCTGCCACAGAGGCAATTTCCTATATAATCCAGACATTTGGGTCTCCCTCTTCTTCTCCCTCTGTGCACACTTTCTCTCTTTCTGTTCCCTCTCTCCTCTTTTTCTCCCCATGGTGATTTCCCTGGCCTAGTTCCTAGGGACTGCTGAACCCTTCTAAGAGCAGCTTCCCGATGAACCTGCCTTTACATACTCTAATCTGGCTTGGATTGACTCAGTTTACTGATGTAGAAATAGCTTATCAAGAACATGTTTGTGAACTAAAAATGAGAAATTACTGGTGTTTAATTCAACAGATATTGAGTGAACTTCACTTAGCTTGATGAGAATACACAGTGGCTCAGCTTGACTGTGGTTTGAAACGAATGCTACAGAGATAATACAGTGGTTAGGGCAATCACCTTAATCAGGTGTTCCTCAACCTTTCTCGTACTGTGACCCTTCCATACAGTTCCTCATGTTGTGGTGACCCCAACCATAAAATTACTTATATTGCCACTTTATGACTATAATTTTGCTACCGTTATAAATTAGAATGTAAATATCTTGTGTTTTATGATGGGCTTGGGGTCGCGACCCACAGGTTGAGAACACCTGCCTTAAGACCAAACTCCACCTATTTAGACACCGATTTAAAGGGAAACAAAAATCATTACGTTTTCAGTTCACTGTCTGTGTGGGAGAAAGGTTTCAGATTTTCTCTTCATCACCACTAGGGGGAGCCCTCGTGTGTTGTAAATATGCCCTAAGATAACTGATGTTCCCAAATCATCATTTCTAACTGTGGGGTCTCATCCTGCAGTGAGCACAGGGTTTACAGTTAGACCTAGGAGCAGTAGCAAGTGAGTCCTCTCCCTGTAGCACGTTCTTACCTTGGGCCAGCTACTGCCTGACATCCGACAAGCGTCCACCTCCTTGCATGCTAGATTCTGTATAGTGGGGGGGAGGGGGCATTCTCCAACGCCCCAGATCTTAAGCAGCATCTCTATTTGGAATGAAATTACAAAATTAACTCTGAATCCATGGAAATGGCACTGGAAAAGCAAGGTATTGAAAACATAAGGCAGACAGCAGAGTCCAAAGATAGGTAGGACAAAAATAATCCTCCCCGCCCCTCAGTGGACTCCCGTTGGCTAAGGTCTGAGGGTGGAGAATGTGCAGACCAGATGCGCATTCCACACCATCCAGGCCATTCAGTGACGACCCATCAGGGTGATCCCAACAGACACAGTCTTACCTTTTCCAGCTCTCCAGTTAGAACATCTGTGGGATTCAGTTCCCACCCCAGGTTCCTGACCTGGTACCCAATCTCGCCTCTGAAAATGGCACATTTCCCTAGAAATACCTCTCTTTCTCTGCTCATAGATTCGCAAACAGGATGGGCTCGAATGCTCAATTGTGGAGAGAGCGGACGATAAGGAAGTCAGAAACAGAGTGAGTGGGAACCTCTGGTCTAGAGCAGTGTCGCCTCTTTGTTCAGCCTCTACTGGTGACCTCAGTGACAGACAGGGCATTCCGGTGACTTGATGGAAAAACACAATCTCCACCTTGTGTTGGTTAGCATTAAAAATATTTTTTTAATAAAGACTTGTCTTAGTTAGGGTTTTACTGCTGTGTACAGGCACCATGACCAAGGCAACTCTTACAAGGACAACATTTAATTGGGGCTGGCTTATGGGGTTCAGAGGATCAGTCTATTATCATCAAGGCAGGAATGTGGCAGCATCCAGGCAGGCATGGTGCAGGAGGAGCTGAGAGCTCTACATCTTCATCGAAAGGCTGCTAGGAGAATACTCGCTTCCAGGAAGCTAGGATGAGGGTCTTAAAGCCCACACCCACAGTGACACACCTACTCCAACAAGGCCACACCCCCTCTAACATGGCCACACCTCCTAAAAGTGCCACTCCCTGGGCCAAGCACATACAAACCATCACAGGTTTCTTTTGAGAATTACATACTATGAGTTTATTTTTTGACAGTTTCACATGTGTGGATAATATATTCTCACTACTCTTGCCTCCCCCCCCCCCCACCTCTCTTACCTGCCTCTGTTGGCCATTTTCTGTTTTCCACAAAGTCTCCATTCCTCTTCCATGTCCTCTGTTTTGGTTTTGTTCACTCCGGGGCCCACTGGGCTTCCCCAGGGCCTGGTTAGTGCATTTGAATAACAGGTTCTGTCATTGATTCAGTCTGTGAAAATAGATCTAATAACAACTTCATCACTCAAACTGCACTGGGCTTTAATGAGATTGACATAGGTCCTATCTGCACATGAGCATGTGGGGAAGAAGAGGCCTATTCTAAACTAACCTGAACTAAATGGCTAGTGTTAACTAGGCAGATACTAAACAAACCGGACCTAAATGGCTAGCATTAACTAACTCTTCAGTTCTGTGTTCCACATGGCAGGCACACAGCACAACAGAAACACACTTTGGTGTTTTTCCACTTCTTCCAACTGGTAGGAAATAAGCCAGGGCACCAAATGACTTATTTACATCACTGACGTGCTGGGGTGAATGGCTTGATTTCCTAGGCTTTTTTTTTCTAGCACACAGCTAGCACGGCTTGGACTGAATCGGCAGGTTCTCTCCAGTGCTGAGGTAATGGGATCTTTGTAAAATGTCATGTGGTACATTGTAGTAACCACTCATCTGACTAGAACAAGTTACTGATTGGAATTATATATTTTGGCTCAGGGTTTCAGATGTCTCAATCATTCAGGGTAGCAAAGGAACGACAGAGCAGAGCTGCTGACCATGGGACAGGGAGAAAGCAGAGCAAAGAAACCCTAAGAAAAGGTCAGAGTTAGACATTGCACCCCAAAAGGCACACCCTAACAACCTCTACCTAGGACCCACCACCTGTTAAAGTTCCCATGATTTCAGGATACGCTTTCTACAGATTTATAAGACGACCTCTTTCTTTATTATAGGAACATGCTTAACTTTATTGCTAATGAATGCAAGCAAGTTAGTCTCTTTAAATGGAAAAAAAAGAGAACTTTCGCCTTTAGGCGGGTATGGTGGCACACACCTTGAATCCCAACAGTCAGGAGGCAGAAGCAGGTGAATCTCTGTGTGTTTGAGGCCAGCCTAGTTGACAAAGCATGGTCCAGGACAGCCAGGGCAAAACAGAGAAACCCTATCTTGAAACACACACACACACACACACACAGAGAGAGAGAGAGAGAGAGAGAGAGAGAGAGAGAGAGAGAGAGAGAGAGAGAGCACTTGCGCCTATGGGAGACATTTTGTTTCAAAACATAATGTCCCCCTAACCTCCATGGTAGGTTCAAGATCATCCCTGTGAGAGCAGATTTAGGCTTTTGGAGACTCAGTGGCAGCAACAGTCATGTCAGCGATTTTGCTCACAGTGCCAACAGTAAAGCTCAACGCTGCAATCCTAAGGTCCCTGCGCGTGCCGGAAATAGTCTGGCAAGACCATGTGACATCCTAACTCCCAAAGCCAAGGCCTGCTTTCCTATTCCGATTCCTCTAGTTCACAGTGATCTGCCTGTGTCCGTATGGGTCTACCTCAGAGGACCGCACCCCATCATTTTCCCCAGAACCAAGTACATTTGCAAAAATCCCTCAGACCTTGTACTGCCACATACCTACGGGAATTTCATTGCAAGCAGAGACATAGGATTCTGATAGTTTCTGTAGCTCCTCAGGTAACTTCCAGCAGATGGCGTAGTATGACTTTCAATGCCCCTCAGTGGCTCTCTGTTGTTAATGCCAGAAGAGGATGCACGAAATGTTTCCTGGCCTCTCTCTGAAGGAAAGGCAGCTGTGGGATCTACTTCTCCTCAAGAAGCTTCCTGAGAATTAAGAGAAATATGTTTTCTGAGCCCTCCTGCTTAGAACATGCCTGTGCTGGCTGAAACGCCAACGGACATCATGAAGTCATGTGGGTAAAGGTTGACTCTAAAACAGACACAGCAAAAGCAGAATGAACAGAGATCAAGTTACTATTGTTTGATTGTTTGTTTTTGTTTTTGTTTTTTTTGAGACAGGGTTTTTCTGTGTAGCCCTGGCTGTCTTGGAACTCCCTTTGTAGACTAGGCTTGGAACTCAGAGTGCCACCTGCCTCTGCTTTCTGAGTGCTAGAATGTGACGCCCCTGTTGGGCTGAGTTCTTTAATAGTGTTTTAGGGGGAAAGAAGCTTGACCAGCCTGTATTAGACCTAATATGTTTGTTTTATTTTATTTAGTGTTTGTCGATAAGAGATTAATATAATCTTAAAATGATAATTTATAATAATAATAATAATAATAATAATAATAATAATAATAGGGCTGGGGATTTAGCTCAGTGGTAGAGCGCTTACCTAGGAAGCGCAAGGCCCTGGGTTCGGTCCCCAGCTCTGAAAAAAAGAACCAAAATAATAATAATAATAATAATAGTATTGACCATATATAGAAAGGTCATAATAAACATTTTCAGTAGTCAAAAACCAGTCAGAACACGCTGACACTGCTTCTGTGGTATGAAGCTATCTTAGCAGCATTTTATCTTCTAGGTTTGAGGTTTAATCAATAAACATTGGAATAGCCCAACTAAATAAAAATAAATCTGCCAGCACCAACCTGCCTCTATGGGGGAATGGAAGACTCAGAACTGTGAGCACTCTAAAGAGAATGGTAAAAAGCTGTATCTTACTCAGAGACAGAGGCTGGAGCTGAGAGGATATGATTTTGTGATTTTTTTTTTTTTTTTTAGTTTAAAAATGGAGGCAGGGAAGATACTCAGAGGGTAGAGTACTTATGGAGGACAGGAGTTAGGATTCCCAGAACCTGTTGGGGATGGCTGCCTGTCTACAATGCCAGTTCGTATGGGAGACAGAGACAAAGGATCTCAAACAAGGTGGCTATGGAAAGTAGCAGAACGGCAAACTCTAGGCTGGGAGAGAGGCTCTGCCTCAACATAGAAGATGGAGAACAATTGAGAATGAAACTCAGCATGTGTCAACTTCCAGTCTTCACGTCCACACTCATGCACAGCCACCCACGTGCACACACCACACACCACACAGGCAAAGAGTGCAAAGCTGCCAATCGCGGAGCATATTTTCTGTCCTGGTGAAGACAGCTCTCGGATATTTAGATATGAGTCTTATCTGTGAGATTCTTTGTCTCATATGGAAACTGAGGCGCAAACATCAAATGCCCTGTCAAGTCTTTGCTAAAACACACTCAGCCATGTAATTTTAAGTGAATGTGGAACTTTAAGAAAGCTTGGTTTCCCCATGTGTTTGATTTAGAATGTTATTATAACAAAGTACTCCAGGCACAATAACTTTATAAAGAAAAGAGTTTCTATTTTGGAGGTTCAGGTTCAAGATGATGGCTTCCTTGGGGGTGGAGTCCTTGGTGCAGCACATGATGGCTAGTGTCTGTATGTGCTTTCTCTCTACTTTCTTATATAGCCATCAGCATCTAGGCATGGTGTTGTCACCCTAATCCACGTTCCAACAACGCTGCATCTGAAAAGCATAGTTGACTTAAGCTTTCACCTTCATAGTACCAAATGTAAGAGATATTTTAAGACCACAAGGTCCTTGGCAGCTCTGGATACCCACACAGATCTTCTGGGTCTCGTTTTGCTTATAGTTTTGTTTGTATTATGGGAAAAATAAATCTCAAACTGCCCTAATTCATTTACTGACTAGTTTTGTTCAAGATGGTTAGCCGTGATATCAGATTTAAATGTAAGCCACAGGATTACTTATTAAAATTAATATTACTCTAGCGGGATGATTTATAGCCAGAGCAAGCAACATATTTTACCAAGTCTCCAGAAGCTAATTTTGTGTTGCTAATAATTCCACAAATAGAGCCTGGGCTCTAAAGTGACACTGCATCAATATGTTCCACTTCCAAAAAACCAAAGTGTTCTTCATAAACAGGCAATGCTTGGAACTTTTAGACTATCACAGACTATAATTAATTTGCAAAGACAAAGTAACTATAGTTATAGATGAAAATGTAAATTGCTAAGCTATGTGAACCCAATAGGTGTCCCCAATTGACGTAGGCATTCTAGAAGTTTACCAGAAACTTGCAAAAGGAGACAATGAGAATCATTTCATATTCTGTCAGTATAACACAGGCGGAATACAGAATATCCCCAAAGACATAGAATGACAGTCTCCCACACTTTAGGTTAGGGAAATCCACTTGATGTCTTGAAGTTTTGCTTTAGTTGAACTTATCTATTTTTAGTGTTCCATTCCTCATCCTTTCTTTATTCCTTCTATTATCTCCTCCACATATCAAGCACACTTATTTTATAGTCTTTTTTAGATTACTCTGTCAGGCAAGTCCTCCTCATGGCACGTCAACCTTAGTGGCTCTCTTCTCCTTTTCTTTTTTTTTTTTCCTTTTCTTTTTTTTTTTTTTTTTTTCGGAGCTGGGGACCGAACCCAGGGCCTTGCGCTTGCTAGGCAAGCGCTCTACCACTGAGCTAAATCCCCAACAGCTCTCTTCTAAAGAACACTGACACACCCATTGTGCTGATAGGATTTTATCGGCAAGTGGCTTCACCTACAGGATTAGGTTTGAGCATGGCTTGGCTACAGAGAACTGGACTAAGTGGCATTTCATGTGGTCCTTTGTATTTCTGCCTGCAAACCACGCAGACAACTGTGTGAGCAAGCCAATTCTCTACCATGTGCTTGTTAGAGCATATATCCCGTTCCTTAGATTTGCATCTAAGTCTTGATTTCTCAGTGAGGAAAGGCTTAAATGAAGTTCCTTTACAAGTAAATATGTTGGAAAGGTTATTTGTACTGCAGCAATAGGAATATTAATTATATAACATAAAAGATATGCATCTTAGCTATCTGAAGCATAAATCTTTGGCCACGAGAGAGAAACTAATGAAATGAAAATAAGATGCTTTCAATGTGCCATTATCCTAAACAAGAATAAATGAATTTGGCTGAATATCATCTGTAAATAAGGGACGCACGAATTCTTTTCAGCCTTCAGTTAAGCATTTATCTGATTAAATAAAACTAATGCGCACTTCAAAAAATCCTAATGTTCTTTAATTGCCTACTTAATGTTAAGACTTTCAAAAATGCTGACCTAGTTCCATTACTTGAAACTTTTTTCAGTTTTTTTTTTTGTTTTTTTTTTTTTTTGTTCTTTTTACTGTGAAACATTTAATTGCCCTGTGACAGCAACTGTGGGACATGATAGTAAGTTAGACATGGCTTCTGCTCTAAGAATATCATGAGATTGTAAAAATGGTTATAATAGTCTTTGGTAAATGTCACAGTGACTACACAAAATGAAGGGTCATGGAGATACCTCAGTGGGGCAAGAGTGCTTTGCTGTGGAAACAAGGTGACCTGAGTTTGAACGCTCATACGCCTTCCAAACCCAGGCTTGTGCTGTGCAACACACCCTCCAGGCTGAAGACAAGGAAACCCTGGACAGCCGGTCTAGTTGAAATGCTGAGTTCTGGGTTCAGTGAGAAACTCTTTATCAAAACATTAAGATAGAAGCAATACAGGAAGACATTCAACATATCCTTCTCTGTCCTTGGCGTATGCATATATGGGTGTACACCACAAACACACGCGCGCGCGCACACACACACACACACACACACACACACACGTGTGCAGACCCACACATCCATAAATCTTAGAGAAGACACAACTCGCCTATACCTGGAGGTATGCAAGGTGCACCTATGGAAGACTTCACTTAGTGTAAACTTTAAGCTAGTCCCCTTCTTTCAAAGGCTAGCATGCATATGAGGAGCTTGTAACATATATTACCTTTAAGCATGAAGTGGAAATTGGCAAGAGAAATCAGCCCTGAACGGGGAGAAAACTACATAGACCAGTTCATGTTTCGACAACGTGGTACTGATATGGATGTCCTACATGGACCAAGATGTGTAATGCAGGGTACCCAGGGGACTATAAGTCAGCTCAAAATGGCTGACACTGGATGTCCAAAAGTAAATAGTGGTGTAACCCATTATCTTGCTATTCCTCACAAGAACTGTAGGCCACTTTTGTGTGATTCTTTATATCTATGGGCTTGAGGTCAAAGGTGAGTTCCTTTGTTAGTTCTCTGTGTGTCAATCCATAGGTCTGTGTACCTTCATCCATGTAGCCTGTGTGCCAGTCTAATTGTGTGCTTGTACCCAACTGTGTGCAGCCTATACGTGCTGGGTGTGCATTTCATCTACCTGCCTAGTGGCCTGTGTGCAGGTAAGTAAAGCATGGCTCCCCAGCCTACGGTGACCCCCATTTCTTGGCATTGAAACTTGGACTTTACAGCCCACTCAAGGTATTCTTGCAGTCTCGGCTAAAAACTTAAAGTTTATTCCAGAGAAGACAGAGGGCCAATGACATCCTAACTGAAAGGGGCAATTTGAGCAGATTTCATTCTTTGACGATGGGTCATTTGAAGAGCTAAATCTAGAGATAGGTAGGTGTCTTAGTTAGGGGTTTGTTGCTATGAAGAGACACCGTGACCAAGGCAATGCTTATAAAGGCAGACATTTAATTGGGCCTGGGTTAGTTTCAGAGATTTAATCCAGCATCATGATGGTGGGAAACATATTGGCACCCAGGCAAACATAGTACTGGATGAACTGAGAGTTCTACGCCTTGGTCTGAAGGCAGCCAAGAGAATGTTTTCTGCAGGCAGCCAGGAGGAAGCTCTGGATCACACTGGCCAGACTTGAGTACATATTTGAGACCTCAAAGCCCTGCCTCCACTGTGACACAATTCCTCTAAGAAGGCTACACCTCCTCCAAGAAAGCCAGAAGTCCTAATGGTGCTACTTCCTATGGACCAAGCACATTCAAACCATCGGAGCAGGGAGACAATGAGGAGGCTATTGAAGGATGCTGGGCAAGCCTGTTCTCAGCTCACCTAGAAGGGTTCGCTGTGGAAATGGAGGTAGAGGTGAAAGAATTTAGTCAGGAAAGTGAGGGGCATAAAGAAGTCTTAAGTGACTATTTTAAGGCTTCAGTAATGAGGATTTAGGAGCCATTAACTGAGATTAGCAAGACTGAAAGCAGGTCTATGGTCCCTAAAAGGCTTTAAGTGCCTAGGGGTATCCAGGTGGCTCTGTGTTTGGTGAGAAGAGGCCTCGTTGTTATAAAACCACCAGCAGAACTTGAGTGTACCTAAGGAGAATGTGCAGAGAAGGGACGGAGAACTCAACTGCAGAGACCCTGAGAGCAAATGGTTGATGGGAGGAGAGGGAACCGTCAAGGTAAATGAGGACTTTGTGAGATTTCAGAGACAAACGCATGGGGAGGGTGGATGTGTTGGGGGTGGGGGGTTTCATTCTGTGTCATTCAGAAGCGTTAGAGATAATTCCTGTCCGCTGTCTCCACATTTCCCAAGAATTTCTGATGGAAAGGTAAGACTTCTGTCTAAAATATGCAGGCTTTAAAAGACAGCCAGGGTACATCGAAATTACTGGGTGCATGTAGGTGTCTCATCAGGCAAGCAGCAGGGTGCCGCCATTATTGCTAATAGTCGTTGTTTGTGGAAGAGTGAAGAGGCTCTTTTGAAGAGAGAGATATCCTTTTACCCCTGGAGTTACCCAACTAAAATTCCTCGCTATCACCCAAATTGAAAACCAGGAGGCAAATTTTAATTAAAAATATTTATAGACTCGGGATAGCAGCTGCCAGTTCCTCTCACCGCTCCTGAATGCATTCTGCAGCTGGCCATAGCTCTCCATTCCAATCAGCCTAACTGATAATAACAGCTGTTCACTAGACAGGGGCCTTCTTTTTCATTAGTGCTCGTGTGGTATGTAGTCCATACTGGTAAAGAAGTCTTTACTGTGATGGTTTTTAAAATAACTACCCTGTGACTTGATAAATTATACTTAGATTTTTTTTTAATTATTATTTCCTTAAAGTCTTTCCTGCTTCTGTCCTAAGCTATACATTTTAAATCGTAAGAACGCTTTACAGGACAGTAAGTCAAACAAGAAGAGGATGAAAGGAAAGAAGAGGAGGAGTTAAAAGGATTTTTTTAAGGGACCCTGCTGTTTTTATTAAATTATTTTATTTATTTACATTCCAAATGTTAACCCCCTTCCTGGTTCTCCCTTCCTGAGTTCTTCACCCCACCCTCCCCACTTTGTTTCGGAGAGGTTGCTACCCCCACCTTCTCAATTCATCTCTGCTAGCTTCCTCCTTCCCTGGAGCATCAAGTCCCTACAGGATTAGGCTCATCCTCTCCCACTGAGGCCAGACAAGGCCGTCCTCTGCTACATATATATGCTGGGTCCACGGACAGGCCCATGTATGCTTTTTGGTAGGTGGCTTAGTCTCTAGGAGCTATGAAGGATCCAGGTTAGTTAATACTGTTGTTCTTCCTTTGGACTTGCAATCCCTTTCATCTCCTTTAGTCCTGCCCTACCTAACTCTTCCACAGGGGTCCCTGATCTCAGTTCAATGGTTGGCGTAAGTATCTACATCTGTTTCAGTCAGCTGCTGGTAGATTTTTCTAAGAGGACAGCCATGCTAGGCTTCTCTCTGCAAGCCCAACATGGCATCAGTAATAGTGTCAGGGTTTGGTGCCTGTCCATGGGATCGATCCTAAGTTGGGCAGATCACTGGATGGCCTTTCCTTGAGTCTCTGCTCCACTTTTGTCCCTGCATTTCCTTTAGACAGGAACAATTCTGGGTCAAATGTTTTGAGGATTGGCGGGTGGTCCCCTGCCTCAACTGGGGGCCACGTCTACTGGAGTTGGCCTCTTTAGGTTCCGTCTCTCCACTGTTGGGCATTTCAGCTAAGGTCATCACCACTGGATCCTGGGAACCTCTCACATCCTAGGACTCTGGGACTTTCTAGAGGTTCCCCCACCCTCGCCCCCACAACTGCTGCATATTTCCATTCTCCTGGCCCTCGGGCTTCTCTCCTGTCTCACCATATACCTGATATTGCCCCCTCTTTCCTCTTCCTCTCTTCTCTCCCTCCCAAGTCCCTCTCTCCTCTGCCTCCTGTGATTATTTTGTTCCCCTTTCTAAAGTGGGACTGAAGTATCCACACTTGGGCCTTCCTTCTTGTTAAGCTTCACATGGTCTGTGAATTGTATTATGGATATTCAGTACTTTGTGGCTAATACTCACTTATCAGTGAGTACATTCCATGCATGTCCTTTTGGGTCTGGGTTACCTCACTCAGGATGATATTTTCTAGTTCCATCCATTTGCCTGTAAAATTCATGTCCTCATTTTTAATAGCTGGATAGTATCCCATTGTGTAAATGAACTACATTTTCTGTATCCATTCTTCCACTGACGGACATCTGGGTTGTTTCCAGCTTCTGGTTATTATAAATAAGACTGCTATGAACATAGTGGAGCATATGCCCTTGTGGTATAATGGGGCATCTTTTGGGTATATGCCCAAGAGTGGTATAGTTGGGTCTTCAGATAGAAGTATTTCCAATTTTCTGAGGAACCTGCAGATTGATTTCCAGAGTGGTTGTACCAGTTTAAAATCCCACCAGCAATGGAGGAGTGTTTCTTTTTCTCCCTGTTCTTATACTCTTCAGTATCTTGAACACATCCTGCTCTTGAGTGTGGATCATCTCTGAGTCAACTCAAATTGCAGCTTCTTCTTTGTTTTGTGTCATTGGTCAAAAAGTATTGCAAAAAAAATTTAGAAAGTAAAAACTAATATAACAGAGTTCAGGTTCTTGTTAATAGGGTCAAAAAAGTACTAAAATAATAAATTATAACCTCAATACAACCAGAATTTGAACCTTATCAATAGACCAAAGATCCAGAAGTTCTCAGAAATAGACAAGCACATCAGTTTTCAATGTGTTCAGAATTCTTTTGGTATAATTTCTTATAAAGCTATTTCCAGATTCCTCTTACTGGAAGGTATTATTTGGAGGCTTGTCATGGCTGGATTTATGTCAACTTGACACAAACTAGAGTCATCAGAGAGAAGGCAGCTTTTCAATTGAGAAAAATGTCTCCAAAAGATCTGGCTGTACACAAGCCTGGAGGGCATTTTCTTAATTAGTGATTTATGTGGAAGGGCCCAGCTCACTGTGGGTGGTGCCATCCCTGGGCTGGTGGTCCTGTGTTCTATAAGAAAGCAGGCTGAGCAAGCCAGGAGAAGCAAGCCAGTAAACAGCACCCCTCCATGGCCTCTGCATCAGTTCCTGACTCCAGGTTCCTGCCCTGCTTGAGTTCTTGCCCTCGCTACTTTTGATGATGAACTGTTATATGGACCTGTGAGGGAAATAAACTCTTTTATCTTTAAGTTGCTTTTAACTTAAAGCCTCATCAAAAGCAATAGTAACTCAAACTAAGATAAGGTTGAAGAGATGGACCAGCAATTAATAGTACTTGTTGCTCTTGCAGAGGACCCTGGTTCAGTGTCCAGTACTCACAGGGTGGCTCAGAAACATCTGCAACTCCAGTTCCTAATCACTTGATGCCTTTTTCTTCCCTTGATGAGTACCAGGTATGTGCATGGTACATATACATACATACATACATACATACATACATACATACATACATACGTACATACATGAAGGCAAAATGCTCATATACATAAAATACATCTTAAGAAAAAAGCAAAAAAGTACTATTTATGGGATTTAATTACATATTAGAGTTCAACTTGATTCTTAATTTTATTATCCAATTTTATTATGGCTCATAAATTGAACTTTTAAATTAATGATCCATTGAGCTGTATAATATATTTGAGTTGTATATGTACATATTTTTTCTTTTTTTTCTTTTTTTTATTATTCATATGTTTTATATGTGGCCTAATAAAAGGAGTTTCTGCATTTTTGTAAAATAAAAAAGGATATTTGAATTCTTCACATATACTTAAATATGATGGTTCTGAACAATCTCTTTTAAAATGAAAGGAAACTTGAAATTGTGTGTGAGGACCAGAGTGGGCAGACTGAACTCTGGAAGAGACTGAAGATGATCCTGAAACTCTAACGGGAGGCAAGAATTTCTTAGGAGAGATTATCCAGAGACCCAGCTTGAGTTTTAACCTAGCTGGTTCTATTCGTAGCCAAGGGTCTTCTTCCAGAGACAAAATGCTATGGCTTCATTTTTCTGCTCTCAATTTACCCTTTTTTTTTTTTTTTAAGATTTATTTTATTTATATAGTACACTGTAGCTGTCTTCAGACACACCAGAAGAGGGCATCAGATCCCATTAAAGATGGTTGTGAGCCACCATGTGGTTGCTGGGAATTGAACTGAGGACCTCTGGAAGAGCAGTCAGCGCTCCTAACCACTGAGCCATCTCTCCAGCCCTCAATTTACCCTTTTTAAAACACCCTTTTCTCATCTGATTTTTTTCCTTCACTTGAGTGGCTGTACTAAACTTACAAGGCAGGAGTAGAAATAGACTAGATGCCAAATTTGCATCCTAAGTGAGCCAGAGGAAATTCTTGCTAAATTAGAAGAGAATTGGTAAGAAATAGGAATGAAGCCATAGTAGGAAATTCATGAGACAAGCAACTGTTTTAAAGGTGACCACATAAAAACAATGCTAAGGGGAATGAGACAGAGCAGGGATATGCAAGAATTAAACTTTTGTTATTTCTCTTATATGTGTAGAATTGACTTGTTTGGGGAAATGGGACTCCATCTATTTTAGTGCAAAGGAAAAATACAAATAATGGCTTTTAGGATGGCAATTTTAGAAGCAGTGACAGAATTTGTTGTTGGTGTTGCTGCTGCTGTTAGTGGTGGTAGTAGCATTGGTGCTGCTGCTGCTGCTGCTGCTGTTTTTGAAGGTGGTGGTGGTGTGGATGTTGTTGTTTTTGGTGGTGGTGGTGTGGGTGGTAGTGGTGTTGCTGCTGGTGGTGGTGGTGTAATTGGTAGTAGTAGTGTTGCTATTGTTGATGGTAGTGTTATTGCTACTGGTGGTGGTGTAACTGTTCTTGTTGCTGACGATGTTGCTGTTGGTGGTGGTGGCATTGGTGTTGTTGATGATGGTGTTGCTGTTGTAGTTGTTCTTGTTGTTGTTGATAGTGTTGTTGTTGGTGGTGGTGGTGGTGGTATTGGTGGTCCTATTGTTGGTAGTGTTGGTATTGGTGTTGCTGATAGTGGTGTTGCTGTTGGTGGTGGTGGTGGTATTGGTGGTCCTGTTGTTGGTAGTGTTGGTATTGGTGTTGCTGATAGTGGTGTTGCTGTTGGTGGTGGTGTAGTTGTTGTACTTGTTGTTGTTGATAGTGTGGTTGTTGGTATTGGTGGTGGTGGTATTGGTGGTCCTGTTGTTGGTAGTGTTGGTATTGGTGTTGCTGATAGTGGTGTTGCTGTTGGTGGTGGTGTAGTTGTTGTACTTGTTGTTGTTGATAGTGTGGTTGTTGGTATTGGTGGTGGTGGTATTGGTGGTCCTGTTGTTGGTAGTGTTGGTATTGGTGTTGCTGATAGTGGTGTTGCTGTTGGTGGTGGTGTAGTTGTTGTTGATGATGTTGTTGGTGTTGGTGGTATTGGTGATCTTATTCTTGGTAGTGTTGGTGTTAGTATTGTTGATAGTGGTGTTGCTGTTGGTGGTGGCGTAGTTGTTGTTGATGGTGTTGTTGTTATTGGTGGTGGTGGTGATATTAGTGGTCCTGTTGTTGGTAGTGTTGGTGTTGGTGTTGTTGATAGCACTGTTGCTGTTGGTGGTGGTGTAGTTGCTGATGCTGTTGTTGTTTATGTTGATGATGATGTTGTTGTTGGTATTCATAGTGCTGTTAGTGGTAGTGTTGGTGGTGGTGTTTTTGTTGTTATTGTTGCTGTTGTTGCTGCCTTTCACTGGACATGTCCACTGAGCTGACTAAGTAGCTGCTGGGCAGTCCTCATGTTTACAAGGAGACCATACTCATGATTTGATAACCAGACCAGGCAGAATAAATAATGCTGCAAAGTACAAGTGGTTATTCCTCCTCTTGTTCCACAGATACTGGGAGGACCACCAATTAAACACACCCTTAGTTTGCTATGAAAACATGCACATTGGATGTTTCCTTCCCTGTGTCCTGCAAATTCTTACAAAACCTGTTATTTTTCACTTGGGAGAAAAAATTTTAAGAACATGATCTGTGTCTTAACTCATGATGCTACAAAGAACAGTCAGAGGAAAAGAGAAGGGACTGAGTAAAGCCCGAGGCCATGCGTCGCCTGCTCTGGGCTGCATGGCATCAGAGGGCAGCCTTTATTCTCCACACACGTTTCTTTTCTATCCCATTCATCATTGTCCTACAAGCCATGCTTTCATGGTACAACTGGAAGGATGGTCCTGTGGCTCGGGAGAGGAGAAGACAGTCAAGAGGAAGAAAAGGTCAGCTGGGCTGGAGATGGCTCAGAGGCTCATGACCACTATCCCTAATGAGATCCTGTACCCTCTGGCCTGCAGTCACACATACACGCAAACAGAACAATGTATAAATAATAAATAGATCTTTTTAAAAAAAGAAAAAGAAAGGGGTCAGCTATGGAGAACACTGTAACCACGGGCTTTCCCACAAGTTTCCAAAATAACCCTGAGGCCGTAAGTTCAGTCTTGGTCCTCAACTTGATCATAACTTAATTTACCCATTTATTCTATTCTATGAGCACTAGGTGGTTGGTTACCTCTTATCAGTTTCATGTGTCTGTCTCCTCAGAGTTCAGGGTGACTCTCTTCTCACCTAATTCTATCCCAGACTTCCTCTCTCCCTACCGCAACTCCCACCTCTTTTTTCCCGCCTCAGCTCATTGACCAATCAGCTCTTTATTGACAGCTGATGCTTCCACACACCATACAAGAGAGATTCTCTCTACAGAACATCCTTTGTTTTCCTATCTTAATTCCAGCACTTCCTTCTGGCTCTTGTAGAAGAGCACCATTTGGCCTGCAATGAAAACTCTTCAAAACCTGAGAACTAAGTCCTCTAGAAAGGACAAACAGAACCTAATGCAAACTGGTAACATTAATTAATGAAATATGTTTTTCCATCCAACTCTTCAAACATATTATGAGGAACTACATAGGAAAAAAAAATCTGAAATTTCAGTTGTCCCTTTTGTTTTACTACAGAGATATTCATATTCATTCAAACTAAAATTGAGACAACTCTCAGTTTGAAAAGCTTTCTGAATTAGTGTATTCCTAATTATCTATGAAGATAGCTAATAGATATGGGATTACAAATTGACATCAACTTTTTCCTTAGACTTGTTTTTCCCCATAACACATTCCCCCGAAGCAAAAAGGCGTCCTTTACCTTGGTGGGGTAAGCACCTTACCTTGTGTGCTGTCGTCAGGTTTTAGCCAGGGTGTGTTCAGTTTAATGTGGCTTAATGTTTTGCTCTCAGCCAAAGGCATGGACTTTTGAAATAGTGGACTTCCAGACTGCAGTTGCCCTCTCGAGTTGAGGAGGGAAAAAGCACCCTTCTAGTCATCACACACTAGGCAGCCTAACACTTGCTCTGTGTTTGTTTACCTAGAATAGCGTGAGGCTTTGGGTGGTATACGCAATTGTAGATAACTGAAACCCTCAGGGACTTCATCTTCCTTGTGGGTTCATAAATTTGTTCACATTGATCGACCTTGCAGCCAATTCACTAATAAAGTCATCAATAAGGACTGAGAATTGGAATGTTGAGGGAATCAAGGGCAGGTCCTGATATTGTGAGAAATTCAGCAGTGTTAGGTATTGCTTGTCATTTTAAAATCACCCTTGCTCTTTCTGGAGAGGTCTGCCCGAGCTCCCTCAACCTCTTGCGGCTAACTCCAACAGCCCCCAAGGGAAAACACCAGACAGGCTTAATATTTTAAAACTAGTCAGATAACTCAATGGCTGGGCGAAGAATATCCTGCCCCATCCTCCTTTGCCTCCATCCACAGTGGAGGCTACAGATTATAGGTGCCCAGAGACCTACAGGCCTGCCCCTCCTCCGGTCCACCGCCTGCTCCAACTCCTCCCTCTCATCCCCCTTTCCACCTGGGAGCCGGAAGTCCCACCTTTTTCCCTTCGCTCAGTGATTGGTTTCCGCTTTTTTTATTGACACAATCATAACCAATTAGAGTTGGGGGAAAAATTGACAGGCCTAAAAAGATTGCCATTATTTTTGTCCATGGGAAAGTGAAGAGAATTTCAGTAAGCGAAGGCTAACGAGAGGAGCATGGCAGAATCTGGGCACACATGGGATGCTGGGATGAGACTTGGCTGGAGCAGGGTGTGCGGGCGGCGTAACGAGAGGAGAGAAAAAAGCTCCTGGTTAGCAGGATGTGGTAGGATTTAGAAACTGAGGTGGAAGAGTCAATAGGGAATGAGGTCCAAAACTTGTTTGGTTGCATGAATTTGTTTTGGCCACGAGCAGTTGTTGAGGGAAAAAAGAATTATAGAAACATCGGATCATTAAATTAGAGCACAAGGTTTTTTACTTAAAGAAATCAATTCTCCCAAAGAGCTTTTGTCTGGATTTCTTTGTTTGCACATGTTGAGATTCTCTAATAACCATCTTATTTTGATTTATGTTCTGAAATAAAGGTTCATGGACACCAAAATAAAATAACAGGTATAAAAATAACAACAAAACAAACAACAACAAAAAAAAACCCAAACACCTCAGGCTTTTGCACAGAATTCTCACAACTCACATGACATTGATGTCAGAAAGAAAAGTTTCTTCTCTGCTCCCTACGGTCAGTGTTTGGGAGCTTGTGAATTAAACTAATGTAGAGTGAGAACAGGAGAAGCAAGCAGCCTTTGAAAGACTTATTTCATTTGTAATTGTGTGCACCTGTGTGTCTGTGTGTGCACAAACGTCACACAAGCACAGTGTCCATCACAGAGACCAGAAGAGAAGTTGTGTCCCCTGGAGACAGTGGTGATTGTGAGCTGCCCTGGGCCGGTAGTTGGAACTAACTTGGGTTCTCCTGCAGGGGAGCAGGTGCTCTTAACTCTGAGCCATCTTTCCAGCTCCAGCAAAGAGTTTTTATTCCAGAGGCTTCATACTTGATAGGAAAAAAAAAAAGGAGGGGGTATTTAGAAGCAGGGCATATATATTTTAAGAGAGGAAAAAGTTAAGATAGTAAAAAGTAAAATAGCAAATCCTAAAGGTTGGCACTTTAGGAGATAAGTCACAGCGAGTTGGAAATATAGTGAAGATAAGGTTATTTTCCCAAAGACTGTTTCTGCATTCCTCTTGGCATTGGTCTTCATTGTCCGTAATAAGACCCGCTCCCCTTTTCGTGGTTCACAGACAGCAGCTTTCTTAAGAGGAATTTGTTTCCTGCATCTCTCGAGTCTTACTTGCCCCCAAGTCATTATCGTTAGAGTGGCGTGCTCTGATCTGCCGCATCAGCACATCCAGATAGATGGTTGTTTGTGGTTGACAATAGTATGGTTTTGTTGAGTCCTCTAGGAAGTTAATCAGGTGTGCTCTTGAGTCTGTCTGTGGGCCCCTACCAAAGGCCAGTTTATTTAACTGGGAAGATCTGCCCTGGATGTGGGCAGCACTCAATATAAAAGAGATCTGGAAGGGGCAGAAAGGGGGAAGCCGCCAGCGGAGGCAGATGCAGTTCCCTGCTGCCAGGCGGTGTGCAACCTCTTCCGCCTTCCGCCCCACCACCACGACATTCCCTGCCCAGCCTCTTCCGCCTTCTGCCCCACCACCACGACATTCCCTGCCTCAATTCCCTGTCCAAAGCGATGTGTCCAAATGACCTGTAAGTAAAAACTCTGAGATAATGCCAAATCAATATTTTCTCCTTTAAAATGTTCCCGTTAGGCATTTGTCCCGGTGATGATAATTGACTGACATATTAGGTAATGCTAAATCTTTACATGACTAACCTAACCTCCTTCCCTGTGGTCGCAACATAATAAACATTTCCATTCCAGTCACATAGATTATTTAAGAGTACCAAAACAGCATTAACACATTAACACACGCTCATTAAATATTCTTACTTTAAAACATTTATATATGACAAGAGGAAAATTATAATACATTTAGATTTTTTTTGCTAGTCCCTTCAAACACCCCCCCAAACACACACACACACACACACACACACACACACACACACACACACACACACACATCTAGAGCAGGTAAACTTAAAAAAAAAATAACCAAAGGATGGGGTGCTGTGGTTCAGGAGATAAAGAATCTGCTCCCTGAGAATGAGGACCACCCAGAACATGTGCAAGGCCACACACAGCGGCTCAGGCCTGCAATCCCCATGCTCATAAGCAAAGGAGAGAGACAGACAGAGAAGAGTTCCTGGAAGCTGTGGACTAGCTACCGTGCTGTGCAGGGCAGTGACATAAGAAAGGCCTTGTCTCAAACAAGGTGGAAATTGAGGACCTTGGCCTTGTCCTCTGAACTCCATGTGTGTGCGATCTTGCACACCCACAGTCACAAGCCTGGACGGGATTGTTTGTACACACACATACTTACACACACACACACACACACACACACACACACACAAACATGCACGGCATGAGTGTTTACACACATACGTAAATGCAGAACTGCTGGGTGTTGGTGGTGCACTCCTTTAATCTCAGCAGTTTACTCAGGAAGCAGAGGCAGGTGAGTTCCAGGCCAGCCTGGTCTACAGTTGAGTTCCAGGATAGCCAGGGAAACACAGAGAAACCCTGCCTCAATCAATCAATCATCAATCAATCAATCAACAATCAATTTAAAAATAATCAAAATGCTTATCAATGAGTACCCATTTAAAAACACAGGTCGTAGGTTTTAGAAAAAAAATTATGTTTTTACTACAATTAAAACCTTTCCTATTTAATGCATTGCAAAACTTCACACGGTAATGATACCAGCAAACATTTACTATTTGGCTTGCCCTGAAGAGGAAGATCATATGTTGCATTAAAAGATGAAATACTTTTGCACCTATTCACGTTAAATGAACCCCTGAAGATAAACCATGCTTCTTTATGTCGATTCCATAAAGTGGCAAAACCAAATGAAGCCTGTCTGTCCTAGCAGCCACGCTTCGTGCAGCCGTAGGAGCCACGGCTCAAATTGCATTCAAACAAGGAGGGGTAGCCTTCATACTTCTTTATTCTGTGCCCCTCCCCATTTCTGCCTTTATCTGCAAATGTATCAGCCTACTTTCCAGACCCAGAGTTCTCTGATGCTAACCTGATTCTAAGTGCTGCTCCAGTGTGGAATCCCAGACAAAAACCAGAGAAGATTTTTTTAAGCTAAATTTGCTGTAGTTTTGCCTTTTAACAAACTCACTTTTACTGAGTGTGAATTAATAGGGATAAAATCATATGTCAAATATATTCCATTCTGTCACAAATATTCATTAAAAATGTAATACATTCAAGACAGGTATAGGTCTGGGCTATGAAAAGAATAGGTTCTGTAAGAATTTGGAGAGTTGGCCCTATAGTGCATGCTTGTAATTTTAGCACTCAGGAAATTGAGGTAGGAAAATCTTTTTTTTCCCCCATCTTTATTAACTTGAGTATTTCTTATTTACATTTCGATTGTTATTCCCCTTCCCGGTTTTCCGGGCCAACATCCCCCTAACCCTTCCCCCTCCCCTTCTATATGGTTGTTCCCCTCCCCATCCTCCCCCCATTGCCGCCCTCCCCCCAACAATCCCATTCACTGGGGGTTCAGTCTTGGCAGAACCAAGGGCTTCCCCTTCCACTGGTGCTCTTACTAGGCTATTCATTGCTACCTATGAGGTTGGAGCCCAGGGTCAGTCCATGTATAGTCTTTGAGTAGTGGTTTAGTCCCTGGAAGCTCTGGTTGCTTGGCATTGTTGTTCATATGAGGTCTCGAGCCCCTTCAAGCTCTTTTAGTCCTTCCTCTGATTCCTTCAACGGGGGTCCTATTCTCAGTTCAGTGGTTTGCTGCTGGCATTCGCCTCTGTATTTGCTGTATTCTGACTGTGTCTCTCAGGAGAGATCTACATCTGGTTCCTGTCGGCCTGCACTTCTTTGCTTCATCCATCTTATCTAATTGGATGGCTGTATATGTATGGGCCACATGTGGGGCAGGCTCTGAATGGGTGTTCCTTCTGCCTCTGTTCTAAACTTTGCCTCCCTATTCCCTGCCAAGGGTATTCTTGATCCCCTTTTAAAGAAGGAGTGAAGCATTCGCATTTTGGTCATCCTTCTTGAGTTTCATTTGTTCTAGGCATCTAGGGTAATTCACGCATTTGGGCTAATAGCCACTTATCAATGAGTGCATACCATGTGTGTTTTTCTGTGATTGGGTTACCTCACTCAGGATGATATTTTCCAGTTCCATCCATTTGCCTATGAATTTCACAAAGTCATTGTTTTTGGTAGCTGAGTAGTATTCCATTGTGTAGATGTACCACATTTTCTGTATCCATTCCTCTGTTGAAGGCATCTGGGTTCTTTCCAGCTTCTGGCTATTATAAATAAGGCTGCGATGAACATAGTGGAGCACGTGTCTTTTTTATATGTTGGGGCATCTTTTGGGTATATGCCCAAGAGAGGTATAGCTGGGTCCTCAGGCAGTTCAATGTCCAATTTTCTGAGGAACCTCCAGATTGATTTCCAGAATGGTTGTACCAGTCTGCAATCCCACCAACAATGGAGGAGTGTTCCTCTTTCTCCACATCCTCGCCAGCATCTGCTGTCACCTGAGTTTTTGATCTTAGCCTAAGATCTGTCTGAGCAACATAGACAGACTCTGTATCAACAACAATGATTTTGAACTGGTCTCCCAGAAAGCCGCCACCTGCATTAGGGCTCAGACACTATCAACAAGTGAAGCGTGTTGACTTGATAAAATGGTGACCACATCTCAGCTGGCCGTGTGTATGCAAATATCTCCTATTTCAAAGTATCCATTGAAGTCAGTGGTGAATGTTTGCATATCCTACTTTGGATATTTAAATTGTCCTGGGACAGTTGCTTGCTGACAAGTGTTTAATAATCGGCCCTTTGTGATGAAGTCTGGAAAGGCAGCATTCACTCGTTTCTGAGGGTAATGACCTTCAGAGACCACTAGAGGGATATCCATTTTCAGCTCCCTCGGCTGTTGTCAAACCGTTGAAAGGGGTTCTGGTGACAATGGCTGGGAGAAGACGTACACACACACCATTCACAGCATTCACAGCATCGGACAGACAGAAGACATGCTAACTGCTCAAAGTGCAGGAAATGGGGCAGGGACGTGTTCTCAGGGCTTACTGTGTGCTGTCAGTATAACTCATCTGATTGCATGTATATGTACGTATATGTATATACATATACATATTCCACATATATGTGTTTGTTTACTTCTATGTTTTTAGCATGATCAGTATCTCAAAAGCCCCAAAGTGGAACGACAATTGCCTCTTACAAGCTCATAGGAATTAAATTCATCACACCACATGGAGACCAGGGTAAAAATCAGGCAGGAAAAGCCAAAGATATATTTAGGCTGGGCAAGCAAAGAAACTCCTTGTCCATGTGAGTCAGGAACCTAGTGGATCCACTTGATACTAATATTTATTGAGCACCGACTAATGCTAAGATGTTTGCCTAAATTCCCTTTCTTTGTCCCTCCTCTTCTTTTCCCTTCCCTCCTGCCTGCCTCCCCTGGGGCTCCTGCCGGGAAGAAAGTCAGGCCTGTGATACTTAGAGAGCAAGCACCAACCACTGAACCATCCTCTCAGTCCTTTCAAAAACAGAATTTGGGATGATATCTCACTAGTTGCCCACTGTACTTTTACAGTTTTGCCTTGAACGTATGTTGTAGTTCTGCCAGGCCCTGACCCTGTGATCCCCTGCCTCTGCCTCCACAGTAGCTGGAACTCGAGTCCTGTGCCACTAAGCTTGACCTCTGCCAACTTTCTTATTTAGTCTTCAAAGTATTCTTGTGAAATTATATGATTGTTGCCCTTCAATAATATATACACAGACAGGAAGAGAGGGAAACAATGTTTTTAGCGGGAAGGCGGGGGTTAACTCTAATTTGTTTGGATCCAAACCTGATGTTTTTAAACAAAAAGTACATGCTAGCACCCCTCAGCGACAGACTTTAGCAACTCATAAGCTTAAACCTTAGGCTTGAAAGTGCGATGGATCTAATTCTGATTGGAGGCTATGAACACACTGGTTTGGTAGCTGAAGCCTATACATCCCCAGCTACTCAGTAGGCTGAGGCAGGAGAAATCACGAATTTAAGACCAGTCTGGGAAATTTAGCAAGATCTTGTCTCAAAATAAAAAGTGGAAAGAGAGCAGAGTATATAGTTCAGCTTAGAGCATTTGCCTAGCTTGCAAGAGTGTAGCATTTGCTTAGCATGACTATGCCTAGCCTTCGACCTCTGTCTCTCTCTGTCTCTCTCTTTCTATTTCTCTCTGTGCCTCTGTCTCTATCCACACCCGAAACACACACGCGCGCACACACACACTCACTCACACACTCGTACACTCACACACAGAAACACCATGCACACACTCACACACACTACATACAACCACACACACACCCCACATACAACCACACACACCCCACATACAACCACACACACACAAACACCACACACACACAAACACCACACACACTCACACACACACCACATACAACCACACACACAAACACCACACACACACTCGCACACACACTCACACACTCACACACACACTCACACACACTCACACACTCACACACACCACACTCACACACACCACACTCACACACACTCACACACACTCACACACTCACACACTCACACTCACACACTCACACATACACTTATACACACGCATGTAAATATCATACAAAGGAAGTAAATTCTAAACACTGAAATAAACGCCTTCCGCTTGACCGTCTTAGAACTAAAGGCTAAGCGGGCATGTCCTCCCTCCTCAGTTGCCTATGTTGTTTACTTCCCATGGACTTATCTCAGTTTCATCTGTGATTTTCCAATTTCTGAAGAAATAAATAGACTTTGGTAAGACCCAATGCTGTTCTAGCCATTTCCTAAATCCCCTACAGTCGTTCTGGGAAGAGTGGGCTCAATTCCCCCTCCTCCTGTCAGAATGATTAATTAGACTTCATTTCCTGCTGACGTCTCCACCGTCCTTTTCTTACCCCAGTGACTAATAACACTTCTACAAAAGTCCAAACAAATGGCCACAGTATCTAGTGTTTATTTTTGGAAGTCGTTCCCCAGCCAAAACGCACTGAACCTCTCACAGACAGCAGTGTAGAAATTCCTGGCTAGGATTCCTGCCCTGAACAGCCGCACTTGATATGGCTAGATGGCCCGCTGACTGGCACCCCAGGTGGCACTGTGCCAGCATGAGGGTTGTCAAGCTATCTGAATCAAGAATAGGTCCTGAGCTGTGATAAATCCAGATGGGCAGCCTGCTCAACGGCCCGGCAAGGGGCCCTATCTTCTTCAGGAAGTGTCTCTGTGCCAGCGCAAGAGCATTAGTGCCACATGTCTTTCTCTACACTCGACATCTGTGGACACTCTGAAGAGTATGTGACAAAAGAGGAAGAGAACAAGAGTGGAAAGGAAGACAGAAGGCTTTACGGGCCGGACTAGCAAAGCAGAGACAGGGGTATTGCAGCTGAGTTTCCACGTCCATTAGGGATGGGAACTCACTGGCTTTTTAGCCTGTGATGTCTGTGTCAGCAGATATCTTACTCCCAGGCCAGTGATAGCAAAACTGGAGGAAGAGGTCAGTCAGGAATGGGCTTGTCAAACTGTTTCTGGTTGTGCCAGAGCCCCCCTCCACACTTGCAGTCATTGCTCAGTGTATGACATGGCTACTAAGTGGATACTTAGGGGAGGAAAGAGCCCCTACCCAAGACACAGGCCCGGAGAAAGGAGTTTAGATGTGTCCTGAGTCCAGAACCCAGCAAACTCAGGGGCAGAGGAATCATGGCTGTTTAAATAATTCTAGACATCCAGACAAGCTTGGCATGACTTTTACTAATTCATCAATGATGCCTATTGTTTTAAATATGTTTGTGCACATGGGAGGACTTCTGAATATGTGTGTGCACATGGGAGGACTTCTGGATATGTGTGTGTACATGGGAGGACTTCTGGATATGTGTGTGCACATGGGAGGACTTCTGGATATGTGTGTGCACATGGGAGGACTTTTGATTCAGGATTTGTGGAATGGTGACACAGCCTTGTGGCTAACTTAAGGCTTGGGGAGGTTAACATGGGGTCCAGGATCATTTTACACATAATCCCATCTGTACATTGAAAACTAGATTAAAATTCACCTCAACTGAGATGGTCTGTACAAAGTGCTTACAAAAAGTGGTCAACCCGTGGGAATTATCGTGTCTTTTTGCAAACAACTCCTGGATGCAAGTGAACTGTCACGCTGACCTTCATCACTGGTACTTCTGAAAGATCACAAAATACAAACATAAAGCACTATAGGTCCACCATTTGTGTGTATGGTACATGAGTGTCTGCATGTGTGTGCCTGCCTATGTATGTGTTTATCTGTATGTGTGTGTGTGTGTGTGTGTGTGTGTGTGTGTGTCAGGACTCTAGTATTGTGTGTATGGTACACATCTGCATGTGTGTGTGTGTGTGTAGTGTATATGTAAGTGTGCATGTGTGTCTTTGTGTATGTATATCTATGTGTGTGTCTACGTGTATTTGTTTTGTGTGTGTGTGTGTGTGTGTGTGTGTGTGTGTGTATGCACACATAGCTAAAGATCAAACCCAGGGCCTCTTGCATTTTCCCGAGTATAGGTCCTGATGAATGTTTTTCTTAAAGCAAATGTATGTGTGCCACAGTATAACAACTTCACGCTCGAAGAGACTAAGACTCAGAAAGTTAAAGAACTCTCTAGTCACTGGTCTTTGGGAAATTTGCCAAGGTTACATAGCAACCGTGTAGAAATAAACAGTGAACCAATATGGCTTTTGAGAAAACAAAAACAACACAATGGTTTTAAAAGCAAATGGTGAAGGGTGGCTTAGTGGGTAAAGAGCTTGCACCAAGCCCAGTGACCTGTGTAGTGCAATTACACTACACTCGACTAGTTACAGATAAATGAGACTTAGACTAAAGTTATTTGGCTTTTACAATTACTGGGGGGGGAGGGGGTAACCCAGTTTACTCTTCTAACTGCTGGCCTTGCTACCTTCCTAGCAGTGTACCCAGACACTGGTGGTTTCTCCTGGCCATACACTCATGGTCCATTTCCCCTCATGGCTGCTTCCTCCTCTCCCCTAGTCCCTCCTTCTTCCTCTCTCTTCTTCACTCCTCTCTCCTCCATCCCCAATCAGGTAACTCGAAACCCACCTACCTCTAATCCCTGCAATAATTGGCTGTAGCTATTTTTATTTAACCAATAGTTTCAAATCAGGAAACAAGGTTTGCACAACAAAAGCTTGTAAATGTGAGAATTCACTGGTAGGCCTAGATCTTAAGGAACAGAAGTTAGCATTACAGTACATAGCAACAGAGCAAACATCCATAGACCATGATTCCCTGGTACCCATATGGTAGAAGAAATGAACAACCTTCCAACTACAGTCACACACACACACACACACACACACACACACACACTCACACTCACACACACAATCACACACACTCACACACACTCACACTCACACACACACACAGACACTCACACACACACTCACACACACAGACACTCACACAGACACTCACACACACACAGACACTCACACACACAGACACACACAGACACTCACACACACAGACATACACACAGACACTCACACACACAGACACTCACACACACAGACACTCACACACACAGACACTCACACACACACACACAGACACACACACTCACACACACAGACACACACAATCACAGACACACAGACACTCACACACACTCATACACACACTCACACAGACACACACTCACACACACAGACACTCACACACACTCACACACACACTCACAAACACACTATTATCAGTGCTAGGCACTCACACACACTCACACACACAGACACACACAATCACAGACACACAGACACTCACACACACTCACACACACACTCACACAGACACACACACTCACACACACAGACACTCGCACACACACTATTATCAGTGCTAGGTTGTTTGCAGATTTTGTATCTACATCTTTAAAATCACAGTGATTTATTTTTTTCCTTTGTTTAAAGTAAGAGAAGTTTATCGTGGCATATAGCTCAGGGAATAGAGTGATGGAAGCAGACAAAGATTGGGCTGTTAAGGTGGTACAGGAGAAGTTGAGGACAGCTGATCATATGATTTCTCTTTTGTAATATTTATTTATTTATTTATTTAGTGTGTGTGTGTGTGTGTGTGTGTGTGTGTGTGTGTGTATGAGTGCACATGCACATGTGCCATGGTACCTGTGTGGAGGTCAGAGGACACCTGTTGAGACTCAGTTCTTACCTTCTCCCCTGTGAGTCCAGGGGCTTGAACTCAGGTCGTCGGGTTCCGCAGCAAGTGGCTTTATCCACTGACCCATCTCACCAGCCTGTCATATGTGATTTCGTAATGTGATAAACTGAACATCTTGCAAGTCAATGGAACTTTGTCAGAGAAGCCCCGACTCTCTCTGCGACCTATGAACCTATGGTTCCCAACCTTAGGTTGGGACACTTTAATAAAGTTCCTCTTGTGGCGGCGACCCCAACCATAAAGTTATTTTTGCTGCTACTTCCTAACTGTAATTTTGCTACTGTTATGAACCATGATGTACATATTTGATATTTATGATACTCTTAGGTGACCCCTATGAAAGGACCATTCAACGTTGCAAAGGGGTCTTGACCCACAGGTTGAGAGCCACTGTTATAAATGGTGTTTTTCTATTCCCACCAGCAATTCACTGATGACCTGTGATTATTCTGTACTTTATTTTATTTATTTATCTTTTTAGAGATTTATTTATTTATTTTATGTATATGTGTACACTGTAGCTGTATTCAGACACACCAGAAGAGGGCATTGGATTCTATTACAGATGGTTGTGAGCCACCATGTGGTTGCTGGGACTTGAACTCAGGACCTCTGAAAGAGCAGTCAGTGCTCTTAACCACTGAGCCATCTCTCCAGCCCTTCAGTTTATTTTTTTGTAAGGCAGTTATTTTTCTGTTTCCTAGGCTGACTGTGAAGGAGCTCAAAATCCTTTTCTCCTGTGTGATTAAAGAACCTTTAAGACATTAAACCAGACCATTACTTACAACTCATTTGTATCCATTTCCAATTTACATACTGTGAAGTCCTTCAGGGCAGGTACCCCTGCATGTCCCCCTCTCTAGCACTGGGACCAATCAGTGCACAATATTTTAAGATATTTAGTAAATGCACGGTTATATGCAGAAAATTTAAACTATGTGGCAGTGTAAGCAAAGCACAGGAAGCTGTGACATCCTAATGCATAGAAAGACCCATCACGTGCTTGTCTATTTGTATCTCAGACAAATGTCAGGGACTTTGAGTGAGAGATCCTGGGTAGCATGTAGCCATAGCTGCATCTGGAGAACCTGATTTAAGGACACTGCCTGAGGACTATTGTTGCGAATAGAATTATTTTTAGTCTTTCTATTTGGTGGAATGCATTCCTTTGTGAGGAATTTAAAGTGCTTAATTCTCTTGTCGCCTTAATTGTCACAGTTCCAGGAGCTATGGGAGTCCAGGATTATCACCCTATTTCATGAATGAGGAAGCTGCAGAGGCTTAACTCATTCAAGGCTACTCAGGTAGCTTTTAGGAGAGAGATTAGAAATGTTTTTCTTATTCTTGATGTTTCTATTGTTAGGAACCACCACTGGCTTTAACATATGGGCACTCAAAGCTGGACTGCTACTGAGAGACCCAAGCATTCAAAAGCCCAAGGGTCCTTCGGCTACACACATTAGAGCTGCCACAATCAATAACTTCGAAGGTCAGATTCCTTTTACCTCCTGGCATTTGCACCCTGATGCTCAGTGACTGGGAATTCCGTTCTTGGAGCTGGCTGCATAATTTGCAGCGATGAATGCAAAGGAAGACTCCTAGCTGCTTGCTTAAAATGTGTCGAGGATTTGAAGATAATGTAGAGCCATAGACTAAGTGCTCGCTTGGCCTTTGGGTGGCTACTCACTCTTGGAAATAGCTTTTCCCAGCTGTCGTTCTGCCTTCCAGGACCTTCATCAGGTTTTACACAGTAGTTGTTGATAACATGTATCTTTTCTACTCGGTTGATAACACTTATGCAATATGGCCTCTATGGTGGCATTAGGAGAGAATTCCTAAAAGAAAGAGCCATTGCTCTGGGTGTGGAAATTGTTCTGGAATTATTATCAGCAGTATGTTTGCGTATATGATGTTGGGGAGGTGGGGGTAAGTGCCACACATACCATGGGGGAAGTCAGAAGATAACTTTGTGGAGTTGGTTCTCCCTTCCAATCTCTGCCTCTGTTATTCCCTTACAATACTCTGGATTTCTTTGATGTCTGTTATCATGTTTTTTTGTTCATTTCCTGAATTCTGTTAACTTGGGTCTTCTCTTTTGTTTCCTTGCATGTTTCTATTTCTACTATGAGTTCTGACGACTGAACTCAGGTATTCGGGACTGTGAGGCAAGAGCCTCTATTCACTGAGCTACATCATTTCTGCTGGGGGGCTAGAAATATTCTCTTATTTTGGTTTGCAGCTGCCAGGCCTGGTACAGTGTTTGGCTTATAGTCATTGCTTAAATCATGCTCTCTCTCTGTCTCTGTCTCTGTCTCTGTCTCTGTCTCCCTCCCTCTCTCCCCCCTCTCCCTCTTCCTCCTTTCTCTCTCCTTTCTCTTCTCTCTCTCTCTCTTTCCCTCACCCTCTTCCTCCTCTCTCTCTCCTCTCTCCTCTCTCTTCTCTCTCTCTCTCTCTCTCTCTCTCTCTCTCTCTTTCTCGTGTGTGCACATGCATGTGCATGTGTGTGTTTAAGGATAAACCACAATATATGAGTCTACAAGGAAAGGATACTTGCTACGTTTTATGCACCGTCGTGTCTTCTGATCTTATGGCAGTGATTGACAGCTAGAAGTTATACAGTAAGTATTTGTGGAGAGAATGAATAATGCACTCTATGGAAAGTAGCCTCCTGAAGTGTGCCCTAGATTCACCTCAGCCAGGTGCAGTCTTAGCTGTCTTCTTTATTGAGTCTTTGAACTTGAAAGCGACTTAATATACCTTGCAATCAAAGTTCGTGTAGCCTCAGAGAAAACTGGAGAAATGAACTGCAGGAATTCTGTAAGATTGGTGAAACACCGAGCATGCTTTGGCGTAATGTCACAAGGGCTTATTTAAGAAGATGCCAGCAGCCTGCATGGGTCTCCTCCAGGCTCTCTGTGTCCATGTTGTGACCGTTTATCTTGGGGTCTTTGTGGGATTCCTAACAATGTGAGTGGGGATGTCCCTGACTCTTTTGCCTGTTCCTGGGTTGCCTCCCTCAGCCTTGATATGATGGTTTGTGCCTAGTCTTTTTTTTTTTAAGATTTATTTATTTATTATATATGAGTACACTGTAGCTGTCTTCAGACACACCAGAAGAGGGCATCAGATCTCATTACAGATGGTTGTGAGCCACCATGTGGTTGCTGGGAATTTGAACTCAGGACCTCTGGAAGAGCAGTCGGTGCTCTTAACCGCTGGGCCACCTCTCCAGCCCAGTGCCTAGTCTTATTGTATCTTGTGACACCATGTTCAGTTGATATCCCTGGGAGGTCTGCTCTTTTCTGAAGAGAAACAGACGAACATTGGATGAGGGGAGAAGGGAGGAGGGGGGCCACTGGAGGAGAGAAGCAAGAGGAGGATGAGGTCAGGATGTATTGTATGAGAGAAGAATTTTTTAAAAGACTAATTAAATAATTTTTAAAAAGATAACAGCAGGACCCAAATTCTCTATAGAGAATCATGACATCTATCTATAGAATCCTTTAGAATGTATAATTCTGAGTGCCTGTGGTAGGTTATTTCTCCTCTGCCGGTGAAAAGAGCCAATTCAAGCCAGATTAGATTATATTAAAGGCTGGTTTGGGGGGAAGCTGATGAGTTCACTGGCCCCAAGGACCAAGGCCAGGGAAGTCTCCATGGGGTTTGGGAGAGGAGAAATGGTACACCAGTAGAAAGAGAAAAGGAGGAGGGAAGAGGGAGGGAGGGAGGGAGGGAGAGAGAGAGAGAGAAAGAAACAAAAATGTCTGGATTATGAGAGAAGAGCCTCTGGGAGAAAGGACAGCCCAGCCTCTGGGCTGGAAAGTTAAGGGTTGGGAACAGGGTATGCCAGGAAGGGACTGAGAGATTCTGGAAAAATCTGGAGGTCAGGTCTGCTTTGGTATGTAAAGTGTGTGCCTCAGCCCCTTGTCCTGGGGTCTGAAAGGAAACAGCTTGAATGCTCCATGCTGTCTTTCAGCCAGGATATAATATGGCTGCCCACAGAACTGAAACACAGTCATAGAACATGGATCTGATGGTTCCCTTTCCACATTTTTCATCAGGGTTCAAGAGGCACAGTGGTTTTTACATGCTAATTCAGGTTTTTTCTAGTACCACACCACATATACTGTATACATACATGCCTGGTGCCCGTGGAGGCTAGAACAGGGTGCTGTGTCCCCTGGAACTGGAGTATTAGGTAATTGTAAGCTATGATGTGGTTTCTGTGGATCAAACCATGGTCTTCTGCAGGAGCACCAAAGTGCTCCTAAGCACTGAACCAGACCCCGCCTCCACCACCACCAAGAGTTACTTTTTGAAACGAGAATTCTTCCATCTATTAATCCAGTCTTACAAATACATGCTGCTTGACTTTGAGCCTTTGCAGTGGTTCTGAGGAAAATACAATACGCTAAATTGCTAAGCTGCCAGTGTGGGGACCAAAATGCAAAGGCGATCTTCAGACTAGAAATGAGGTTGGCTCGGCTCTCACAGCTAGTCACTTAACCTCAGAGCAAGCGTCATCACACGAACCAAGCGTTATCGCACGAACCAAGCTTAACCGATCCCTCCTCTTTATCGCGTACCGTGATGCATTAAAACCAACCCGTTGCCAATCTTTATAACTGCTTTTAATCTACAGAAATAAAGGTTAACCTGGTGACTTCTAGTGGGTTTTATTCCACAAGATTACAACCTGTAATGTCCCATGTAGGGAAATTACTCCATGAGAACAGTCAAAACTGGTCCAACCATTTGCTTGAGGGAAGCCTTGGAGTAAGAGCCCCGCTTTGCTTTAAAAATAAAAATACGTGTGGTAGGGTGGCGGTGCGAGTTTAGTTTCTGCGAGCATGCTAGCTGTTAGCTAAAAAACAAAAACAAAACACAAAGTCTTTCTTTGTTTCCTTCTTTATTTCTTTGTTTCTTTCCTTCTTTATTTCTTTGTTTCTTTCCTTGTTTCTTTCTTTGTTTCTTTGTTTCTTTCTTTGTTTCTTTCTTTGTTTCTTTCTTTCTTTCTTTGTTTCTTTCTTTGTTTCTTTCTTTGTTTCTTTGTTTCTTTCTTTCTTTCTTTCTTTTTACCAGAATTTGTTTACTATTAAGAAGACCTTTTAGTCTCCCACTCTGCTTCAAGCTCATTAGCTCTAATAAGTACAGCAGCAGACGGTGACATTTCCCTAAGCTGCGCCAGGCTGTTAAGGATAGATTTGAAAATCTTATCTTTCCTTTCCCTCCCACTCAGGGTTTCCTGCCGCCGAGAACAAGTCCATTTGCCTATGTTTGGAGGATTTCTGCAGCTCTCGCTTCGGCAGAGCAACCATCTTGGCGATTTCTGACTCTAGCTCTAGTCTCAACCATAACACTTTCTCCAGCTCTGGAGAGATCTGTGAAGGCATGAGCATGAAGAAGTCAGCTGACAAGCCAGAGATGAGCCTTTAATGAAAAGCTGGAGCAGGTGGCAGCCGCTTCTGTCCCTTTCACAGGACACTGAGCAAGAATGAAGTCTCAAGGGCACCTTTCAGAGGAACGGAAGTGAGGGTTGGGGAGGGCTCGCATCAGCCAGGCTCACAAAAATGTGCCCAGCTGTGCATTGAGCCGGTTTATGGAGGAAAGGGGCACTTTGTGATTGAGAGATGCTACAAACTATGATGTAATCTTGAAGGGCTTTAGATCCTAACATGTGAGGACAATGAAAAGTATGAGTGATTCACAGATTATCCCCAGATCTTAGCTTCCCGGAAATTGTCTTTTACATGTCCGCGGTTTCTGCTCTTTTGGGCGCAAAGGCCAGCTTACTGTTCTGGGGACTAACAACAGAAGCGTCTAGTCTCACTATGTTCATGCTCTTGAGTGTATTAGAGCAGCCATAAAATTTGGCTTCTTAATATGGACTCATACTTGGTATGAAACTGTCCTCTAAGGAGGAGTGAAACACAAGAGCCCCTCGGAGACCAGTAAGTACGACTGTAGCTGAGCGCGCTGGGGAAACATGGCTTATCTATACACAGCAAAGAAAACTGGTCCAAGTAAATGGAAATTAATTTTGAATACTGTCCTGTATGCTTCATTGAAGGACTCATCCTTTGTGGTTTGGCTAGAAGATGAAGAACCTTCTAAACGTTATGTCAAAATATTACCAAAAAAAAAAAAAAAAAGAAAAGAAAAAAAGAAAAAAGAAAAAAAATGTTTAACGGAATACCTGGTATTTGTGAGGAATTGGAAACTGTTGGTATCTTTTCAAGCATCAGCCCATAAGCTTATTACTAATTTATTTCAGGTAGGCGATATTATGGTCCTGTGGTGGTTTGAATAGGAATGGCCCCTATAGACTCTTGTGCTTGAATGCTTAGCCCATAGGGAGTGGCACTATTAGGAGGTGTGGTCTTGTTGCAGTGGGTGTGGCTTTGTTGGAGGAAATGCGTCAGTGAGCTGGTGGGCTCTGAGGTCTCCTGTGCTCAAGCTAAGCCCAGTGCGTCACTCTGGCCTGCATATCAAGACGTAGAACTCTCTGCTTCTCGAGCACTATGTCAGCCTGCACACTGCCATGCTTCTTGCCATGATAATGGAATAAACCTCTGAACCTGTAAGCCAACCCCAATGAAGTGTCTGCCTTTCTAAGACTTGCCTTGGTCATGGTGTCTGTTCACAGCAGTAAAACCCTAACTAAGACAGGTCCATACGTTACAGTAAAGGAAACCTGTTTAGAAAGACCAAATAATGAAAAGGCAACCCAAAACTTCCTGTGTCTCTTAAAAATATACAGTTCTAATTCTAGCTACTCAACACTGAGGCTGGAGAATAATAAGTTGAGGACGTGTCTGGCGACAAAGTGAGTTCAAGACTAGCCTGAGCAATTTAGTGAGACCCCGTCCTAAAATTAAAAAGTAAAAGGGGGCACAAGTGTCCATGAGTATCACCTCAGACAGAGTGGCTGCCCAACATGAGCGATTCACTCAGGTTCAAACAGGCTGTCTGCTCAAAGGCAAAATAACAACAACAACAACAACAATAATAATACTGACGATGATGATGATGGTGATGATGATGGCGATGATGATGATGATGATGATGATGATGATGATGAAGACATTATAAAGAGGACACAGCAATTCAAGGCAGTTTCCTTGTTTGCTTCTCATACAGCAAGTCATTTCAGAATAGTTCGTTTGTCCAGATAGCAAAGTGGCCTTTAAAATGCTAATTTTGAAAACTGCAAACAATATGCCCTTCTTTGTTTACATTCCTTCGAATTACTTTTAATTTTAAGGTACTATATTTTTGTTCTTTTGAATATATATCATATATGTATATATCATAATCTTCTCTTCCTGGAGTTTTCCCTGATCCTCAACATCTCACCCACTCATCCAACTTCATGTTCTCTCTCTCTCTCAAAACAGCAACATAACAACAAAAAAAGCAAAAAAACCCCAAAAAAACAGAAAAATAAACCCAAGAAAACTAAACTACAACAAAAAAGCACACACACACAGAGAGAGAGAGAGAGAGAGAGAGAGAGAGAGAGAGAGAGAGACTGTTTTGTGCTGACTAACTTCTCCTGCCCTGGAGTATGGTTGATATCCTCACTGCTACTCCATTAAAGACAGTAAGTTTGCCTTTCCCATCAGGTATCCATTAGAAATAGCTTCTCGGTTAGCAGTGAGACTTTGTGCCACTTGCCCTTCCCAGTGCTGGGACTTTTGTCTGGTTTGAACCATGGGACGTGTACACAGTGCCACCATTTCTGTGAATTCATATGTGCATTAGGGCTTGCCGTGTCTGGAAGACACTGTTTCCATAGACTCATTCCTTACCTCTGGCTCTTATAATCTTTCCGCCTCATCTGTGGTGTGGATCTTTCTTCCTTGAATATTCTTATCCCTTTGTATTATCTTTTGCTTTAACACGAGCTCCCAGGACTAGTGAGAAGCTACAACCTATTTCTTCTCATCTATTCCGTGCTCAGTGAGACAGCTAGGTAAAAGTCCCCATGGTGTCAGGAATTCTCATTCTAAGAGTTATTTTAATACACAGGATGAAGAGGGTCAGGTTCTTTCCAGAAACAGCACGGAGCAAGGCAGGGGAAGGCTTAATTAACTAAGATGCCAAGTCTAAAACCGTGAAAAATTTTCACCACTAGGGGGCAGTGCTTGAAAGAATAACAGTCTACTCTTGCAGTTAGGCGGGACAGAGAACAATGACCTCCTTGTTATTTCCTACCCCACATACAGAGCACATAAAGATTTTATTTCTTTGGAGAAAAGAGGGACAAAAAGCGTTTGCTCTGACTTGAGGCAGAATTCAACGATGACGCTCTCTTCACTTGCTGAGCTCAGAGCAAGAGATGCCAGTAGCACTTAATTTTCAGAATCACTAAAGCGTCCATGAAAGAAAGTGTGCTTATAAAAATGAAATCTTTCCATAATAAACTCTAAAGGAGAAAGTATTTGTCAAAGTTATGATGGAGGAGCAGGAAAAAAAATGGTTGCTCTGGTCTGAAAATCATTAAAATTTGTTACGATGAATAACTTATTTAATAAATAACCTTTTCCCCCCTTCCTTTGTGCGTGTAACAGTCACACACACTGTATCATACAGAAACAAAGGCAACATCTATGTAATAATATGAAGGAGTTAAATCTTGCTCTTTGAAGAAGGAAAGGACTACTGGATGAGGCGTTGAAGGTGTTTTCGAAAATAGATCGTAAAGACTGTAAGTCCATTGTTTACCTGCTTCAGTCTTCAACAGGAACATCGTTAATTAGAGTCCTAAACTGGAAACATTGTTTCTTTAAACCCTCATTACAACCCACAGTCCAGGGAGCAGGAGGGGTTGGTTGAACACTCCTGCCTTTCAAAGGAAACCAGAGAGGGTAGGGGAGAGAAAGATCCCAGAGTTTTTCCAAGAATGCCAGATTCAAACCTTCTTACTTTTCCTAAAGTCAACCCATGGACTTCAATGATCATCATTGAGGATAGGAAAACATTGGAGAAGCTAGCACAGCATTGGGCGAGGTAGAGTGCTGTAAACATTGATCTTTTGCTCGTCTTAATGATAAGTGAGAATGTCCAACAACACAAATGAAGCGTGAGGAAGTCCAAACGGAGGCAGTCCAAACAGAGGATGCCTTTTCTATCCCCAAGCCAGTCAAACAGGTCCCCTTGCTCTAAGAAAAAAAATGCATGTTAATTGGGAAGAAGATATTCTAGCCCCTGCCTTACCATCAATTCCCCTAGTCAGAGGGTAACGTTACAATGTGAGAGCTGTTGTGGGTCCTATCCACTCACTTCTGCCTTTGACTTGGAAGGACAGAGCAGAAAGTAAGCTTACGGTAAATAGACAGATAGACAGATAGATAGATAAATGTCATATAGATCAAGGTTTGTTTTCCCAGCCCTCCTTAGCTGTGTGACCCTGCGTGGCTCTGCCCAGGACTAACTGTCATGTGGCACACAGTTCTCTTTGCAGAAGGAGGTAACAGATGTGCTCACATCACAGGATCAATGCGCAGGAAATAAGGGCAGAGGCAACTCGGCCGCTCTTCACAGAGCTTCTTCTGTTATGAGTCCATCATGATCTCACAGGCTTCACTGACTTCAAAGGAGGAGGCTGTCACGTGGCATATGTTAAAACTTCACCACAAATACTAGAGATCCCACTATTCATGCTCTAAAGGGTCTTAAACTTTTAAAACTTTCAGGTTTTGTTCTGCTTTAAAAACAAACAAACAAACAAACAAAAACAAAACAAAAAACAAAAACAAAACAAGGACCTTTCCCCCATTTCAATCGCGTACAAGCTACAGTTATAGAATATATGCCTGGATGAGGCCTTAATGATCTTTCTAGAACCCCTCCCACTCTCCTACATCCCCACCCCCACGCCGAGCAGCTCAGAAAACAGCACTCCCCCTATGCCTTGAGAACTACAAACACAAGATTAAGATCAGGCTTAAAGATGAAGTGACTTTTAAGAACCAGTGTGTTATCCGGTGGGAGCGGCGTATTAAAGAATTCTAAACTGTGTAGCTGTTCATAAATATACTCATAAGAAATATTGAAGCTTGCTGGGGATTTAGCTCAGTGGTAGAGCGCTTACCTAGGAAGCGCAAGGCCCTGGGTTCGGTCCCCAGCTCCGAAAAAAAAAAAAAAAAAAAAAAAAAAAAAAAAAAAACAAAACATTAGAAATATTAAAAAAAAAAAAAAAAAAAGAAATATTGAAGCTCTAACACCAAAAGTAATAGAACTATGCATACAAATACTATTCATTATGTGAGTCTCTGAGCAACCAGCTTATTTCTACTCTTATCAGCGTCAACGTGGCAATAAAATGTCTCCTTGTCCTTCCAGCTTCCTTATTAGAATGCACTAAATTTGTTTTTCTCATACATGGGGAGATAAGGTTATTAATTACACAAACTGCTTATCAGCAAAATGTAAAATAGCAGGAGAAGCTAAGAAGGAGAACAAACGTTGGGATGGAAGAAATTTAGGTGCAAGAAACCTTAGAGGGTGAATATGGGAGCCATATATATGAGACTTGACTTTTAGAATTAAAACGTTTCATGGAAAGTATTTGTAATTGAAAGAAAAACAATAAAAAGACAATTAATGAAAAAGGATACACCCACATATGTGTGAAATTTCCCAATTAAAGTTAAAAGCATAAATTGTTGTCTCCCAGTGCTAAGACCTTTACAAATTATAAGAGTTACGTTCTGCAGGACTGTGGCTGGGTCAGGAGAGGTGGAGGAGTGGTGACCTCAAGGCCACTGCATATTCCTGGCTTTGTTTCCTGTAGGAAGCAGTTAATAAGTGATGTTTGGGGTGACATAATTTGCGTGAACTTCATTTCACAGTTCCGAGGAGAAAGCATTCAGCAGATGTGAGGTATGTGTGTGGAGGGTATCTTCTCTCTGAAACGAGAAAATAAAAGGGAGCGGTTGAGCCGGTCTGTCTTTCAGTGCTCTAGTGTGCAGAGCATTGGCGCTACATCAGCAGCCAGCTCTCTGCTGACCATCAAGATGTCTGGGAAAGGGGTTCTCAACATAGGGTGTTAGCCAATCACCTCAGTCTTAGAAAAGACCACCTCCATGCACTTAATTTCCATGGATTGACAGGCTACAGTCACAAATTAGGTGAGTGAAAATCACTGGCCCTAAGCAACCAGTTTTGGACTAATTCGTCTCAACTACCCATACCCATATGTGGTGGGCAAATTGAATCACAACCAATAGCTTACAGGACTAGATAATGAGTATTGGAGGAGTCATTAATGTAATTAAATGTTGATCAGGCTCAAGGGGCTCAAATTCACAAAGCCGCCTGTCTGAAAGCATCGGGTTTTGTACAACACTACGCTTGCTCTACACATGCTTTCTTACCAGTTCATCTGCATACCTTCCTATCTGCCCATCTTTCTCTTTATAAAGTGCAGTTTTTTAAGCCTTCAGAATGCCTTTAACGCCTCCTCTGAAAATGTAGCGTAAAATAAAGACGTTTCACGTATCTGGAAGAAGGCCACGTCTAAGCCACATCATCCCCATTTGGGGACGAGAGAGAAGGTGTGTGTGGCGCAGGGGGCTGTATTAGCTGCAGGCTGTGATCCTGTGGTGCTTGCATGTGGCAATCTGAAGTGAAAACAATTGCAGACTGTTGCAACCATTAACAAAGCATATTGCTCCAACCTTTAGCAACCGATGAGGGAAAAAAAAACCTGTCATGATTAATTTACAATAAAATATGTAATCCCCTCTTTTAAGCTCTGCCATCCTGAAACTGTAGCAAGCTTAGGAATGTTCTAAATAATTAATCTCCTCTTAACTGTACCCTCTCATTCCATAGCCCATTTGTAATGAGGGCCACCTGCTAAGCCAGCCAGAGATGGGGTAGTTAAGGAAGAATTCACTGTTAGCCTTGATGAAGAAGTTACTTCAAGGCGTAGTCTGGACCAGTGGTTCTTAACCTGTGGGTCCAGACCCCACAGGGATTGGTTATCACATATCCTGTATATCAGATATTTACATTATAATTCATAACAGTAGCAAAATCACAGTTATGAAAATAATTTTATGGTTGGGGGTCACCACAGCACGAGGGACTGAATTAAAGGGTCCAAGCATTAGGGAGGCTGAGAATCTCTGATCTAGACTTTATTTGCATCTGCACTGTACAACGAAAGTTACTTGGCTGTTGTTCAGCCATACAGTTGGCCAAGTGGTATTGGATTACGCGTCTGAGTCAGTGCTGGTTAGGGACTACAAGCTCTCGGGGCCCTGCCTCACAGCTGCATAACTTCAATTTTCTGTCAATTACTGAGGTCAGATGCAGGGGGACAGCCTTGGGGCCGGAGCCTCTCTGGCTGTTCCTTTTTCCTCTTTGTTTTCCCTTGGCTCCCCACTCAGAACTTTTAATGAGTGAACTTCATTCCTCCCTAGAACAGTTTCACATGCGAAAGGTTTCCTGCGGAACATCTGCCATGCAGAATGGGAAACTATAAAATGTCTAGGAGATTTCTGATTTTAGCTAAAATAATTCCAAGATGCGTTGAAGCCTTCGGAGCCAAGGTGTTCTTTTCTATAAAAACGTTCTTTCCCTTAAAGGTAGCTGGTCACTGGAAGAAAACCCAGCTGAACGCCATAGTCCAAGTTGTAGTGTTTTATACTAAATTGTCGGGAATGGAAGAAACAGTTGGGTGAGCAGACTGATTTCTAAGACAATACAACAGTCAGGCTAGCCTCTCCTTAAATACGGGTTTAATGTCCCTCTGAAGATTTTGAAGGAAGTATTAGATTCCTGTGTGCTTTCTAGATGACAACATCACCTTGACATTTATGCCTTATCAAACTTAGATCAGAGCATTAGTCCCAAGTATAAGCTTTTAATCCTTAGGCAGTGAGTTTAGCTCTTAATGGCTTTCTCTTGAATCTATGTATTGGGATGGGAGGGACAAAGGTTAGGGGAAGGGGTTACTAAATAGACTGTCAATTACTCTCAGATACCAAACTACTTAGGGTTTTAAATGAGCACTTATTTAAACAGTTGGCAATCCATTTGTTTGCTCTACGGTTATCTGTTTCCCTGTGTGTTCGTGTACATGTGGTCCTATGTGCGTGCACATGCCATGAATGAGAAGACTAGAGGCTCATATCAGATGTCTTCTTTAGTTGCTGTCCACTTTAATTTCCTTTCGTCTTTTCCTTTTCTCTTTCTTCTTCTCCTCCTCTTCTTCCTCCTCCTCCTTCATTTTTTATTTTTTGTTTCTTAGGGTGTTTTTGCTGTTGTTTTGAGACAGAGTCTCTCTATGGAGCCCTGGCTGTCCTGGAACTCCCTCTACAGACCAGGCTAGCCTTGAACTCACAAAAATTTATCTCGATCTGCTTCCTCAGTGCTAGGATTAAGGGTGTGCCACCATGCTGGGCTCCACCATAATTTTTGAAACTAAGTCTCTCATTAAGACCCCAAATCACCAAGTTAGCTAGTCTGGAGGATGAACGAGCCTAAGTATCTCCTGTCCCTATTTCCCCAGGTCTAAGACTATAAGCATTTTTATGTTGATGCTTTAGGCTGAACACAGGTCTGTATGCTCACTCCGCAAGCACTTTACCAACACAGCTGTCTTCTCATCACCTCAGTAACTCTTTCCACAGATGTTTACTGAGGTCTGACTTGTTTCGGGCTCAGACCCTGAGCCAAGTTTGGATAACAAAAGATTAAGGGCTCCAGCTTCCTCACCTTCAGCATGGAAAGCACAGAAAAGAATAAAATGTGATAACGGCCAGGCAGACATTTCTTGGGTGTTCAAGGGAAAATGATCAGGGAAGATGGTGTTGAACAGAACTGAGCTGGAGGAGGTGGATATGGGAGAGTCAAGAGGTGAGGAGGGCTGCTCATCAGGCGCCAGAGACTGAAGGTTCTTTAACCAAATGACTTTGACTAACATTCCTGGTTCCCAGACTTCGAAGTCCTCATGCCTCCTGGTATCCATTTGTGTCATACACTAAGAGTTCAGGTATTTTCTGGGGAGGTGAGTAGTTTTGGGTTCTACCTCCAGGCCTGAGCCCTCTCCTTGCATGAGGGCAAACCCTTGCAGAAAAGTAGATTGTGAAGAAGGGCTATTTAGGAGGTTTATGCAGACCATTGACAGGAGGTAATTTGCAGGCTAGAAAGACCCCAGGATGTGAGGGAGATGATGTACAGGCAGTGAGCTGGAAGTATTAGGACCACTAGAATCTACTGCAGGCACTGATAGGAGAAATTATAGTGCCCAGAACTAAGGCAGCAGCAGCAGCAGCAGGGGATTTAAGAAGTGTTTGCAAGATGTTAGAATCAATGGGGATTTTGTTGATTCATTCACTTGTTTAATAAACTTTTATTGAATTGCCACCATGTTCTGGGCACAGCAGGGAAGAAGGCAGAGAAGAGCCTAAGTTCCCTGGGGCTTGTGTTCTAGGGGAGAGAGACAGAAAATAAAAACAAAGCTAATAAGAAACTAACTCCATCACACAAATCAGAAGTCAGTTCACAAAAGGGGATAAACTGGTCAAAATGACATTTTATTGGTGGAAATATAAAACGGTTAGGAGTGGGGTTTAGAGAGTGCACAGAGACCGAGGTAAAGATGGTGAGAGAAAGGCTGTGTTACACTAAGATGAGGATATCAGAGGAGAATGGTTGACTTGTAGAGCCTTGCAGACCCTGGGGCAAATGCTAAGCTAAACCCCTCGACCCTTAGAAATCTTGGAAGATGTGAATGAGTTCAGCTTGAAAGACTCAGGAGGCTGTGACCAAGAGAATTCATTTTGTTTCTGTGGTAAAAATCTGAAGAGGTAATAGATTAGTAGACAGAAAAACATACATGCTCGGGCACATACATGCACACCTACAGACTCATAGATACCACATGGAATCCTACCCCAACCCCAGAAACGGCATAGTACTGACTCTGGGTTAAAATGGCAGCAATATGGAAAGAGGGGGACATGGATAGACTGTCTGGCAGGGGTGCGACTGATTCAGTGATGGGTCATTGATTCTTTTACAACATAGGAACATCAACATGTTTACAATAAATGTCCTGCACTCAATAACCATAAACAATTGTTTCCTGGTTGGACTTGGTACAAGAGCTCTTCCGTGTGCATGTATTATTAGTGTAAAGACCTCGGAAGAGAGTCAGCCAAGGCTCTGCTTCAGGGTGTACTCTGTACAGAGCTTCCGGTCCACCTGAACGTTTAAAAGGCACCTGCACGGTCCCCAGAGAGAACAAACTATAATAATACCCAATCCCAACCGTGCAGGGCAGCCATTAAGTTAATGAGGGAGTCAGATCTTCTTCCTTGCAAGTTCCCTCAAGTCCCAATTAAGCCATTTAAAACCCCAAATTCCAAGGGCGCATTGAGACTGAAAAGCCCTACTCTTTTTCCTTCTTTAGACAAAGTGAGACAATAAACCCAGTGGGGTGTGTAAAAGAAGGAAGAAGCTGAACTAATAAATGACCTTCCCCTAACTCCAATAACCCTTCCGTTACAAGCCCCAAGGCCCCCTGCCAGTGGTGCTGCATGCTTAGTATTTCCACTGAGTTTACTCTGGGTTTTTGAGTGCAGAAAATTCTCCATGAGGCTGATTTAGAGAGCATCTGGTCATGGGTTTATACAGAAATTGTTTATAATGACAAAGGCCTTGCTGGTGGAATCTTCCAACATCAACATTGAAGGACACAAACATTCAAGGAAAACAAAGAAAGAAAGAAACAACAACAGGCAAATGAAACAATGTGCCTGCAGGAAAGGACTCACTTGGAGAAAAAAAAAAAAAAAAAAAAAAAAAACCGAAAGCTTGTTTTCTAAAGTGGTGCTTTAAACAGGTCTTTTTACTAATCTTCCCGTCACAGTAAATGACAATGAATGAGTTGTCCACTGTTAAGAGGAAGCTCCGAAAAACTTAGTATGCTCACTTAAGCTGGGGGGTGGGGGGTGGGGTGGGGTATTCAGGTAACAGAACCACAGTGATCAGATATTAAAAGAATAGAACAGGATATAAACAAGATGGTGTGTCAATCCCAAAGCTAGACAGACAGACACTCAACTGCTGTGGCAGCGTCGCTGAGAGACTAAGAGCAGCTTCTCCTTCCAGTGTTTGTCTTTGGTTTTCTGTATATTTTTTTCCCAATTTGTTCAGTGTCGGGAGATTGCTGGTACACGCCCAAACTCAGGCTGTTTTTTTTTTTTTTTTTTTTTTTTTTTGAGGTTTTACTTTATTTTACGTATGTGAATATACCGTAGACACACCAGAAGAGGGCATGGGATCCCATTACAGATGGCCATGAGCCACCATGTGGTTGCTGGGAATTGAACTCAGGACCTCTGGAAGAGCAGCCAGTGCTCTTAACCGCTGAGCCATCTCTCCAGCCACCTCAGGCTGTTTTTATACTATCTAAAAGTGCAGTGCCATAGACACAAAACCCCTCACTGTCTAAGTCTAGACATGCGGGGATATCCAGTAACCGAGTGTGTGTACCCACTTGTTGTCCTCTGCCTTAGAAAAAAAAGAGTCAGCTGTAGTCTATGGATATAAGTCTACCATCATATCTGCCCAAGTTGGACTAGAAATACCTGCCATGTTCTTGGTCGCCCCCTCCCTTGTTATTTTGTAATTAAATTTGTCCATCCAACATACAAAGTAAATAGCTTACATCATGTCCTTTCCCTACAGCCATATCATTATACTTTGTTTTCATTCACGTCCTGTAGTGCCCTCCCCTGCTCCTCCTTCCCAATAGTTCTCCCTTAAGCCCTTCTTGATTTCATGTGACAGAGATACAACCACCCCCTCTTCTCCCTACTCATAGGCTCCTTCCCACTTCCATGCCTGACATATGCACATGATGTATACTCGAGACCTTTGTCTTTCTGAGCCTGTTGTCTTTTGCTTAAGATAATGTTCTCCAATCCTACCTGTAATATTCTTTCTCAAAAATAAAATGAAATCCAAGAAACTTCATTATAGAGAGCTGCAATTTGCCACTCCTGCATTAGGTTGGCACTTAACGAATATTTTTTAATTTGATATTCAAGACAACCAACTAAACTAGGGTGGCGGCCCATGCTCACATTTCCAGCACTCAGGAAGCTAAACCAGGAAGATCATGACTACTAGTCCAGTCTGTGTTACACTCTGTTTCAAAGAGGCAAAGCAAAACAAAACAAAACAAAACGAAACAAACAAAACCTATCACCACCAAGGATACAAAGTAAAACAAAGACAACATAGATCAAATATAGTTAGCATTTCTAATTTAAGGATTCAGGCATTGACAGAAAATCCCAGCTCTGCCTGCTTTAAGGAAGTAAGAAAATAATTTTATTCTGAACCAAGTAGGAGCAATCCCAACCTAGGAACTCAGATTCAACTTGTGTCAAATCTACAAGAACAATGAAAGGCACAGAAAAGAAGGTTGCGAGTCAGTGTGTTTACAACACGCACAGGAGGGCCACCAAGCAGACGAGCCATCAACGGAGAACTGTGTCATTTGTGTAGCGTCTAGATCACCTCCTTAGCTTAGGTTTGGTGAAGACTAGAGGTGTGCCATGCTTGGGGACTTATTCTAGTTTAATGGAGAAATCAAGAGAACATCAGGCCAGAAGAAGAGGCTGTTAAAAGGCCTTAGATACCCCCAAGTAATTTGGGCTCTTAGCCTGCAACATTTCATCGCTCTATAACGGTGATTTCTGTTCAGCCTTGGCCAAGCAGTCTACAAGATATTTAAAACGGTCGCAGCTGCTCCAGAGAACTCGATTTCACAGGAGGAAGTTGAAAACTTTAAAGGTCATTTTCCTAACATTTAACAGTAGCAAGAAAAAAAATTCATCTTGGGACCCTTTAATACTGAAAATAGTTTGAGGTGTGCATGTGTGCGTGTGTGCATGTGTGCGCGTGCGCATGCATGTGTATGAGTATGTGTGCCTAAGTGTGTCTGAGTGTGTAAGTGTGTGTGCCTGGGTATATGTGTGTATGTGTACGTATGTGTGAGTATGTGTGTGTATGTGTATGAGTGTGTATGTGTGAGAGTACGTATGTGTATGCATGTTTCCTTTTAGGTTTCTACATCCACTTAGACAAGCTGAAGAAGTAATGTTTTAAAGTCTAAGGAGACCTACACTGAGGAAGAAGGATATTGTTTGCAGACCGAGCAGGAGCAGAGAGGTGTTGATGGCTGGCTTTTGTCTTAATAAATTCACCATTGGTTAGGTCTGGGCTCTCACTCTTATAAGCTCAAAATTTATCATAGTCTATATTCCAAAATCAGTTATCCTTCTATTTCAGACATTACCAATACATATTTATAAGAATCTTAAATAGCTCTTGTTTTCTCTGTCTCTGTCTGTCTGTCTGTCTGTCTGTCTGTCTGTCTCTGTCTGATTCCCTCTGTGTGTGTGTGTGTGTGTGTGTGTGTGTGTCTGTGTCTGTGTGTGTGTCTGTGTGTACGAGTGCGCACATCAGAGGCCTGCCCTGTGTATGTCCCTTGGGTGATATCCACTTTGTTTTCTATACTGCCTCTTTCAGTGGCCTGAGGCTAGCTAAGTAGGCCAGTCTGGCTGGCCGTATCATCCCAGGCATCCTCCGGTCTCTCTGACTCCTAGACTCTGGGATTACAAGTGTGTGCCACCAGGCCTCACGTTTGTACCCGGGTTCTGAGCTCAGATTGGGACTTCCTGCTTGAACAGCAAGTGCTTTACCAGCCGAGCCCTCTCTCCGACCCACACTCGTTAAATCTACAAGAAATCTCACGCCCAAGGACAGCGAATAATTATGTTAACCTGGTTAATTTATTCTCTTCCTAGCTATACAAAGATAAACACTATGAAACACCAAACTCTAACCAGAATAAGCAGGATTTTATACATTGCTCAGAAAATATATATGCTGGATCAGATTCCAATCGCCATTCTCACAATTTGGGAATTGACATTAAGCCAAACCACTATGATCTGAATCAGTGTTCAGTTCTTAGATCTCACCGGCAGTGTTTGCCTCTGGGATTCCATGCTTCTTTGGCAGACAATCCTCTTTAACTTACTGCATTAGCATAGTTAATTAGACTGTTGACAATCCTTGAGGCCAAAGAACCACTTTTTTCTTTCTTTTTTTTTTTTTTTAGGTTTCTTGATATCTGTTTGTGTTTAACGCTATATAGTTACCTTCAGAACACAGGTGTTTGTTTTATCCAAAATGAGGCCCCCAAGCCTCCTGATGTGGCTTGGAGGTGACCTGCATCTATGAGCTCCTGGATTTGTGTGTGTGGTCGGAACACCTGGCCCACAGTTAATGGGCATTGTTTTAGGAGATCACAGAACCTCTGAGAAGTGGGACCTTACCATAGGTGGACACAGGCCACTGGGATTGGGCCTTGAGGGTTGTAAAACTGCTTCCCAGTCCTAAGCTCTTTTGAGTCTTCATCCAGGAAATGGGAGGAACTATGACATCACATCTTGTCAGCCTAGAACGAGCTGTCCCGAATGCCTTCCCTTCCATAAACTGACTGAAGTGCCTTGAAAGCATGAGCCAAAGTAAATCTCTTCTCCCATAATTGTTTCAGTCAGAGGGGTGAGGGAAGCTGACCCAGAGGGAGAAGCAACCTTCCAGGGCTTTGACTATGCCAAGGTAGGTAGTGATTCCATATGCAAATGAGTCTATTTGACACAGTTGTCTCTTAATCTGTGCCTCATTGGGGAAAATTTCAGGCAGCTCCTTTGTAGCAGAAAACTCATTCCATAAGCCGAAAACCTTCTCCTCCGTCGTGATTCACAATTCAAGAAGGAAGTCCTACAACTGTTTAAATGTGATCGTAGTCTGGGAGGCTCAACTACATTGTCATCTGCCCGTAAATACACAGAAGAACTTGCCATTGCTTTAAGAAGATATTGACCTACAGCTAGCTTGATATAGCTACTCAGAAACGGGACGGCATTGTGTGGCCTGCAAACTTGCACAGAGGACACAGGTTCTGTGGAGGAAAAGTAAGGGCACAAAAGAGGAAATAATGCTTTTGAACCTGTTGGAGATACAGGGAGACACTTAAAAAGAGTCCATGCCGCTGCCCCGAGGAAGACAGTCCCGAAAGCAGAGAAAACACCAGTACACTACACCAGAGAAACCCAGCAGATCCCAATCAGGCTTACTTTATAGATGTTGGAAAGATGAATGAGAGATAATTACTTCTAGCCAATCACTGTTTTTCTAGTGATGAGATAAGGCACGTTCACTGAACCAAATTAGCATCGTCCTCAGCTTAGAAGAATCAAGGCAGAACAAAACACAGAGTGAACGAACCAAGAGAGCAGGCCCCACAGGTGCCATAAACACTGTCTGGTTCCACTCACGCTGGAAGAAGCTCACGCCCAACAGCCATGTCTTAATTCTCCTCAGGGAAATTCCCAAGTGGAATTTCTCTATGAGAACACTTGCTATATACAAACGCAAAATACCATGGGGAGGGGTGGGGTGGGGTGGGGTAAAATATTTAGCAGCTGCCTAGCAGCTCCTTAGTAGGAAATCTTTTCAACATTTGTGTGACAAAGGTCTTTATGGGGGTCTGGGGGATGGTCTATAATAGCTGGAGTGGAGAGCAATCTAGGGGTGAATCCTTGTCTTACCGTCCTCAGCTCTAGTTGTGGACAGCCATTAATCAAATCATACCTAGATTAATGTGTAGTTATAGACGGTGATAAAAACCGTGCACAGGAAAAGCAGGGTTTTAAAAGCATATGGCTTTGTCTAGCGCGAGGTCACCGAGAGTCTCAGGAGTGGTCACTGAGGTCAATGTCAATGGATGCGTGGGAGGTAGTGATGTGAAGACTAGAAAAAAAGATTCGTTCTGAGCAAGGTAAGAGCAAAATACAGTACTAGTTCCAAGGAAGATACAGGGTGCCTTAAATGATTCAGCATGCACGAAGCTTGAAAACGTTCTGCTAAAAGTAAAGAAAGTCAGAGAGAGGCAAATAATATTTCACTTATATGAAATGTCTATAATAGGAAACTTCACAGATGTGAAAAAACATACCCAGCACTGCCAGGAAATGAAAAGACAGACGAATAATAAATAAATAAATAAATAAATAAATAAATAAATAAATAAATAAATAAATAAATAAATAAATAACTTGTTTGTATGGTTAGTTAGTGGTCCGCTTCTCACCGCACGCATGCGCGCTGGCCACCAGCAGCTACCTACTGTTGTGCTGGCTTTGAGTCTCCGTTCCCTGTTGCTTTGGCCATCCTTCCACACTGCTGCCCTTCAGTTCCTGGAAGGGACTGGGCTCATTCTGCCAAAAGGCAGACCTTTGAACATACTGCTTAAAAAAAAAAAAAGTAGTCAAATACCAACACATACTATTTACTTTTTAGGCCATTTTGAAACAGACAATTCGGCCGTATTTCAATACATTCCCAGTTGTTGTATAAACATCATAGTCACAGTTACCAGGCTCTGGGGATGGGGGAATGAGATGGACCTACCTATATATGGAACATAACATATATATATATATAATACTAGTGTAAAAGGGCAGAAAGTTTCAGAGTGAAAGAAGTGGGGACTTAGGCGTGAGGTACAATGTGGGAAATTATTATTATTGTTTTATTAACTTGAGTATTTCTTATTTACATTTCGAATGTTATTCCCTTTCCCGGTTTCCGGGCAAACATCCCCCTAATCCCTCCCCTTCCCCTTCTTTACGGGTGTTCCCCTCCCCACCCTCCCCCCATTGCCGCCCTCCCCCCCAACAATCACGTTCACTGGGGGTTCAGTCTTAGCAGGACCAAGGGCTTCCCCTTCCACTGGTGATCTTACTAGGATATTCATTGCTACCTATGAGGTCAGAGTCCAGGGTCAGTCCATGTATAGTCTTTAGGTAGTGGCTTAGTCCCTGGAAGCTCTGGTTGCTTGGCATTGTTGTACATAAGGGGTCTCGAGCCCCTTCAAGCTCTTCCAGTTCTTTCTCTGATTCCTTCAACGGGGGTCCTATTCTCAGTTCAGTGGTTTGCTGCTGGCATTCGCCTCTGTATTTGCTGTATTCTGGCTGTGTCTCTCAGGAGCGATCTACATCCGGCTCCTGTCGGTCTGCACTTCTTTGCTTCATCCATCTTGTCTAATTGGGTGGCTGTATATGTATGGGCCACATGTGGGGCAGGCTCTGAATGGGTGTTCCTTCTGTCTCTGTTTTAATCTTTGCCTCTCTATTCTCTGCCAAGGGTATTCTTGTTCCCCCTTTTAAAGAAGGAGTGAAGCATTCACATTTTGATCATCTGTCTTGAGTTTCATGTGTTCTATGCATCTAGGGTAATTCAAGCATTTGGGCTAATAGCCACTTATCAATGAGTGCATACCATGTGTGTTTTTCTGTGATTGGGTTACTTCACTCAGGATGATATTTTCCAGTTCCAACCATTTGTCTATGAATTTCATAAAGGCATTGTTTTTGATAGCTGAGTAATATTCCATTGTGTAGATGTACCACATTTTCTGTATCCATTCCTCTGTTGAAGGGCATCTGGGTTCTTTCCAGCTTCTGGCTATTATAAATAAGGCTGCTATGAACATAGTGGAGCACGTGTCTTTTTTATATGTTGGGGCATCTTGTGGGTATATGCCCAAGAGAGGTATAGCTGGATCCTCAGGGAAATTATTTTAATACCGAAAAGCAGAAGAGTGTAAAGTAGAAAAGCAGGTGCAGTTTTCATGTTGAGTGATGCAGGTGTTTCAAGTTCTTCATGGTGAGAACTGAGAGAGAGAGAGAGAGAGAGAGAGAGAGAGAGAGAGAGAGAGAGAAAATATTACATCCTAGGCCTGTGCTGCCACCGAGAGCCGTGATAGCATCTGTGGTCCAAGCTGCTGCAGAGGGCAGTGTTGATGTCTGTGGTCTGTACAGCCGACTGAGGTATGTGGCATGTGCTGTCGCCAGAAACCATGTGGAAGTCTGTAATTCATGCTCCCACTGACTGACTGTGAAGACCAAGGAAGCCATTTTTGCCATGGTATCAGGAACTGCAGCCTCACAACTGAGAAAGAGGGACATAGAAGGAGTCTGTGACAACCTCTACCCCAATTCCACTTCACCCCACCTGCCAAAGGAGCAGCCTAGACGGAAAGCCGTCAGAGAGAACCCTTAATATAAGAACGCTGAAGTGGGGCTCTCTACAATTGATGGCTACAAGTCAGGGTTCGGGTAGGGAAGGACTCAAGTTTTCTTTAGAGAGCTGGCCACCGGAGTTTTACCATGACAATACAAATTGGACTCCCCCTTCTTTCTTCCTCTTTTTCCTTGTCGTCTTCGTTTTCCCCCTCCTCTTCCCCTTCTTCCTTCTCTTCCTCCCCTTCCTCCTCCCCCTCTTCCTTCTTCACCTCCTCCTCCTCCTTTTGTGGGGGTTGGGAGGTTACAAGGGTGAGTAGGCAGACATAGAAGGACTGGAAAGTGAGTGTGAATGGGGTTCATGATGTGAAATTCCCAAATAATCAACACAAATATTATGTTAACAAATTTAGTTGTGGGCAGGAAAATATAACAGAAAATGGATCCACAGAAATATTATAGTGAAATTATGGAATTAAAGAAATGGGACCCATTCCCCTTGACACATAAAGTTTCCTTTTCCTCAAACCCTCAAAGGTTTAACTCTGTTTGATAAAATGTTGACCTGTGAATCACAAAAGAAAGAAAGAAATAAGAAAGAAAGAGAGAAAAGAAGGAAGAAAGAAAGAAAGAAAGAAAGAAAGAAAGAAAGAAAGAAAGAAAAGAAAAGAAAAGAAAAGAATGGCAAGACAGTGGCGGACAGCAGCTCGGACAGCTCTGGAGTGCAGTTTGAATTGTACATCATGACACTAATACAGCTTTAACTTTTCCCCTCCCTCCTCCCTCCTCCCTTCTTTACCTCCTTCCTTCCCCCTCCCTTCCTCCCTTTATTTCTTTTCTTTTTCTCTAACTTCTTTCTGCCTCCCTCTCTCCCACCTCTTCCCAGAGTCTCATGCAGCCCAGACTGGCCATGAATTCATTGTACGACTTAAGATAATGTTGAACTCTGGTCCTTCACCCACCCCCCACCCCCCCCCACCCCCAGAATCCTGCGATTAGAGCTGCGTACCACAATATAGATTTGCTCATGCAGTACTGACTGGGATTGAACTCATGGCTTAATGTACAGTAAGCAAGCATTATAACAACGGAACTGTATCCTCAGTACAACTTTTTTTTTTTTTTTGAGCTGGGAACTGAACTCAGGGCCTTTCGCTTGCTAGGCAAGCGCTCTACCACTGAGCTAAATCCCCAGCCCACATTTTTTTTTTTAACATAGTTATAACATTCCTGAGGCTGAGCCATGACTTCTGGACTCCCGACATTTGTGGATGCCTATAGACTCACCCGAGTGCCTGGCTTCTTAACATCTGTCAGAATAAATCATGAATGCTTTACTGGGGGGGTAGGGATAAGACTCTGGGCTTAAATGGTGATGGAGAGTGTGTGGGCCTACCACTGTTACAAACTACTGGTCTGCTACACACACACAGATTTATTTATTTATTTTTTGTATCCTTCCTCACACAGCAAGTGCTTCTTGATGAATAATTTCTGCAAATGGATACCGCGTTACCCGTATGTCCACAAAGCTATAAGTAAAATTAGCTCATCTTCTACGAAACTTAAAAATATATATAAATATTTCACTGATAATATATGGGAATGTGGCTTTTGACTGAGGTGATAGGGTGAGAATCAAAGAGCCTCCTATGAAATACATGTATAAGAATTATTTTTCTCAATGGACATAGTTCTTTGAAGAATATTTTTAAAAATAGCCTCCCCCCATGCTATATTCCTATAAATTCGTATTCCTCCCCCAGGGTGCCATGTTTATAATACCAGAAAGTGTCTCCTGTAATATTTGAAAATAAGTAAAGGACAGGTAAAGTAAAAAACTCTCTGTATTTTAGCTTCTGTACATGCAAGTCTATGGTCAGCACATCTCATTATGAGATATGAGGGCTTTGAGAACCACTTGACAATGGAATCACATACATTCACTGACAATCTGTGAAGCAATTTCTTTGTGATAATAGTTTCCAGGAAGACTAGCTGTCCAGGTTACCACAAAATAACATATCTGCACATAACGGTGCCCAGGATGTCAGCTTTGTTACCTGGCTATGTCTTAGCAAGGGTTTCTATCAGGCCTTGGGTCAATGGCCATGGTGCCCCTTTCTATGGTAATGATGATCAGTCAGAGCATCAAGAGGCAATCTAATTAAAAAGTTCCCCCATGACTTCAAAGATTGATAAGGGCAACGTTTAAAATCAACAGTCATAATGAAGGCTCATCCCCGAGAAAGCATAAAAAAATCCAAAATAAATAACAAACTCTTGGATGCTATTCTACAAATTAAAATTGATGGGAAACTTTGATTTTGACGAAAAACATATCCCTTTTATGTAATTAATTGTGAGTACAGTTACTGGAGCACATAACAAATTTAACACTATGTGCATTTACATTAAGCAGAACATTATAAAAATAAAATGCGATCTCTTAGGGCCTGAAGATTATGGTCCGTCTTCTTGGATCGGTTACTCTAAAGAAAAAAAAATCAGAAAAAAAAAGAAAAAGAAAATCAGAGACAAGTTTTCCAATTCTTGGGGTCACTGGCACTAACCAGCCTTGCTTGAAAAGGGAAGGTCCTCTTAATTAAATCATCCCTGTTATCACGGTTGTTTAGAAAAAGAAATTTCAATATTCCAAGCTTCCTGAACCCCTAAGCTAGCCTGCAGTGTGCTCTCAGGGGACTTTTGAATGCTATCCCTCATCAAACTTTAGGCTAAATACCACACAAATTTATATTATTATTAGTTTGGCTAAGTTGGAACTGTATTTCATATTTCCCAGAAATCCATTCTTCGCAGAGTTCTAGGGTAGTTTGGGCTTTGAGATCATTTGTCATGAGGTTTCTACAGTGGGGGTGCAGTGTTTAGCTGTCTTTTTCTCATGCTTAGAATGCGCATGCCAGGTGCTGGGTATGGCTGGAACTATCCATGCTGCCACTTATCTGCAGGCTCACCTTGTTGGCACAGAACAGCAACTGGGCTCCGGCCAGCTCCTCCTGCTGGGTCAGCCCTCTTGAATCCTGGACCAGATGCATCTTTAGCTCTATGATGGAAATGACCAGTTTCTCTTTCATCAACTGGCAATTGACTCCAAATACCATCAGAAGCAGTATTTTACTGTGATTTCTAAGCAGCTTTCATTGTATTACAATATAAAATGTAAATTTGAATATACATATATTTTATATAAATATACATATTTATATATATATGTAACAAAAATATGAAATGGTACATGTATGGCTTTCCTTTATCCCTAATGTTATATTAAATTTTATATATACATAAATATAATATATATATTATATCAGTGTGTAGTTGATATAAACATAGGATGAACATAGAAAGACTTGCTTAGCAGTTGCTTCTGTTCATATGCTCATGTGCTTAGCATTGGTCACTTGGTGTTGGATAAACTCTTGGTGGCTTTCCCCTGGAGAGGATTGATGCTTCCTTTCTCAGAGGCTATTGATTGCCTGTAGCTCTTCATCTAGGAGCACAGTCAAGCAAAATTTTCCCTATGCAAGTAGGCATGGTGCGTTGACTGGTATAGCAATAATAATTATAGAAGAAGAGGTCATTAACTTGAGAGGGAGGTACACTGGGGAGCTGGAAGGAGAAAGGGAGGACAGCAATGATGAAAGACTTTGCTCATGTATAAAATTCTCAAAAATGTAGGGGCTGGAGAGATGGCTCAGTGGTTAAGAGCACTGGGTGCTCTTCCAGAGGTCCTGATGTTCAATTCCCAGCAACCACATGGTGGCTCACAACCATCTGTGATGAGATCTGATGTCCTCTTCTGGCATGCAAGTATATATGCATATAGAGCACTTATAATATACATAAAACAAATTTAAAAATTTGAAAAATGTCTCAAGAAAAGAATGGGGGAAGGGCAACATAATCAAAGGAAATTATGTATATGAATACAATTATGAAATAAAGAACTGATTTTTAGAAGTGTATTAAACAGAAGAAATGACTCGGCCTATGAATGAGGGAACTAACATGGTGGCAACAGTTCAAAGAAAGAAGAGCTGAAAAGCAAGAATGCTGGGCTGGGACTGGTAGAACCCATTCAGCCAATCAAAGAACAACCCAATCATATGACAAGTCAATCACATGACAACCCAAACAAATGACAACCCAATCACATGACAATCAAACGCAGCCTTTCAAATTAGCTACCTTCTGTAAAGAAATCATCTGCATCTCTTTCTATTTTTTCTTTGAATTATATGTGTGTGTGTGTGTGTGTGTGTGTGTGTGTGTGTGTGTGTGTGTGTACAGTAGGGCATTGAATCCCATTACAGATGGTTGTGAGCCACCATGTGATTGCTGGGAATTGAACTCAGGACCTCTGAAAGATCAGCCAGTGCTCTTAACTCTGAGCCACCTCTCCAACCCATCATCTGTATCTTAATTTGATAAAAAAAAATGAAACTTATGCAGGATATTGCAGTACCTGAGCCCTAGTCAGAGGCACATACAGTGTCAAACAAAGCTACCTCCCTAGGAACGGGTGCCTCTTGACTTACTAAACACTACTCTAGCAAAACTTTGAAACTGCACAATATCAATTAATATTATGTTGCTGTGATAAGACACAATAACCAAGGACATTTATAAAAGGAAGAGTTTATTTGGGCTAACAGTTCCTGAGGGTTAGGGTCTACAATAGTGGGGACAACATGGCCGCAGGCAGCAGACATAGCTGCTGGCACTGGAAGTTGGAAGCAGAGGTCACACATATTCAAGCAGCAGACAGAGAGAGGGAACTGGGAATGGCTCTAAGCTTTGAAACCTCAAAGCCCAACCCCCACAGTGATGCACTTCCTCTAGCAAGGCCATATCTATAAGACATCCCCAAACTAGGGACCAGGTGTTCCAAGGCTGGAACCTATGAGGGACGTTAACCCAAACCACCATAGGCCTGGTTTTCTTTTCTCTTTCTCGTTTAACTTGGGGTAATTTTATAGCAGATGTATACACATTTTCTGGAGAAAGCAACCGCATTTTATATGGAAAGGATTTGAAATTTAGAAATACAAACATATATATAAGTCATGCCTCTGAACAAAAAGAATAAAATATAATAAATCCCATCCCAATTCTGATTGCAAAAATAAGACATGCCTGCTTCATCCTGGAAGTTCTCTTTAGTGGAAACAGTTCCCTGTGCTGCTTCACAAGAAAATATTTGAGCTGCTTATATTTTTAAGAAAGAGCCCCACAATCTACTACAATCTGCTACTACATTAAGCTCCCACATTGCTTGCTTTCAATGACAATAGTCAGCATTTACTCATGATGTCCTTACAGAGTGTCTCAGAAACTCTACAGCCACCCTGTCCTATGACTGTGACACTGCCCTAGTGCTCCTGAAGAGAGAATTCAACAGAACAAAGCCACCTGAAGTCATGCTATATATTTGTAGACTCGGGTCTGTCTTATTTAACCAGCATATCTTGTTTCTGCTGGAAAATGCCTAAAAGATAAGTATGTTCATGACATCAGAACTGTTTGCTGCCTTTGTGGTCAGTATCCAGGGTATGTACGCTAGTCAGCTGGTCTGGATATGGGACTCAGGGGAACTCCATAAGAGTCAATCCTCTGTCTTTTACAGAACTAAGGGATTAATACAGTTCTGATTACCTCTTCTCTCTTGATCAGGCGAGTGTTTAAAATATAGTTATGAAAAAGGATCTATTTCTCCAAACCCTAACCTGTCAGCGCCTGCGCTGCCACGGTACCGAGAACTGAGTGTTGGCCTGTGAGGTTTAATAAAAAACACACAGACTCGGGTCATTCGTGTTAAAAAAGAATGCCCTACATAATTGTTGCCAATCTCCAGGAGTCAGATTGGATGTAACATAGGATTCAAAAATAGCAGAAGTAAAGGGAGCAAGGGGATCAGAAACAGGGACTGCTTCTTTCAGGTTTTTCAACTCCTTAAAACTCAGAGGAACATGCTGTCTGATGGATTGACCTGCACTGTTGGGGTCTGGGACCTCAACTACAAGATATGCCACTCCTTGTTCAGGGGGAGTCTCAGGAAAAAATTACCCCTCTCCTTGGAGCCTTGTCTTCATAATACCACTCCAAGGAAGGATAGGGTTCATAGGCGGGAGGAGCAGTAGCTCCCCCTTCTTTAAAGAAGGGATTTTCACTAGGAGGACGAGATTCTGATTTTTTAGCAACCCTGCACTTATTAATCTTCCTCTTAGGCACCTCTATTTCTTCTTCTGATGTCTCTTCTTCATCCTCCTCTCAGCTTGAGTCCTGATCTAAATCAGAGGTTTGTAAAGACTTACGAGACGCATCATCCTGTGCCGCTCCGAATGTTCTTTCTGTCTCTGACATTCGTTCCTTTATATTAGCATTAGTGCTCAAGAGAGCATCCTTGACCAGTCTCCACGAAGGGAGCATGGTGACAGGAATGCTCTCAGGGCCATCTCTCCTCAGTGTTCTTTGCAAATCTGTCTTAACCTGTTCCCAATCAGGAATATGAAGTCCTCCTCCTGAATGAACAAACTGGAGACTAGTCTTTTCTAAAGTTTTAATAAATTCTTTAGCTGTTTTTACCTTTACCCCCATTCCCTGCTGTTTGAATACAGCAACTGTCTGATCCATTAACTGTAAAGAGAACTTGAGGTTCCCATGGTGCGGAAATTTTTCTTCGCTGTGCACTCATTCAATACATTCCTTCTTCACCAGCCGGCTTCCTGGAACGACCCCGTCAGGAACTCCTCATTTTCCTGATCTCGATGGGACCTCCGTTTGTCGGTGTGGGCGCCAACACTAACCTACAATCACTCACTGGGTTTCTATATGAAGGCCCCTCCAGGAATTTCAAATCCCCCTCCAAAGACACTTTCCCCGTGTTCTCTTGTAGCAAATAGTGTCACTGTGAAATCTAAACTCTTTTAGCCTCTGCAAACCTAATGCACAGGAATATCCGTTTATTCAACATAAATAAGGCATCACACGCTTCTCTCTAAGATGCTGTGTGCTTCGTTCTCTTGCCTCTTAGGACTTTGGTCAAAACGCCAGCTTCCTGGTGGGGAGCCCGACCACCTCAGCTAATTTGCACAGTTCACCCTTCCAATCTTCCCCTTGGGGTTTACTGCTTTCTCTTGAGCATCTATTTCCTACCGATAACCTATGCATTTTATTAACATATCTTTTCATAATTCATCAGAAAAAATATTCAGCTCCATAGGGCAAAGATTTTTGCCCTCCACATTAACAGTCTCTCACTACTTCCCAGAGCAAGAGGCACAGTTGGCATTATGTAAATATTTGCTCAGTGAGTAAATGCATCTACAAATGAATTTTATAGCGGTGGAAGCCATGAACTGCAAAACTTGTATGAATTGAGTGTCACAAATCCGTGAAGAATAACTCTTTTCTTATGATTGGTCTACATTACGTGTAGATGAGACTTTTAAGGAAAAAATGCAGCGTGATAGAGATAGAGACCAGGAGCTGGGAACATGGCTCAGTTGGTAAGGTGACCATCATGTGAGAATGAGAACCCGAGTTCAGATCCCTGGAACCCATGGGAAAAAGCATGCCACTAATCCCAACGCTCTGTGGGAGGATGAGGGTAGTGGCTGGGGATGGAGACAGGTAGACTTTTGAAGCTCTCTGGCTAGCCGTGCTAGTCTAGTTGACGAGCCTTTTACTCAGTGAAAACTTCTCTCTCAAAAATAACGGTTGAGAGCCATAAAGAAAAATATACCTGACATTGACCTTTGACCTCTAAACATACATCCAGGCAAACATCCAAACAGACCTGAATACCTCCCAGAAATGCAAATCAGTAGTACTTGCCATAAGCAGATGTCAAACTTACAAAATTATATTATGTTCAGCAGGCAAATCATATCCATTCTACTTTAAATTTGCATTCTATCACTAGCAAAAATTCAGCACCTTGGAAAATTTTTGTTTAAAAATATTTTTATCTAGATTGAACCTAATATGAGATTTGTAGAAATTGGCTCATTATAGAAATAAATGGGAAGTTAAAAGGTTAAGCAGCTTGTTTCCGGCCACATATTGCCGTGGAAGGACCTCTACCACCTTCCGTCTGCAATTAATTAATAATTAATAATTAATTGTGTGCATGCGATGCAGGTACTTTTAGTGTGGTGCATGCGCACACAGGTGTGTGCATGAGGAGGGCAGTGGTCCGGTTAAGCACCTTTCCACGCTAGCTTTCCGCTTGTATTTTTTGCATCAGTATCTTTCTGAATCTGGAGTTCACCAAGGCCTCTATGCTGGCTGGCCGGGGAGCTTCAGGGATCTGTGTCCCCACCTTTCTCTCCTCAGTGCCAAGGTTCCGGGTAACAACATTCCTAGCTTTTCACATGAGTTCCGGGCATTTAAGCATCCGAAGCAGATACTCCATGACATGAGCCATCTCCCGTGCCCTCTACCACCTCCCTTTACTGCTCTTCCATGGATGTGACCCAGGACACACATATATTTGCCACAAACCCTACTGAATCCACTTACGACTTACGACATGCCTCTGGGCTCCCGGGTCTATGGGATACTTCTTTTGCTTTCTGCCTCTTTTGCCCTCACACCAACCGCATCACAAACACATTGTTCCCCATAAACTGTGCGCACTTTCTTATGGCCTTTACCTCTGCCCTTTTGCATTACATGCTGTTAGTTTTGTAGTTGTCTGATACTTACAGTGTTTCTTGAGCTTCCGTGTAGAAACAGCCTCACTGGCTAACTTTCTAGGACATGCAGCATCGTGTTTTATGAGCACCGCACTGCACGCGTAGTTTGAGTTCAACACAATTTTTTTGCCACGCACAAAATTGTATCTTCTGACTACCTGGGCACAGAAACTCGCGAAGTGTGATGCTGGTGGTCTCTCGGCAACGCAGGGTCCATCTGTTTGCCATCACCTGTTTCCCACCTGCGGTCATTACCAACACAAATCTCCATCTGCTGCCTCTCCTTCTTTTCCAAGCGAGATTTGGCACAAAACCCGTGATGCTCTGTAGCAGAGTTGCCTAGTCAGCACTGAATGTCTTCAATGATTTTGACGAATCGCTAACTTCCTGGTTTGTTTTGTTTTGCTCGTTTTGGTTTTTGCCTCCTGAGAACGTCTGGAAAGTGTGAGCAAAGTGACCAAGACCGAAGGAGGATAATATTGAAAACCTGTTTGTTACGAAGGCACTAAACAAGCCCTCGGGTTTAGAACTGAAGCGGGAAGTTACAGATGGTAGAGTGTGACCTTGGGAGGCTCGTTCTCCTTCCCGGTTCATAGCCTTCTTGCCTTTGGCGGAGAGTACAGAGCATAGTCCTACTCCAAGCTCAACTCCAACAGGAAGTCTCACATAGCAAGCATTCCTCTCCAGTGCTGTCTCCAGACCTCTCTCCTGGTGAAAGTGAGACTTTGGACTCCTCCAGTGCTTAACATTCCCTGCTTCACTGGGCTACCTTGGTCTAGCCTGCAGTGAACTATGCTACACTCCTACTACACTCTTTGGCTGCAGCAGTGGGTTCTTAAAAGTAGTCCCATGGCCATGGTATACCAGCTCTCCTTATCGCCTCCCGGAGTGTAGGCTCACTACATGGTAACTAATGCTGACCAAAAGAGTGAAGGAGCAAAAAAAAAAAAAGTGATAGCATAACAATTCTCTGCTGGGACTTAAATAATAGTGCAATGAAATGGGAGTAATTAAAGAAATGTGAGCTGGAGGTTAGAGAGACACTCCATGGTTGAGAGCACTGACTGCTCTTCCTGAGGATCCAGGTTCAGTTCCCAACACCCATGATGGCTCACAACCCTCTGTAACTCCAGTTCCAGGAGATCTAACTCCTTTGTCTAGCCTCTTCAGGCACAGTAGACACATGGTACACGGACATGTGCAGTCAAAACACCCATATTCATAAAATAATGAAATAGTCTTAATAAAAATGATCGATGATGATTTAAAAAAAAATGTGATCCAGGGTTAAGATTGCTAGTAACCCTGGAAAGCGATTCCAGAAAATAAACAGAAGATATAATTTGATGTAATAGTGACAGACAGCAGGTTTAATATGCAGATATAGAAGTCTGTGGAGAAGAGGGATGGCAGGGAATGAAGAGAACAGAGGTGGTACTCGCCTTTCATTCTGACCCTGTGTTTGACCTGTGCAAAGTTATCTAACCGTGTCTCACCTTTACCATCTGCAATATGAGGGTATCTGCTTCACAGAATTATTGCGAGGATTAAATAGCCCGCTGCCTCCTATTCGTTTATAAATATCTGCCCTTATTTTACAGCTGGTACTGAGATTTTACCAGATGTTTTATCCTTTAGAACATAAAAATTGCAATAACATGGAATATTTTCTAGGGAACCATGAGATGGGTACAGCTCTTATGACTCTCTTTTTAAAAAAAACAATATTTATTTATTTTATTTATATGATTACACTGTAGCTACCCTCAGATACACCAGAAGAGGGCATCAGATCCCATTACAGATAGTCGTGAGCCATCATGTGGTTGCTGGGAATTGAACTCAGGACCTCTGGAAGAGCAACCAGTTCTCTTAACCACTGTGCCATCTCTCCAGCCCTCTTATGACTCTTCTACACTACCGCTACTCATAGTATTATATTAGTCCAGAAAGCCTTAACTTAAAAATAGCTAAAGAATACGGAGCATTTTAAGGGTGACCTGGGTTCCTGATCATGCCGAGCTGCTCTATCTTTTGAGTTGAGTATGTCGTAATGTTTTCTTGTTTAAAACACAGTGGGAATATGAAGCAGATGCTGTACTTATCTTCTTGATATGGTTCACGCATCAGGAAGAGGATGTGGGGGGCACTGCTGTGATCTGCATAGACTGATAGAACAAAAACATCCTCAGCAAAGGCTGAATAACAAACGTGTTTCCCACCCTTCTGGTACTTCAAGGCGGAGGCAGTGAAGTATTCAGTGTGTGACCAAGGCCACTTCCTGACTCACAGGCAGCCATCTTGCTGTGTCTCCATATGGCAGAGGGGCAAAGGAGTTCTTGAAGTCTCTTTTTATATAGAGTCCTATTTAATGAGACTTCATATATTACTAAAATCCCCACCTCCAAACAATTTACAGAAAGGGTTATGTTTCAACCTAAATGTAATGGTAATAAAAACATTTAATACAGAAAAGCTGAATACTTCCCCTAACACTTCAGAAAGCAAATTATATGGTGTTTTACTTCAGAAACAGCTTCCTTTCCAAGACAATAAGGCCTCTTACCCAAAACTGCATCATTTATGTTTAATTCTGTAAGGTTGAAGTTAGTTATGAGGCACGGGCTTGGTGACTGGACAGACTCATGTCCTAAAGCCTTGTGAGTGTGAGCGTGGTGCTTTGACCTTCGTAAACATCAGCTTCTCCATCTGCCATGGGATAATGTTGGTATATTTATCCCAGAGGTTACTGTAAGAATGTCACACCCAAGACCCTGAGTGTGTTTCATCGTAGAATATAGAGGATCAGCATAGCACAGCTCATAATGGAATTATATAAGGAAAAGAGTTCAAGTCCCTTTGGGAATTGTGCGTTTCCTAAAGAGGTTCCAGATCTCTACAATATGAATTGATTGAACAATCAGAGGAATGTCTTATGAGAGGCAACATTTTGATTGAGCATTGAGTAGCCTTTTAAACAAGGTTTTTTGCATATCCTGGGATAATGAGACTATCACAATGAGACTCAATGTCATCGCTCTCATTGCTGAAAGACTGCCAATCTACAAAATCACTTCTTTTAATAGAAGCAGCTATGCTTTCAGTGTACCGGGAAAGGGATGACATATTCCCGAAGAAACTGAGAGGGGTGTTTCTAGCAGATCTCTCCTCCCTCACCCACCTGAAGGACTCTGAACCATCGCTAGCTCACAGCAGTGGGAAGGGGCTGCCTCAAGGTCAGCAGGAACATTTATAGCATCCATTTCTAACCCCTGTGTCCTGGCTTTTCACTCCATCAAACACTGCAGGATAAAGTCAGGCAAAGCACATGAAAAATTCAACAACGCAACTCAACCCAATCATACCACAAGGTGACTTTTACTGCCAGCTACAGTAGGAGTGGTTTTTTGAGAAACAGGAAATGTTAAAGTAAGTAGTCTGAGGAAACATATTATATAATTTTTTTGGGGGGAGAGTTTTAGATAGTGAAGCACCGTGGCAATAACCCCTGGTTTAATAACAGCGGAGATCATCTGATTTCTGTGAGCTCCCGAGCTGTGCTTCGGTTCACAGGGTTCTGCTGACAGCTCAGCAAGCTATGCGGGCACGTCTTTTCATTTCCACATGCGAGCCGTGCTCAGAAGCCCATGAGATGCTTCGAAATGCCAGGCTCCCCACTGCCACTCTCTAAGGCACAGCAGCTCTGTTATTTCCTCCCAGACTTTTATAATGGCTCCTATGCCTAAGGAAGCCTTCATGGTCTGAGACAGTCCATTACCTGACTGGCTCACAGACTAAAGCATAAGAAAATGTCACAGAAGATGGCTGAAGATGGCGCAGGGGACATTTATTAAGCTCTATAAATTAAAGGTACCAGAGGTCACCGTCTGTTGATTTTAGGAGTAGATCTTTGAAGCAGGGGAAGCCAAGAAGCACTAGGAACTAAGTACTGACCATACTAGATCCACTTAACACTGACCACCCAATCACTAGTGACGGCAGGGACACAATGACTGAGACAGTCAATGGGGCAGCACATTCTCTGCTTTTTATAGTGTGTGTATGTATGTGTGTGTGTGTGTGTGTGTGTGTGTGTGTGTGGTTTATGTGTGTATGTGTGTGTGTATGTGTGTGAGTGTGTGTGTGGGGGAGTGTGTGTGTGTGTGGTGTGGTGTGTGTGTGAGTGGTGTGTGTATGGTTGTGTGTGTGTGGTTGTATGTGGTATGTGTGTGTATGTGTGTGTGTATGTGTGTATGTGTGTGTGTATGTGTGTGAGTGTGTGTGGGGGGGAGTGTGTGTGTGTGGTGTGGTGTGTGTGTGAGTGTATGTGTATGTGTGTCTGTGTGTGGTGTGTGTGGTTGTATGTGGTATGTGTGTGTGTATGTGTGTGTATGTGAGTGTGTGTGTGGTGTGTGTATGGTTGTGTGTGTGTGGTTGTATGTGGTATGTGTATGGTTGTATGTAGTGTGTGTGTGGTTGTATGTGGTGTGTGTGGTATGTGTGGTTGTGTGGGGTGTGGTGTGTGTGTGAGTGTGGTGTGTATGTGGTGTGTGTATTTGTGTGTATGTGTGTGGTGTGTGTATGGTGTATATGGTGTGTGTGTGGTTGTATGTGGTGTGTGTGGTATGTGTGGTTGTGTGGGGTGTGGTGTGTGTGTGAGTGTGGTGTGTATGTGGTGTGTGTATTTGTGTGTATGTGTGTGGTGTGTGTATGGTGTATATGGTGTGTGTGTGTGTGTGTGTGTGTGTGTGTGTGTGTGTGTGTATTGAAAATTCCCCTTTTAGCCTATCTGTGAAGCAGGAGGCCAGTTCTAGATTTGGGATTTGAGGTTTTTTTTTTTTTTTTTTTTTTGGTTCTTTTTTTTCGGAGCTGGGGACCGAACCCAGGGCCTTGCGCTTCCTAGGTAAGCGCTCTACCACTGAGCTAAATCCCCAGCCCCGGGATTTGAGGTTCTTGATAAGGTCCCTAAATCCCTCACAAGGAGAGGAAATAGAAATACCAGGAATTCTATTAGGTTCCTAACCTTCTTTGCCCTTTCCACTTACCTCCATGATACCAGGGTGGGTCACGTGGAGAGGGGCTGGGGTTTCAGGCAATGAAATGCTCAGCAGTGTGCCCTGATGTGTTTATTTTAACTAGAATTTTATTGTTGGTTTCATCGGGTAATCCCTTTTCTATACAAGGAACCCTGAAATCAGTCTAGAAAACCAAAATAACAAAGAAAAATATGTGAGTCTTGGGGTAGAAAGAGGGTAGGGTCTCAGCACAATGTAAAGGCAGGCCTAAAGTCAATGCTTAGAACTAAAAACAAAACAAAAACAAAAACAACAACAACAAAAAACAGGAAACAAAACCAAGCTTAGGAGCAGAATGGTGGTGCACAGCTAATCCCAGTACCTGGGAGGCAGAAACAGGAGGATCTCTGTGAGTTCAAGACCAGCCTAGTCAACAAAGTGAATTCCAGACCAGCCAAGACTATACTGTGAGACCTTGTTTTAAAACCAAACCAAACCAAACCAAACCAAACCAAACCAAACCAAACCAAACAAAAAGACAGCAACAGCAACAAAACAAGCATACTTGTTTATGCCTGTAACTCTACCAATGGGGAGGCCTAGTCTGGAGGATGACTCAGGCTTACTGGCCTGGCAATCTAGCTGAATCAGTGCTAGGCAAATGGGAGATCCTATCTCAAAATGTAAGGTAGAGAGAGAGATTGAAGAAGACACCCAAATCAACCTACGACCTCCACATGCAGGCACACACGCACACAGACACATACACATACACGTACACCCACACGAATAATAATTTTTAAAATTTTGCATCCTTTCATAAAGAAGAACATTCTGAAACAGCAGGGGTGTTGGAACTATGCTACAGTCCACCGCTCCCGCTCATCCTGGTTCTGTCCTATGAGATGTGCCTCTCTGCTTCCAGCCATCTCTGATGGCTCTTATGTGAGCAGAAAAGAAAGGCTTTCTTGGGGGAACGGTGAGCATGATAAATAGAGCATGGGGGTTGGTGACAAGTGGAAATATGGAGCTTTTCATCTAGATTGGGTAGAAATAACCTGTCAGGAGCATCACCTTCCACAGGGTGAACATGAGATGGTACTGCGGAGATCTCTTCATCTTGGCTCACCGCAGCCTCTGTCTGGAACACTCCTTCCTCTTATTTGTCCACAGAGACCCAGACATCTGCCCGCTTTGATTATGCCCTCAGAAGTCTGTTATCATCCAAAGAGGTGGTAATCCCAGAACGCAGAAGGCTGAGGCTGTAGGATTATGAGCTTCAGTCCTGCCTAGACTGCACAGTGAAAGCTTCATTGAAAAAGAAAAATCAACCCCTCCCCCAATTCACTTAAAAAAAATAAATAAAAGATGGGCTGAAAAATAGAAGAAATTACTTGACCATTTTTCTCAATATAAGAAAGTCCAAAGAAATTGTTTCCCTCCATCCCTCTTTGAATTACTTCTATCTCTACATCTGCCTCTCCCCTGATGTAAGATTTTTTTGGCCACAGGAAGCCAGGAGAGTAAGTATTTCTCCCTGCTCATTGTGACCCAGTTAGACTTGAGGCTAAGCCTCCAGTCTTTTAAAATGCAGAGTAATGAGCTACAGGAGGTTGGCCTTACCTGAAGGAGATCCCACATCTGATGTTCTGCAGTGTCCCACAGTGCATCACAGCAACTTGGTTCAGAGTATTTCTGCTGCCCACAGAGTACTACGCAGCTTGGCCTTGCTGGCCATGGTATTAGAAATGTCATGTTTGTAAAAAGCAATAGTTATGGTAGAGAAGAAGGTGGGGTCATTGGTTATGGTAGAGAAGATGTGGTAATTAAATGTCTATGGTCAACAGATAATAGCATATTTGTGTATGAGCATGTGCTCGAGCATGTGTATACCATGGATCTGCATAGAGACATCTGGTAAACCTTGTAGAATGGTCAGATCTTTCTACTCCTATAGTTCTTGCTTGGACTGAGAACTTCACCAAGCAACTTCCGTCCTTGCATCAATCCCAGGAAGAGATAATTCACAGGATTTTGGCCTTGCCCTGGAAATACACCTGTGATACTAGAGCTTATAGTTGGGTTAGACATCTTCTTGCTAAGGACAGTGTGCCATGCATTCTCCACTAAAGAGTGCCTTGCCATTGCTCTTGGTAGTGACAACTCTTATTCCTAGTTTCAGGAAGCTTTAGGACACAATCAGGGATGACGCTTCACCAAAGCAAACTTAAGTAACTCATTTTCCCACGATGCCAGCCATGCCAATTTCCTTTCTAAAGCCTAGCAAAGGGGTAGGGAGTAGTCTAAGGATATTCCTGGCAAGCATGAGGAGTGAAGTTTGATTCATAGCACCTGTCTAAAAGCCAAGTATGGTGATAGTGTTTATCTGTAAACCCATACTGGAGGTTGAGTCAAGCAAATCCCTGATGCTTGCAAACAACCAGTCTAGCCAAATTGGAAAGCTCTAGGTTCAGTGAGACCCTGTCTCAAAACAAAAATCAAAACAAAGCAAATAAACAAAAACAGAGTAGAGCTACTGAAGAAAGACACCCAACACCACACATACACACACAGACACAGACACACACACACACAGACACACACACACACACAGACACACACACACACACACAGCCAAACAAAGAAGACCTAGAACAGTATTTGGTGCATCATAGATATCTTACAAAGAAGTTTGTTGAATAACCTCCTTTCATAATATTTTGAGAAAATGAATTGATGAGAGGGTTCTCATTACAATAACTGTTTCTGCATCATGGAAAGATTGCCTAGCTATTCACTAACCCAAGACATTTCCCTCTGAGAAGCTGAACACACTCAGCCTTCAACTGTCCAGAGCAAATCCCCACTGACAATTCACTTGCAGTTTCCTATCTGAACTGAAACGCTGAATGGATCACTGATCTTGGTATGTTATCACAAAAACACAACAGTCTGCCTGGCAGTGGTGGTGCAGGCCTTTCATCCCAGCACCCTGGGAGCAGAGGCAGGCAAATCTCTGTGAGTTTGGTCTACAGAGCAAGTTCCAGGACAGCCAGGGCTACACAGAGAAACCCTGTCTTGAAAAAGACAACCTGCCCCCACAAACACTGAAGTTCTCTGATTTCTCAATGCAAATTTAGCCAGCACTGCCTTTATGCTCACATGAAGCAAATACAGGTAAAGTAAGTTTACTGCTGTATAAATGAACACCTCAAGAAGGCACCCATGTGTCTGACAGATGGCTCAGTGGGTAAGGATACTTGTTGCCAAGTCTCATGACTTAAGTATAATTTCTAGAACTGTCGCGATAGAGGAAGAGAATTGATACCTGTAAGTTGTCTTGTGACACATCCATATCATATATCACATATATTTTCATAAATATATACACTTACATATGTATATGTGCAAATGCACATATATTTGTGTTTATGTATATGCATGTGTATACATATACAAGTATATACATATATACACACATGTATACACACATATATACATATATATACACATATATATTCATATATATATATACACACACATATATTTGAATGAAATCCACATTGAAAGCTGGGTGTTTATTGTCCCTTTTCTCTTTAGCACAGCATGATAAATTATCTTATAAATTATGCTATCCCTGTGCCCTGCCCCTGTCCACCATATACCACATCTCTTAAAATTCAGTAAAAGCGACTTTTAATTTAGCAACTGCTAAAACTGAAAGTGTGGATTGAATTCTAAGCAGCCCATCTCTCCCTGGATACAGTGGGTTGGATTTTTGAGGCAAAAAGGAAGAAAAGTTGATTACTGTTTGGGGAAAGAGTGAAAACGTTTTGTTTATCACTTCCATGGGACCTGTTGCCAGAGAGAGAATGTGATGCAGAATCCTAGTCAGAATCCCAGTGATGTCCATCTCATGCTCTTTACCCAGGTTCTCAGGATGTCTAGAACCTTCGCTGGGGCGATTCAGCAGCGTTCATGTCCCCCCTTCCCCCCTGTAGTACCAAGCCTTCGGCTGCTCCCTTCCTCAGCCATGTTCCCCTGGTCAACTAGAGCGCTCCTGGGATTAGCATGCTGCAGCTGCCGGTTTACACATGTTACATTCCTGGGGCAGTCCCAGAGATGAATGACGAGTGGGGATTACCAGAGCTAAGAAGATACCACTCATGGAAAGGGGTTTTGAAGCCTCTCCAATCCATCAACAAATAAAGCACATTCGGAGGGGTCTGAGGTTGAGAGAGTAAACCACGTGTGGGAAAAGCAAGGCAGGCGAGCAGGGCAAACACAATTCTGCAATCTGCAAATGCACACTCTGTTTACAAGCCTAATGCCCTGAAATTCAGCACAGTGACGATGTGGGGCATGAATTAAACTGTCGATGTCATTAAAAGCAACTTCAGCAGGAATGAATTCATTCTCTCTCTCTCTCTCTCTCTCTCTCTCTCTCTCTCTCTCTCTCACACACACACACACACACACACACACACACACTGTCAAAAGTCTTCAGAAGTTAACGACAGCTGTGAAGATGTGGGATTTTCAATGCAGCCATCAGGAAGGCAGTAGGGGTCTAAGTCAGGCTGACCTGCTTAACAGAGAAACAGCTCACATGGCCATTGTGCTGTTAGCAAAGTAAAGAAGGGGGCAGCTCCTGACACACGGGGTCTCCCAATGATCTTTGATGTTGTTGTAATCTTGCAGACACACGTGTCTAGGAGCCGCTAAGGAAAAGGATAGCACCAGTGAGCAGTTACCCTCCAAATAAACTCACTTTCAAGACGTTGAGCTTTCCTATATTCTTGGCTGTCATGAAGTGCAAAGTTCTGAAACTATGAAAACTATCAGCAGAAGGGGCTGAGCTTTAGAGAAAGAAGGGGCCTATCTCCCACTTCCACCATATCCAAATGCTGTGAAGACACACCTCTAGTGGGTTCTTACCCGTGTCTCAATGCAGACACAGACAGACAGACAGACAGACAGACAGACACGCACGCACACACACACACACACACACACACACACACACACACACACACACACACTATCTTAGTCATTCTTTAAAATTGATGTATGGAGCTGGAGAGATGGATGAGAGGGTAAGACCATTGGCTGCTCTTCCAGAGGTCCTAAGTTCAATTCCCAGCAACCACATAATGGCTCACAACCATCTGTAATGAGATCTGGTGACCTCTTCTGGCATGTAGGTATATACACAGGCAGAGCACTGTATACATAGTAATAAATAAATCTGATGTATCACAGAAGTTCCGAACTCGTACTGATATAGAGTTCTGGGATACTTAACCTAGGGAATGGTTTTGACACAAAGCAGAACACGAAAAAGCCAGTGGGAACAGTGTCTCCTTTGAGACTAGTGGGAAAGTTATGGATTGTTCAAAAGTGCACCAGTAGGGGTTACACTGCCACTTGGGAGTGGGTAATTTGTACAGCACACAACCCACATGGCCAACTGGGACACACTAAATGAAATGCTGGTGCACACCTTAATTTCCAGAACTTGGGAAGCAGAAGCAGGTGGATCTCTGTGGGGGTAACTGCTGGCCTGGTACAGACAGTGAGTTCCAGTCAAAACCTTTTTTAATTTTTTTTAAAGGTTTCAAACATCAGAGAAGTTTCTTTTGCCTGAAAGTTATGACTTCTTAGAAGAATGCGGCAGGATATGCAGGGGTTGAAAGGGTTCAGCTGTACGCATTGGGGAGTACGGCTGAAAGGACTCAGCTGGAGGACACAGGCTGCGTCAGTCCATCCGATGCCCTGGCCCTTTCCTTAACAGCTGACCTCAGTCCGCAGATGTCCTCAGTCGGTGCCACTGGACCTCATCCTGACAGCACATTGCTTTGCGGCTCGCTGCTCCTAGGCTGCGGCGAGCTGTCTTCCCCTCTTCTCTTCCCTCTTATTTATTATTATCATTGTTGTTATCCTTACTGTGTGTGAGCTCGAACACGTGAGTACGTGTGGGTTTGTGCTTGAGAGTCATGGCACTCGTGTAGAGGTCAAAGGGCACCTCTCAGGGGTTATTTCTCCCTACTTCCGAGACTAAGGGTTTCAAGGACTGATACGATGCTTCTGTTGTTGCTGGGTTTTTTTGTTAGTTTGTTTGTTATTTCTTATTTTTTTTAAGGTTTATTTATTTTATGTATGTGAGTACGCTGTAGCTGTCTTCAGACACAGCAGAAGAGGGCATCAGATCTCATTACAGATAGTTGTGAGCCACCATGTGGTTGCTGGGATTTGAACTCAGAACCTCTGGAAGAGCAGTCAGTGCTCTTAACCACTGAGCCATCTCTCCATTCCTGTTTGTTATTTCTTTATGCTATGTAGCCCAGGCTGGGCCTGAATGTATGAGCCTCCTGCCTCAGTTCCCTGACTACTGGAATTTCATCTGTGATCCCCATCCAGCTTTGTTCTCTCGTGTGTTATCCTTGACCACCTTCTGTTCCAGCCTGGGGCAAGGGCCACTCGGGACTGACCTCCAGTCTGTCATTATCAATTAGCACATGTGTTTTGTACAGCTTCCTATTTGGATACCCACAGAATTACAGGTTCACCACAGGTAAAGGATGTGCTTCCCTTGCTGACGGCTAACTGCCCGGTAATTGCTCCATGCATGCGACTTTGCCTGTGTTCAATAAACAGTCTTGATGTTGTTTACAGGAAGACATTTTGTCCTATCAGATCAGAATGTTTTCTTCGGAAAAATGGACCTGGGCTACATCCTAGGCTTTCTGGACAACTTCACCTCTTTCACCAAGGCCTTGATTCTAATGGAAGAAAACTGGATTGTAGAGGGCATGATTGCTTATCCCTTTCGCTGTGAGAACTCTCCTTTTAGAACAATTCCTTTGGAATTGGTTTTACAATTAAGTAAACTCCAATCCATTCCCACTAATCTCTATACAGCAGGAATATAAAACCGTGTGTTTCTGTGGTTTTGAAAATAGAAGGAAGGCTTAGAGCAGTGGTTCTCAACCTGTTTATCACAACCCTCATGAGGGTCGAATAACTCTTTCACAGGGCTTGCCTTAACAGATAGACTGCATGTTGGATGTTTACGTTATTCTCATCACAGTAGCAACAGGTATAAAGTAGCAACAAAGGAGTACATGGTTAGGGATCACTACAGCTTGAGGAAATGTATTAATGGGTCACAGGATTAGGAAGCTTGAGAACTACTGGCTTAAAGCATTTGGATTTTATTTATCCATCCAACATATATCTGTGCAATGCCACGATTGGTCCAGGAATTGGAAAGACGGTTGTAATCAAGACAGGGTACTAGGGATTGGGAGATAAACATATAAACCAATCATAATGAAGAAGATCCTTTAACCATAAATGTGACAGAGAATAAGATGGGAATGCCTCTCCTTATACGCATGGACTAACCCAACCCTTGCCACTCATGACAGAAGCTTCTTTGTACAGAAGACAGTGGTTAACACAGAGACAGCTGGTCCAAGTGCAGAGAATAACTGACCGTGGAGAGCTTAGTCCTAACGGGACCTCTATATCATACCCTTTGTCCCCAGGGTTCAAGGATCATCACAGAAGAAAGGGTAGAACGATTGGAGGAGCAGAGATGGGGGATATAACTATGGAATCATGTCTTCTGGGCGTGACGGCCATCACATGTGGAGAAACCCTGCTCATTTAGGTTGAAGTCTACCATGACTGGATAGCTCCTCTGACCTTAGTGCAAGGGAAGATTCCCTTTACCATCAGAGCTTCCCTTTCTCTGACCTTGTCTGGGGAGCCTGATCCCTGACACCTACCTGGAGAAGGCTGTATAGCCCTTAGGCAGACTCACAAGTTCAACTTCCTCTTTTTCAGATAAGAACCCACCAAGCAAATACCTGGGATTCCTGGGATTTCATTCACCCGGAAAACTCTTTCCCACTCTCCAAAGTTCATCTCTAGCCTTTTTTATACTCTGAAAAAAGTACCACCCCAAAATACGCACAAGCATCTGAGAGCGCTCCTTCACTGAAGATCATCCAAGAAGGCCTTCCTCTGAAAGAGCTGTAACACTAAGTTCCTCAGAGAAGCACCCCAGCCCCACACATGTCCCCCATCCTGTAGACCCCACCTGGTCCAGACTCTGCTTCATCCTTCCAGCCCTGAGGGGGAGGAAGCCGAGGACAGGGAACCATATTTGGATCCCAACTTGCATACCACAGTCACATTCATGAACTTGCAGTCGCTATGGCATAAGATCTGAGTGCGGTGAAACAAAAATATCCTTCAGCGTGGTGAAGGGAGGGATCATTAGGCCCCACCTCTAGCAGAAGAGCTATTAGTGGTTATTGGTTACTAAGGGAGGAAAAGTCAGTTTTCTTCAGTATTGCAGCCCATGGTAGGTTGCCGTGCTCCAGTGACTAGCACCTTACACACATGTCATGCAGGTAGCTCTAACTGGACTCCGGGGTTCAGGATGAAGAGGTGACATGAAGGTCAGAAGTGAGGTGTGGGGAGGCAGGAGGATTTGGAGGTCAAGAGTTGGAAATCTATATGCTCCAAATACACTTTATTCAAGCATGAATTTACCAAAGAATACAATAAAAAAAAGTTTTGAAAGAAAAGAAATCGAAGTTTGTGGTAAAAAATGGAGACCCAAACCAGCTTGCTTTGAGGAGTCAGAGTAAGTGTTTTTGCCGAAGGTTCATATCAGCAGAGACAAGGAAGCAAAGGCATGGACACAGGAAAAATAAATGCACCGGGGACTAGCGGGATATTCTAAACTATGTTCAAATATATCACTTTAAAAAACAGAAATCTGGGGCTGGAAAGATGGCTCAGCGGTTAAGAGCACTGGCTGCTCTTCCAGAGTTCCTGAGTTCAAGTCCCAGCAACCACATGGTGGCTCACAACCCTCTGTAATGGGGCTCCTATGCCCTCTTCTTGTGTGTCTGACGACAGCTACAGTGTATTCATATAACTAAAATAAATAAATAAAAAATACAAATCTGTTGAATGTTTTCACGGAGTGTCAGAAGTTTCCTCGTCCCTCAGGTCTCCTTCCCCAACACATAAAACCGCTGTTTATTTATAAAACAATACTTCCTGGTTAGAGGAGTAAGACCCTGAATGGGGAAGGTGAGCCCCTTTGGTTTGAATGTGACTCCCATGTATGTGTGTTGTGGGCTTTGTAGTCAATGCAGTGGACCTTGGCTCTTTAAGAGGTAATCAGATGATGAGAGCCCTGATCTCAAAAATGGGTGTCATTATCGTGAAAGTAGGCTTCTTATAGAGGATGACTTTGGCTCGCTCTCTCTCTCCTCTCTCTCTCTCTCTCTCTCTTTCCCTCCTTCTCTGTACCCCACCCATTGTCTTCTGCCCCATTGTGAGGAGTGTAAAGGTCCTCACTGAAGCAGCCCTTCATATTGTGGCTTCCCAGACTCTAGAGCCATGACCCAGTTTCATCACATGTTACCCAGTCTGCGGCAAACTGCAAACAGCACAAAACTTATCAGGGGTGGACAGCCTTCTTCCTTTTTCCAAATCCTTTTCCCATTTTCCATTTATAGAAAGTAAAGATCTTTCTTACCTTTCCTTTTCCCCTAATCCCGGTCCATTCGGCTTCTTTTTTCAAACCACCAAGATGGACTCTGACTTATCTAAGGGGGAAATTATTGTTGGGAGGACTTGAGGATATTTGAACAAATGAAAATGCCAGAGAGCCAGATTTCTTTTTTTTTTTTAAATTTAGAGAATACTTTATTAGTTTTTGTAATCAAACCCATGTAGATAAGACCTTACATATTTAATACAGTGTGTTACCCCTGTACAAATGGAAAAAACTTAAGTTCAACATTTCTAGACCAATATGGCTGTTAATTTCTGTACAGTGCCAACTCAACACAGTAAACGGGGATACTTTTTTCCAAAGTTGACAGCACAGCTAAAGTTTCAAAAAATTCAAATTATATATCTGTATATATATATTTATATAAAAAGACCAATAATAGCAGTGTGTTATGCATCAACAGCAGCAACAGCTTTTCCAGGTTCTGCAGTCATCTGAACAAAACTGTAGAGACATCCAGAACACTCCATTAAAAAAAAAAAAAAAGTAAAAAAACAAAACCCGAGAAAACAGCACAGTTCTGTTACTCTTGTGGTACCTGGCACCATTTTTTTTTTTTAAATTAGCTTCTCAATCATCATCTGGAAAGAAAACATTCTGAGCAACATCATTAAAAACAGCTCTGATAAAGCACGGTCACTACTATGTATCATAAAGCAGGTACAAGCTATTTTACATCCACAGAGGTCTGATACAGTACTGTCCTACATCTATAATACTAGAGGATACAATTTAAAAGGCATTATTTGAGACTTGATTCTACTTTTCCAGCAGAGGGCCCAAAGGATGGTGTGACACAGCTTTGTAAAGAAGCATACTCTAGACAGGATTTCCTTTCACTAGTGGCACAGTTCTAAGGATTCATTCTCTCCATGAATGTCAGCTAAAACCGTTATTAAAAAAATGAAATATCCCTAGAACAAAACCGTATAACCACCGGATTCACATGAAGATGACCTAGTGGAGACAAGCTGGACCTCACCTTACCAACAAGCTATCAAATTTGTTATGTTTAAACAGTGAGACCTCCAAGGAAGGAGATGCCAAGTAGTGCTTCAAAGCTTCGGACCACAATCAAACACAGCATCCTTTTCAACAGAAGCAGAAGCTCATCTGAATATGCTCAAGGATGCTGACATCAACATTTAATCATCTCCTCACTCATCCAGGAAGAAGGGGAGATCAGTTACTACTGTACTTTATTGTGTTCAACCAAATCACCATATTACAAAAATAGCAAGCTGCCATAATAAAAAATGTGGCTCCTCTATCCAGCACCAGATAGCATCATTTTACTTTCAAGCCTAGAAATTGCACACTTGTATATAAACCAACCGAAGATGAGGATTGAGAGTTCATCTTGGTGGATTTTTCCTTTGATGAATATGAAGTGTCCTTCCTTATCTTTTTTGATGACTTTTAATTGAAAATTGATTTTATTTGATATTAGAATGGCTACTCCAGCTTGCTTCTTCTGACCATTTGCTTGGAAAGTTGTTTTCCAGCCTTTCACTCTGAGGTAGTGTCTGTCTTTGTCTCTGAGGTGTGTTTCCTGTAGGCAGCAGAATGCAGGGTCCTCATTGCGTATCCAGTTTGTTAATCTATGTCTTTTTATTGGGGAGTTGAGGCCATTGATGTTGAGAGATATTAAGGAATAGTGATTATTGCTTCCCGTTATATTCATATTTGGATGTGAGGTTATGTTTGTGTGCTTTTCTTCTCTTTGTTTTGTTGCCAAGATGATTAGTTTCTTGCTTCTTCTAGGGTATAGCTTGCCTCCTTATGTTGGGCTTTACCCTTTATTATCCTTTGTAGTGCTGGATTTGTAGAAAGATATTGTGTAAATTTGGTTTTGTCATGGAATATCTTGGTTTCTCCATCTATGTTAATTGAGAGTTTTGCAGGATACAGTAACCTGGGCTGGCATTTGTGTTCTCTTAGGGTCTGTATGACATCTGTCCAGGATCTTCTGGCCTTCATAGTTTCTGGCAAAAAGTCTGGTGTGATTCTGATAGGTCTGCCTTTATATGTTACTTGACCTTTTTCCCTTACTGCTTTTAATATTCTTTCTTTATTTTGTGCGTTTGGTGTTTTGACAATTATGTGACGGGAGGTGTTTCTTTTCTGGTCCAATCTATTTGGAGTTCTGTAGGCTTCTTGTATGCCTATGGGTATCTCTTTTTTTAGGTTAGGGAAGTTTTCTTCTATGATTTTGTTGAAGATATTTACTGGTCCTTTGAGCTGGGAGTCTTCACTCTCTTCTATACCTATTATCCTTAGGTTTGATCTTCTCATTGAGTCCTGGATTTCCTGTATGTTTTGGACCAGTAGCTTTTTCTGCTTTACATTATCTTTGACAGTTGTGTCAATGATTTCTATGGAATCTTCTGCTCCCGAGATTCTCTCTTCCATCTCTTGTATTCTGTTGGTGAAGCTTGTATCTACAGCTCCTTGTCTTTTCTTCTGATTTTCTATGTCCAGGGTTGTTTCCATGTGTTCTTTCTTGATTGCTTCTATTTCCATTTTTAATTCCTTCAACTGTTTGATTGTGTTTCCTGGAATTCTTTCAGGGATTTTTGCGATTCCTCTCTGTAGGCTTCTACTTGTTCTCTAAGGGAGTTCTTTATGTCTTTCTTGAAGTCCTCCAGCATCATGATCAAATATGATTTTGAAACTAGGTCTTGTTTTTCTGGTGTGTTTGGATATTCCGTGTTTGCTTTGGTGGGAGAATTGGGCTCCGATGATGCCATGTAGTCTTGGTTTCTGTTGCTTGGGTTCCTGCGCTTGCCTCTCGCCATCAGATTATCTCTAGTGTTACTTTGTTCTGCTATTTCTGACAGTGGCTAGACTGTCCTATAAGCCTGTGTGTCAGGAGTGCTGTAGACCTGTTTTCCTGTTTTCTTTCAGCCAGTTATGGGGACAGAGTGTTCTGCTTTCGGGCGTGTAGTTTTTCCTCTCTACAGGTCTTCAGCTGTTCCTGTGGGCCTGTGTCTTGAGTTCACCAGGCAGGTTTCCTGCAGGGGAAAAGTTGGTCCCACCTGTGGTTCCAAGGCTCAAGTCTGCTCGCGGGGCACTGCCCAAGTCCTCTCCGCGGCGGCAGCAACCGGGAAGATCTGCGCCGCTCTTTCCGGGAGCCTCTGCACACCAGGGCTCCAGATGACGCTTGGTGTTCTCCTCTGGCGTCTGGACGTGCACAGAGTGCAGCCTCCTCTGGTCTCCCAGGCGTGTCTGCCTCTCTGAAGGTTCAGCTCTCCCTCCCACGGGATTTGGGTGCAAAGAACTGTTTATCCGGTCTGTTTCCTTCAGGTTCCGGCGGTGTCTCAGGCGCAGGGGTCCTGCCGCTCCTGGGCCCTCCCCTACGGGAACCCAGAGGCGTTATACAGTTGCCTCTTGGGCCAGGGATGTGGGCAGGGGTGGGCAGTGTTGGTGGTCTCCTCCGCTCTGCAGCCTCAGGAGTGCCCACCTGATCAGGCGGTGAGGTCTCTCTCCCACGGGGTTTGGGAGCAGAGAGCTGCTGCGGGCCGGGATCCGCGGGTGTGGGCGAGAGCCAGATTTCTAAAGTGACAGAAAACTAGAGGCCTAGCCAGCAGCAATCATGGCTATGCCCTCAAAGGGACATTTCCTTGTTCTGGCCTGAATACCACTGTCCTCTAATATACACTATTGTATTGTCATGTGACTCTGCCATGGGGGGCAAGAGTTCCCACCTCATCCCAGTATGGCTGCCACAATTCATCTCACAGACTTCTTTGTCAGCATGTTCTTCCCTCCAGATCTACATTCCTTAGCAGAAGGGAGTCCAGTTGGCCATTTTTAACCCATCTGTTTGCACCTTGCTTTTGTTATCTCTAAAATGGGCTCACTGCTATTGTTAGAATTAAAATAGGTAATATTATGTAGGGTTTGGCAGATGCTGTAATTTATATTATTTGACTCCTATACTCAGCCTTAAGGGTACATGTTCTTTTGAATTAGCAAATTAGTGTTTATTTAGTCCTCTTCCTTCTCCTCCCAGCCTTCTGCAAACAGTGGGGGAGTTGAGACTGTCGCACCAGTCTGTCTTCACATTGACAGATAGAGACCTTTTCTGTGGTGACTTCACCGGGGCCTGGGGACCTTTGGGATCCTGAGCTGGAGTTGGAGCTGAGCAGGTGCTGATGCCTAAGCCAGCCCTATGACCTTGGTTTGAGCCTTGGCCTTTGTCAGAACCCATAACCCTTGACCATGTAGCCGTGAATCTCCTTCCCAAGCTTGGGGACAGGTGATAAGTAAGTCTGCAGAGTATGCAGTTGGGAACCTTTGTCATTTTAGGCTTAACTTCCTTGGGCTTTGCAAAGATCTCCTTAGCCCTGGTGGTTTGAATAAGAATGGCCCCATATAGGCCCCCCATATGTTTGAATACTTGGTTCCCAACAATTGGGAAGTATTAGGAGGTATGGCCTTGTTGGTGTAGGTGTGCCACTGGGGGTTGGGTTTTGAGGTTTCAAAAGCACAGGCCAGCACATGTGCTATTGAAAGAGATTTCTTTCTCTTTGCCATGTGGTAGGTGTCCCACCATTGAAACTCTCAGCTACTGTGCCAGCATTATGGCTGCTTGCTTGCTGTTGTGGCCCCCTGTCATGATGGTCAACGACTCTGCTAGGCTCTGGAACCTTAAGCCCCCCAAATAAAATGCTTTCCTTTATAAGTTGCCTTCATCACCATGTTCTGTCATGGCAACAGTGAAATAACTAAGACAGTGCCTCTGCGTTGCTTGTCCCTGACTTCTGTAGGTCCTTGTGCTTCTTGGAAAAATGTATGTTTTGGGGATCAATCCCTTTGAGAGAGATTCGTTGTAACCAGGGTTTCTTAAGGTCATTTCTGAGCCATTTTCAGGACTGGGTGTGTATGTCTCCATAGTACAAAGATATTCCTGAAGTTCCTAGGAACGGAAGAGAAAGAGAGCTTCTCCACTTCTATTTATTGCCAGTTCTTTCTCCTCATTTATTAGCATTTGGGAGATAGAGGCAGGCAGGCGGACTTGAAGTTCAAGGTCATCCTTAGATGCAGAGTGAGTTTGGGAAGCAACCTGACTGAGCTGCACGAGTCTCTGCCAAAATAGAGGTAATGTCGCTTGTGCACTGGTAGGGTTGGTTGCCAGAGCGTCTTGCATGCTAGGTGTGATGGTTTGTATATGCTCGGCCCAGGGAGTAGCAAGATTAGCTGTGGCACTGTGGGAGTGGGCTTCAATACCCTAGTCCTAACTGCCTGGAAGTCAGTATTCTGCTAGCAGCCTTCAGATGAAGATGTAGAACTCTCAGCTCCTCCTATACCATGCCTGCCTGGATGCTGACACACTCCGACTGAATCTCTGAACCTGTAAGCCAGCCCCAATGAAATGTTGTCCTTATAAGACTTGCCTTGGTCATGGTGTCTGCTCACAGCAGTAAAACCCTAACTAAGACACTAGGCAAGTACTCTAATAATGGAGCTGCAAACTCAGTCCCTCATCTTTCTTTATAATCTGTCACCAGGTACATTTCCTTTGATGAATCATGATCTTCAGAAATGGTTGACATTTGTAGAATTACTTCAGGTTTAAGCAACAGGGTTTTGCTCAAACCTGCCATGTTTTCTTTGTTGATAGTTGGGCTTTGTCTTTGAAAGGAGAGAGGGTTTGTATTCTTGTTTCCTTTGGGGGGGGGTGGGTGTTAGTTGTTTGTTTTCTTGTTTGTTTGTTTTGAGACAGTCTTCCTTCTAGCCTTGGCCATCCTGAAACTCACTAAGTAAATCAGGCTGGCCTGGATCTCAGAGAGATCCAACTGCCTCTGCTTCCCTGAATACTGGGTTTAAAGGTGTGGGCCAACACACTCAGTCTATTGCTTTTCTTTTTATTCTAAATCCAAAATTAGCTGGAAAGGAAGGAAGGAAGGAAGGAAGGAAGGAAGGAAGGAAGGAAGGAAGGAAGGAAGGAAGGAAGGAAGGAAAGGAGGAAGGAAGACAGAAATAAAGAAAGGAAGGGAGACAGAAAGACAGACAGAAAAGAAGAGAAGAGAAAAGAAAACTTCAGGAAGTAGCAGTCCCTTGGGAGCATGGGACAATACACAATCCTGACCCAACCCTGCAGGTGATGGCTGTGTGGACTAACAGGAGACCCTCAGAATATAATCAGTTTCAGACAGGTATCTAAGTAATACCACATGATCAGCCTACCAACACATGTTCTGAAAGATTGGCCTAATCCTTCTTTCATACATTTTGGATGTAAGATTTGTTCCAAATCACTGGTTCGTAGCAGTCAGGTATGCCATCCAAAGTGACATGCTGCAACTCACAGCCTTGTTCATGACCTCCAGCTTCCCTTCCTCTGTCCCCCCAAAAGCAGCAGGGATTTATTTGAGCTTTCTATTTAGCTAAATGTGTAGTTTTGTGTCTGGTAATTAAATCATGTACCCCAGGGAGCTGAATACTTGTCTTATCATCCAGCTGGGACCTGTCAGAGGATAGATGCTTGATGCTATGTGTGGTCCTTGCCTTTAACAGTGCTTCTAGCATCTGTAATAACCTCTGCTGTCTGGAGTTTTCTACCTTTCCCAGATGTGTGGCTTTCAATTGTCTCTCAATACATTACTTAAGGGCAACACAATTTGGGGGGCTATAAAACATTTATTTCAGATCTTCATCATCATATCAATTTTAGAAGATTTGCACAATTAAGGTATGAATTCGGTGAAAAGTTCACAAGAATCTGGCGTGATGAATGCTAACCTTTTAATCAAGATGTCGATTAGAGGAGCTGGGTATTTAGTCTCTGGCAACTGATTATTAACTGTTCTTCTCCCCAAAGGTGGGCAAATCTCACATTGAGGAGAAGATATATCCAAATATTTAAAGTCGAAAAATTAAAAATGTTATTTTACAACACAAAACTTAATCTTAGAATTTAGATTTTAAGACTGTCTCACATTTTAATTGGTATGCTTTTGTGAGAATAAGATTAGTTTCATCTGAAAAGGAGAATTGTGTCTTACACAGAATTTTAAAATAAAATAAATGTTATTGTTGTGTAGAAAGCAGAATAAAATTCCTGCATTAATAGGACTGCTATTTTTAATCACATATAATCCTATTCTTTTATTATAATTTTAATTTTTGTAACGCTAGGGATTGAACCCAAGCCTTTGAAGCAAGTTCTCTACCGCTAAGTTATGCCCTCAGCCCCTACCACACAAACTTGTACACATAATTAACACATTCTTTATATTTCTTTTTTCCTAAATAAATGAGGTATAAGCTAACTAAGTAATCAAAGTATAACCTTCTTTGTTTAGATCAGTGGTTCTTAACTTTCTTAATGTTGTAACCTTTTAATACAGTTCCTCATGTTGTAGTGACCCTCAACCATAAAATTATTTCATCATTACTTCATAATTATAATTTTGATACTGTTATATAATATACTAGATATGCAGGTTATCTGATATGTGATCCCTGAGTCAGTCATGACCTATAGTCTGAGAACCACTGGCCTGAATAAATCCTAAGGCTGATCAGAGTTAGAGAATTGTGTTTATTGGACAAGAGCTAATGGATTACCTATAGATAGAGTGAATACCAGAAATCATTTAGGTCTATTTGGCTTTGGAAACATCTGGGCCACAAACATGACCTTAGTGGACATAAAACAAATTGATAGCTTCCATTCATCCCAACAACTGTTTCCACAGTATGCACCACTGTCTGATATATTTAGTAGGTCGAGATCAGTAGATGAGCCATTCCTAATCTATAAAGAAATGACAGGGGATAGAAGCAAAGGATAGACAGAATTTCCTTACCTGTTTACAAGTCATCTGTCAGTATTCACCCAGTATAGCTTTGTAAGTGTAACTAAAATAGGAAAGGGGATGAGAAAGAAAAACAGACTAGAACATCCAAAGACTCAAGCAACTGGTTTCTTTGCTTCATTAGAAATATTTTCCATGCAATGATTAACAATTATTGTGACCATCATCAAGTTCCAAGAGGGCCAAAGGTCAGTGGTCTTGTAGAATGCCAAGCATAGCTGTACTTTGCTGCTCTGTCAAATCTAGCTTCTGAAATGTTATGATGGGGCTTTGTCAAGGTCAAAGTCTACTGGAATTTATTCCCTGGACTTGAAGAGCTTTGAAGCTTTAGTGGCTCAGCCACAGTACCCAATGGACAGGCTCATCTCAGACTGGAGGCTAGCTAAGGTGCACAGGGCCACACAGCAGGAGAGCGACCTGTCAACAGGAAGCATTGCCTACATGTAAGGCAACAAGGGACTCGGTTCAGTCAGGATAAAATAGAGTGCTCTGAAGCAAGACTAAGCAAAAATTTGTCCATTTTCAGAGTGGAAGGAAAGAGAATGAAAAACAAAAACAAACAAACAAACAAGCCATTATCCCTAAGACTCTTAACAATGGTAAATGAAGGGGGAGGTTCTGATGCTAAGGTCCTGTTCACCAATTGGTTCTTGATTTGTCAGTAAAAAAAAAAAAAGCTGGGGGCCAATTGCTGTGCAGAAGGTACAGGAGGGACTTCCAGGTCCCAGGAGGAAAAAGAAAGAGAGGAGTTTTCTGCCATGCTTGGGAAGGAGAAGAACACAGTAACTATGTGAGGTTCTGGGGTCGGGGAAGAGGGGGAGCTGGGGCCTGTGGCCACTACTACAAATGGGTGGCCAAAGTTGTTTGACAGGGGCTATGTGGAAAAAGCCACTGAAGTTTAGGGCAGGTGAGAGGACTGGAGATAATAAATTGGTAAGGGCAGGCTTTTCCAGGTGGGAGATATCAGCGCCAGTCAATACACCAGTGTCATTAGTAACACAAGAAAATTAGGCAATCCAACGATATGCTAGGATTCTGACTTAAACATGAGGGGTCAATCCAGGTGGAAGTGTCTCATTGGTTCACACAAGAACTAAAATAAATCTCAAGAAACAACCGTGGTGTTTACAGGCATCAATGGAAACTCGGGGGCTCCATGTGTCCTGCAAAAAAGGAGGTATAGAGATTTACTCTTCCTTTCATAGCTAAGGGCAAGTGTTTCATAAATACTGCCATCGACCAGGGACGGAGTAGTAGGCATCTGAGAGAGCAGGAAAGATTCTCTCTAATAGGGCTTTGTGCCAAGCTGGTCAGCCAGGTCAGTGATGTGTTTAAGGACCAAGGGGAATTTGAGGGCAGCTGACATGATGATAGGCACAGTGGAAATGAATTAAAGCAGCCAGTGATAAATTGAAGGCAATTTGAAGGAGGATCCTTTGGTGACAGTCCTCCAGGGACTGTGCCAGTGACACCTTATATTTCATAACCAGCTCAGCCTGAACAGATGGCAGAGATGAGAATCTCTTCCTAGGAGGTTTCATCTGGATTTATAACCTGGTTGGTCTGATTTCCTATTGCCTCCAGATGGACTCAGGGCAATCCTCATCTGTATTCCCAGAGGAAGCAAAGGCGGATCATTAGCAAGATGTTTGGAATGGTCCAGCTTGCAGCTTTTTGGAAAAACTGTGAATTAGCAGTACAATATGCTGTGCAGTAGGACCTTTCATAACCACAGAACTAGGATTTACTGCGCGATAGTGCAGCCATATTTTAAGTGATATTAATAGTATCAGGACTGTCAAACTTCAGCGTCTTAATATTTATGTTCAAACATCAAGCCGAAGAAACTAACTTCACTTCAAACATTGAGATGATTTTTTCTATAACAATGAAAGTGTCATGCCCTCTTCCAAGTAAAAAAGCAAACTTTCTTTTTATAATAATTAAACTTTTCTAGAGGAGAACAATGTCTTGCCTAGTAAATCCTAAAGGTTTGAAATGTCTGAAATTAGCACAGTTCAGTTCCACTAGGCTTTCCCAGTCCTCCTTATGTATGTTCTCCTTCTTTTTTTTTTTTTAAGATTTATTTATTTATTGTATAGAGGGCATCAGATCCCGTTACAGATGGTTGTGAGCCACCATGTGGTTGCTGGGATTTGAACTCAGGACCTTGGGAAGAGCAGTCAGTGCTCCTAACCACTGAGCCATCTCTCCAGCCCCGTATGTTCTTCTTCTTGTTTGTGATGTTTGTGCCCTGAATTTTACTATCACCCCTTCAAGAACTTTATCTCATATTTTACTATACTGTAAGACATATTATAAATTTGTGAAGATATAGGACTATGATTTGATTAATTATAGTCCAGAGGTAATAATTACTCTTTGGATTAATGAGATGCATCTCTATTTTAATAGAAGTCATTCTTTTACAGACACAATTCATATGCATAGGGAATGACCTACATCTTATAGAGACATAAGTGCTTATAACCAATTAATCCTACATTGAATTAACCCCTCTGGTTTCATGATAAAGGTCAATGACTACACCAAAGTCAAGAATGTGGCTGGGCTCCAAAAGGAATCCAGAATGACCCAGATTTTGCCAGTGTCCTTCCTTTTCTGGGCGTATAGTTCGTCATTCTTTTCTCCTAAGATTAGTTTTCTCTGCTCCAAGTCAACACACGAAATGTGGAGACCACAGCTTCTGACCTGTGGAACAGTAAGCTATGTGTGCTTGAAAGGGTAGCCTGCAGAATGAGAAACCTACTCCTGGTTTGACCATGGGTTAATTGGACTTTAAAGAAAGTCCAATTTGCTTATAAGAACTACAAACAACAATTATCTGTGTCTACTTGGATAATCTTATTAAAACCATAGTTGTTGTCTTGGCAATGTGAAGCACACTGTGGTTAGTTTCAGTTGCCTGTTGGGAGACTGGAGAGGGAATGTGGGTGAGCCAGAGGACAGGTTTTGAAAACCACAACGTCTTGATGAACTAGTGGATCAAGGTGAAGGCTTGAACTTTTTCTTGGTCATTGAAGAAAACATTTGAACTGCTAACATCACACCTTTGTGTTGATATTCCTCCACTGTAGAGACTAGAACCTAAGAGCTCATCCTCTCATGTCCCCTGAAGCCACAGAGAGCCCTGATGCTCAAGTTTGGAATATAAGTGGGCAAAAGTTGACTAATGTTTCCTCTGCTACCCTTCTTTCTGCCTGGAAAGCTGGAAGGATGATGTCGGAAAAGAGAAACAAGATGAAAAGATAAGAGCTGCTTAGCCAAGAATTCCTGTTGCATACACCAAACGATCACCTTCGCTGATAGGAGCCACTCTGCAATATATTCTTTTGGAATTATCGCCTGGGCACAACTCATCTGATGTAACTAATTTAACTATAGGATCTGGCAAACACAAGGCTATCCTCCCAGGTTCCTAGAGGTAGGCAAGTTTTATTGCAAATTTTTGGGTCCTTGTGAGGATTAATTCTGTATGTCAACTGGACAGGTCCACGGGATGCCCAGATACTTGGTGCAGCACTATTGTAGGATCTACAAGGACATTTCTGGGAGGGATAAGTCCATAGACTGGTTATAGCAACTTCCGTGTCTTAGTGAGGGTGCTCCCCTTCCAACTGACTGCAAACCAGAATCAAACTAAAAGAAAAAAAAAGAGGCTATTCCTCATGCCTGCACTGAGAGCTAAGAGCTGGCATTTTCCTCCGGGACTGGAAATGAAAACTGGCAGCTGGTGACTCAGTCCTCCCAGCTTTTACAACAGAACTCACTCTATCGACTTTCCTGTTCTCAGACTTTTGAACTATAACTGGAGTAATGCCGTTGTTTTCCTGGATGTACAGCTTATTCACTGTGTATCTTGGAAATGCTTCTTCTCTCAAACCACATGTAGCAAGCCTTTCTCCCACATATGCATATACATGCATGCATACTTACGTGCGCACGCGCACACACACACACACACACACACACACACACACACACACACACACACACACACACACAGAGGCATACATACGTTTTCTTTGGAAGATACTGACTCTCCTGAGAGAATCTGAGAAAAATGTTACCTGAAAGGATTTTGATTGTGGATTAAGCTAAACATCCTGTGGTGGGAAGGTTCTTTTAGGGAGATCACATGTAGTCATAAGAAGCTTCATAGAAGCAGGTGGGGAAATCAGAGCCATGAACAGAGATCCGTGAATGCAGAATTCAGAGAGAAGAACAGATGTTCCACTCCTCACGCTGAGCATAGACAAGCGGAGTGGGCATCAGTGTCGACGAAGCCGTGAAAGTGGACTCATCCGTCCCTAACACTGATTAGAACAGAACCCGTTTTAGACTCTGACTTTCATACAAAACAACAAACATAAATTGATCCCCCTCAAAGTGCATGGTAATTTGCTATAGTGAACATAGGTAACTAACACAGCTGTTTTGTTGCTAGGATGCCCAAGGAATCACACAATCTCTAATCATTCCTAAATCTGCTTGAGAGACTTCAGGAGAATAAGGAGGCTGTGCCCTTCCCATCGATTGAAACTTCCCCTTCTGATCCAATGAGACAAGCAGTGTAGACATATTGGCAAATTTGGATTTTTTTTTTAAACTCAGCTACCCCCACAGGCTTTGTGACTAAGCCGCATTCATCGCATGGAAATTTCATTTGCGTGACATTTAATAGAGAGCTCTCTGAATGCATGATTAATTCTTGCAGGCGAGATATTAACTCACTATCAGATCCTGCAAAGAAGGTGGCGCTGACATTAGAGAGCGGCTCTTTGCCGCAACCTCTGCCAGGTTATTTCTCTACCAAATCGTTGCGCCCTGAGGAACAACACGTGGCATTATGGAAAGCAAGTTGAGTCTTGTGAGTGATCGGTTCAGATAATTGCATCTTTATTACTGACAGCCCCCCTGAGGAATTTTGGGTCTCAAGTTCTGCTCCGAGACTTCAATTCATTACGGTTTTCCATTTTGAGCCAGTTTTAATTAAACCGTGCTCCTTTGCTCTTAAGTGTCCCATAGCTCGTTTTTCTCAGCAGGTTGCACTTACTGTAGAAGCCAGCTGTTGAGTTATTCTGACTTCCCACACCCTGTGTTGTTCTGGAAACCTCCGGTAGCTTTAGGAGATTAGCTGTCTATTTAGCTAAATGTTCATTGAAGTATGTCTTCTTTACCATAGAAAGGATCATAAAATTAGTACCTGTGTCCATTTCTTTTTCAGGAAGAAAAACTGGTATTTTAAAAGCATCCATGAGCTGGCACTATGCTGGTGGCGGTGGTGTTAATATCATTAGATGACTTTAGTGTTATGAATACAGGTACATTTTAGCTTTCTTCGCTCTGAAGTCCATCTGCCTCGTGATTGATTAAGCTGATGATATGGTAGCTTCATAATTAAGTTGATGGTATGATATGGTATGATATACATGTACATATACACATATGTATCAATATACAATATAGCAATATCTATCTATCTATATACATATATAGACACTTTTAAATGATTCAAACTTTTCATCCCTTTTCCAGTTGGGTCCTTAACTGGCTGAAGTCATTATTTTGGGCACAGTGGAACAGTTTTCTAGTTTTTTGTTTGTTCGTTCTGCTGATGAGTAATAGCATAGCATCCACTGCCTCTTCTCCTGCTTCTCATCGGTCTCCTGAGTGATAATGAGGTCTGGGCACTACAAGCTCTCCCTCACTGTGGGTTTTTGAAGAGTCTCTGTGCAGACAGCCATCTAATGAATATTCACTGAGCATCTCCTTTGTGAAAGGCCTCCAACAAGACACTGCACAGAGCATAAAGCCGTTGAAGATGGGATCTATTTTCTGGCAGTTCCCTATGACAAGTCATGCACGATGATTGCTTCTAAGTTTGGGGACTCTGCACTGCCTGGACCTGGAGATTCTTGTGGTGTGCCTACAGTGACTGAGTCAGGAATGGCGGTACAAGCGATACAGGAACCAGGGTGGTGGGATTGCAGGACATCCCTCCAACAATGGTCTCTGTTCACATGCAATGTAATGAGAACCAAGATGGCAGCAGCGACATTAGAAGCTCAGCCCTAGCTGGTCACAGTGCCTGGGCCACTGGCAATCTAAAGGAGAGATGATTACCTAAGATGCATGGTGAAAGTGCAAGGTCATTTAGAATGAGAGACAGAGACATGGAGAGAGATAAAGACCACAGATAGACAGAGAGGCATACAGAGAAAGACAGAGGGGGCAGCATTAATAAAGACTTTTTAAAAAGAACATGGAAAATTTCAGCAACCAATCAGCTCTTATTTAAACTTTAAAGCTAGTTTTTTTCTCTTTCATAAAAAATATATATAATTACAAACAACAAAATTAAACCACTGTCCTCTGGAGTTCAGTATAGTTAGCTAACACTCGTGAAAACCACAGAGCAGAGGAATGGGTAGAGAATCGATAAGGAAGAGTCAATATTGCTATGAGGCTGCCATAGCAATCTTGTCAAATTAAGGTAGAGTTGCATAACATTACTTTAAGAACACTGTAAGAAATTAAAGATGTATGTTTTCATTTCAGAAGCAAACCAGCAAAATAAACACTGAACTACATAATTAAAAGGCCGACTTAGGAGCGGTGGTGTATAGAAGATCTCTGACTTTGAGGCCAGCCTGGTATACAGAGTGAGTCTCAGGCTAGTCAGGGCTCCAGGGTAAAACCTAGTCTCAAGGGCACACACTGAATGTCAGGAATGGTGGCACAAGCATGTCGTCCTAGCTGAGGCAGGTAGACAGAAAGAACAAAGACAGCCTGGGCTTTATAAAAAGACTAGATTATATAGTGAAACCCTGCCCCCCCCCAAAAGTAGTCAGTGAAAAAATAAAAATAAAAAGTTTAAATTATTGATGTATACTGAAAGAAGAAAAAGAAAGAAATTAATGGACTACAAAGTAGTGAAGAAACACCCTCAAACAATCCTGTCACAGATTATATTAAAAGTTCAGACAAAGAAACAGCACAGTTAAAAGTAAAGATCACTAGGGTTAATTAAGAACAGAGCAAGACCCAGTTATCTTATTTTAGTACAAGACGCACTTTACATATGAAGTAATCTGACATTGAGTAGGAATGAAAACATGCAGTGAGCACACAGAAAGGTTAACAGGCCTATTACCAACCAGTAAAATGTCTGCTGTGCAGGCTGGAGAATCTAGGTTCGGATCCCTGGAAGCCACATAAAAAGCAGGGTGCAGTGACAGGCATCTGTAATCCCAGCATCACACGCATTGCATGTCACATATTTTGGTCCTACTGACGATAGTAACCAACACAACCAGCAATAAAAGTTAGAAAAGGGAAACAAGGTCATGATAACATTTGCAGTAACTAAGTACAGAAAGTAACAACTCCCTCAGAATGAGGTGTGCAAGACTTCCTGGCGGGAATCTATGAAATACTTTTAGATTAACTGAAAACAATGAGAGGGGGCGACACATATGGAGGGAATGTGATTTTCGACACGCTAAAGATGTTTGTCTTTAACCAGAGTAGCAGTAAGACCTTTGTGCAGCTTTGTAAGCTGGCTTCAAAAATTAATGAAAATGGCATTTGACCACTATTACCAAGCCAGATATGAGAAGGAAAAACAAGGTCCATGACTTGCTTGAGTTGATATCAAAACTGACTGGAAATTTATGGTAATTAAGGAAATAAATATAGACAGATATACCAATAGAACACAGAAGAAAGGGGAAAGGACCATGTGCGCTCGTGCATGTGTGTGTGTGTGTGTGTGTGTGGTGTGTGTGTGTGGTGTGTGTGTGTGGTGTGTGTGTGTGGTGTGTGTGTGTGTGTGTGGTGTGTGTGTGTGTGTGTGGTGTGTGTGTGGTGTGTGTGTGTGTGTCTGTGTGTCTCTGTGTGTGTGTGTGTGTGGTGTGTGTGTGTGTGGTGTGTGTGTGTGTGGTGTGTGTGTGTGTGGTGTGTGTGTGTGTGGTGTGTGTGTGTGGTGTGTGTGTGTGTCTGTGTGTCTCTGTGTGTGTGTGTGGTGTGTGTGTGTGGTGTGTGTGTGGTGTGTGTGTGTGTGTGTGGTGTGTGTGTGTGTGTGGTGTGTGTGTGTGTGTGTCTGTGTGTCTCTGTGTGTGTGTGTGTGCGCGCGCTCGCCCATGTGTGGAATGTTGATATTCAATAAGATAAGTACTGAAGACTCCTGGAGAAAACTCAGTGATTAATGACTCTGGCTAGGTGGAACATCCATTTGGAAACCAAACAGGATCTTAATTGCCTGTCTCCTAACACGTTCAAAATGAATTCCCAGTGGACCTCATGCTGAAATGTGACACAGAAAGCTTTAACTTTCTACAGCAAGAAGTAGAAAACTGATGTCAGGAGCTAGAGTCTCCCCTCCTCTCCTCTCTGTTCCTTTCTCCCTCCCCTGCTCCCCCTCCTTTCCCCTCCTTTCTTTGGTTTTCCTAGCCTTTCCTTTCTCTTCCCTCTTCTCTTCTTCTCTCCCATCAATCCTCCTCTTCTCCTCTCTTCTCTTCCCATTTCTCTATTCCATTAAGAAGGTTTCGGTATTCTCCAGGTTTGCCTGAACCCACAATTACAATGAGCATCACCAAACCTGGTAATCTAGGTTATTTCTTAAACAGGAAATGGAAGAACCTTACCCTGAAATAAAAGATGCTGTGTTTAGGTTATATTCATATCAAAAACTTCTTTCTATCAAGACATTTTCAGGACACAGACATTGGAGATGACCTTTGCAGAATGTGTAACTAATCAAAAGAGTATCCAAAATACATATGTCAAAATTCTTCAGACCGACAAGGCAGAGGGGCTGGGGTGAGCACGCAGCAGTTAAAAACAGTTACTGCTCTTGGATTTGGTTCACACATGGTGATTCCCAACTGCCAGAAACTCCAGCTCCAGGGAATCTAACAACAGCTTCTGACCTCTATGGACATTGCATGCACATGGCGGAACTTACAGGCATGTGGCCAAAATACTCATGCACATAAAATAGAAGTGATCCTTTAAAAAAGTAAGTAAGGCAAAAATCAGGTAATGTGCTAAAAAGATGAGAAAGAGACTTAAACAGACACTTCACAAAATTAGATATCCAAATGCCCACAGATTCAACCAGAAATACTCATCTTCCTCAGGAGACTACAAAATTTTTTTCTTAGTTGTGATGCAATTATAAACTCATGGAAACAGTGACATTGAGACAATTATTATCAGATGTTTGCAAGTGTACAGGATGTGGGGACTCTGGTGCATTGCTGATGTCTCCATCAGCAACATAGGTTGGTACAATCACTTTGGAAGACTGTTGTATACTAGGTTAAAAGTATGCAGAGCCCAGAACCAATGACTCATCACTTCTACTCCTAGATAGGTACCCAATACGTGTGCATGTTTGTCCAAGGTTTGTCCTGGAGTTTATATAACCCAATGCAACTTGTAATCAGCAAAAGCTAGAAACATCTCTGGTATGTATAAACAGTAGAATGAATAAATGTATTCATATATACATACATACATACATATGTACATACATGCATATATATAAAAATAATATACATTACTGAATGTCAGTTTATTCACAGTAATAAAGACTGTAACAAATATGTTGATCAAAAATAGCTTCTAAAACTAGGCATACTGAAATCATCATGTTTAGGGGTATACTGTTAGATATAAAACTGTGTAAGAAAAAAGAAAAGAAAAGAAAACCAAAAAAGGAATTATCAAGTCTGAAGAGATGGCTCAGAGGTTAAGAACACTGACTGCTCTTATTAGCTGACTCAAGTTCGTTTTCCAGCACCTCTGTGGTGGCTCACAACTGCCTGTAACTGCAGTTCCAGGGCATTATATGTCCTCTTTCAGAAATGCACGTGTTTTACATAGATATATACAAGCAGACAAAATACCAATATACATAAAATTAAATTAAAATAAATATATTTTTAAAAAGGAACGATCATCATAAGTTAGCAGAATGGAGGACTTATGGAATAGAGAGAGATACTCTAATTCATGCCCCAGGTGATGGTTACATCAGTTTTCTTTGAAATAAATAATTTCTTTGTAATAAATAAATCTCAACCACTTTCTTCTCTGGGTTATTTAATAGAGGGGGGAAATCTTTTTAAAAGGAAGTGGTCATGAGAGTCTATCAGTTCATTTTCAAGTGCTACAAGAAGATCACATAGAAGAGGACAAAGTTTTAAAGGATAATCTTTGAGGGTCTTAGACAGCCTCTAGGAAAGCAAAGTTGGGGAAGTAAAGGGGACCAGAGGTCAAGCCCCGGGGTGTGTGTGTGTGTGTTTTGTGTGTGTGTTTGGTGTGTGTGTGTGTGTGTGTGTGTGTGTGTGGTGTGTATGTGTGTTTTGTGTGTGTGTGTGTTTGGTGTGTGTGTGTGTGTGTGGTGTGTATGTGTGTTTTGTGTGTGTGTGTGTGTGGTGTATATATGTGTGTTTGGTGTATGTGTGTGTGTGTGTGGTGTGTATGTGTGTTTGGTGTGTATGTGTATGTGTGTGTGTTTGGTGTGTGTGTGTGTGTATGTGTGGTGTGTATGTGTGGTGTGTGTGTATGTGTGTTTGGTGTGTGTATGTGTGGTGTGTGTATGTGTATGTGTGTGTGTCGTGTGTGTATGTGTGTGTGTGTGGTGTGTGTATGTGTGTGTGTGTGTGGTGTGTGTATGTGTGTTTGGTATGCGTGTGTGTATGTGTGTTTGGTATGCGTGTGTGTATGTGTGTTTGGTATGCGTGTGTGTGTGTGTGTTTGGTGTGTGTGTGTGTGGTGTGTGTGTATGTGTATTTGGTGTGTGTGTGTGTGTGGTGTGTGTATGTGTGTTTGGTATGTGTGTGTATGTGGTGTGTGTATGTGTATGTGTGTGTGTGTGTCATGTGTGTATGTGTGTGTGTGTGTGTGTGTGTGTGTGTGTGTGTGTGTGTTGAGAGCTAAAGATGAACACAATGGGATGAAGAAGCCAGAAGCAGCACCAAATCTGGAAGAGAAGAAAGCAGAAGGCGAGGTGGGAGCCAGGCAATGGTGCTATACTTAAATTCTACTCCTGGGCATTTTGAGAAAGGTAAACAAATCAGTTGAAAGGAAAGCTGAAGACTGGGATGAGTGTAGGGGATTAACAGCCCCTACACTGTGATCAGCAAACTCTTCTACCAGTGCCATGCATGGCTTCCTCTGCTTTCCCCAACACAAAGCAGAACAGGAGGGGCATGAGATCTTAATAGAAGAAACAAAATGACAAGGACAGCTCACAGCGTGTAGCCCACCAAAGGCTTCCCAGGCAGGAATACAGGAGGGGTGGAATACAGGCAAGACTGAGTACAGGGCAGACAGGGGAACAGCATCCTAGTGCATGGAAGATCAGTGTTCTGAAATGTGTGCACCAGAGGGCTGATGGGTTGGATGTGGAATCTTCTGCTTCCGCCCGGAATTGCTGCAAGAAGAAGCAATGAGATCATCTAACAATGACGACAGGGGGAGAGGACTGCGCAGATAAGAAGCCCTGAGGGACAGGTGGGAGGAGGAAGCTTCAGGAATCGATTGTTTGGTGAGACGGCTGTAATAAATCATGGTGCATTGGAGATGCTAAATTGCTGCCAATAGATTTAAATGCTTTCATCACCTATGAGATGATATCTTAGTTATCTCGCTTTGATCATTTATGAGCATATTTCAATCTTCGTAATACACTGCATAACTGTAGAATTGTCAATTAAGAATTCAATAAAGTGGCAAGAGAGGTGGCTCAGTGCTTAAAAACACTGGCCGCTCTTCCACAGCTGTGGAGTTCAATTCCCAGCAACCACATGGTGGATCACAACAGTCTGTAATGGGATTGGGTGCCCTCCTCTGGCGTGCAGGTATATATACAAATAGAGCACTCACATACATGAGTAAAGCTTTAAAAAGAGAATCCCATAAAATGGGCTTGGTTGATAAAGTTATCGCCACATGAGCATGAGAAGCTGAATCTGATCCCAGAACCCATGGAAAAGTCAGACATGGTGGTGCATACTGTGCTGGGAGGGTAGCAACAGAAAGTCCCTGGGACTCTCTGGCCAGCCAGCCAGTGAGAGAGCCTGTCTCAAAGATTGTAGTGGACAACTCCTGAGGAACAACACCTGAAGTTGACCTCTAGTCTGCACACACACACACACACACACACACACACACACACACACACACACACTCTCACACTCACACACACACCCTCTCTCTCTCTCTCTCTCTCTCTCTCTCTCACACACACACACACACACACACCTACAGGAACATGCATGAATATGTGAGCACACACACACATAAAATATAAATGCTGTAGACTGGAGAGGCGGCTCAGTGAATAACTAGTTCATGCTGCTCGCGCAGAGGAGCAAGTGTGACTTCTAGCACCCACGTTAGGTGGCTCACAACTGCTTGTAACTCCAGTTCCAGGGGATCGGATACTCTGGTACTTCCAAAGCCACCAGCGCTCACACATACCTGCCCTCAAACACGCATATACACACAAATATGTCACATATAAAATAAACCTTTGAAAATATATAAACACAATGACAAATTGGGTGTGACAGAGCACAGCTGTGACCTCAGCATGTTGGCAGTAGAGGCGGGAGGATCACAAGTGGATGACCATCTAACACAGCAAGCTGGGCTATGTGAGTTCCTGTGTCAAGAGATTTTAGAAACTTACAAATAAAGATAACCACACTCAGAAAGGCTGCTTCAAGAACAATGAGGCCAGTTCAGGGTTCCTCTACAGTGGCCACTGTGGGCCACCATCCAGCATCTTCCTTCGGAGCCTTTGGCAGCTGACTGCTCATAGCTTTGTCTCAGGGTTGTCGCAGACCAAAGAGAGCCTGAGGTCACGCTTCCCTCTCAAAGGCATTATTGAATGACAAGCCAAGTGTCTCCAGGATACCCTTGACAGGAAGACACTGACTGTAAAGACCTTCCCAACTCCACAGCTCTAAGGCTTTGCCTCTGATTCCCCACCCAGCTTCTCCTTTTCCCTCAGTTTCACAGACTCAGCACTATCAACAGTTGAGCTGGCTAATCTCTTATTTTGATGGCTACACTGTGTGTTAGTGGTGACTCCACCCACCAGATGCCAGTAGGTCTAGAGATGTTGCTAAATATATTATGAACCATGATGCAATCCCGTCCCCTTTATTCCCCACGGGTGTTGATTTGAAGTGCATTCCCAATAAGCTTCCAGCACAGAAATCACTGGTTCTCCGGCACCTCCCAATGGATGGGTTACTTAATAAATACAAGTATTTATTGCTAAATTATTCCTATATTATCATAATTATAGTATGTACTCTATAAAGTAAAAACAAGGAAACAATTTAAGGTGAGATCAAAATAAACGTAATTAGTGGTTCTAGCATTTCTCCTACTTCCGCAAACAATGTTTACTAGCACCTAAGTAACTAGGGATCCTAAGTTACCATTCCAGATCAGAGCCCTGGGCACTGGGAGGAAATGACAAAAAGTCTTGGTAACTCTGTGAGTCAAGGGGAAAGGAAGAAAGAGTTGAAAGGAAGATTTTTGGGAGTGTTAGAGTCATGAATAGCAAAATAGAAAAACACCATAGGCACGGTGTCAGATGGCAAGAATATATAAATAGGTATCACACAAGGACACTTTCTTGCTAACCAGCACAGGATCTGGCATGTTGGAAGACACTTACAGCTGCCCGTCATTTTTTAAATGCACCAAAAGCTTCAACCGGGTGAACAGCAAAGATGAGAGGACATTATGAACCAAAGTCCAGAAGGGATTTCTTTTTCCTGTATTGTTGGGCTAATGGTATGTTCTTCAACTGCCAGTACATAGGCAACACCTAAATAGAAACTGAACCACCACGGGCTTTAGAAACCTTTTTAGAATAGCATCTCACTGTTAGACACAAAGGGACCTTTCAGATGTCCGCACAGAACTGCAGAGAATTATAGTAAGAGAGGGTTTATCGGCGCTCTCTAGATGGAGCAGTAAGCCAGCAACAGTGCAGCTTTGAGCGCGAGGGACGATAGGTAGCACGGGAAGCATCACTTCTGAGCATGTGTGCTGGAATGTCTAAGCTCGCTAGTAGCATTCCTCAGGTTCAGAGTACTATCCCACAAATACTCAGAGCCAGACATTTCAACAATGAATCGCTCACTTCTGTACCCTACAATGCATAGGACAAGCTTTTCCCTCAAGTAAACCCATGATGTGCAGAAAATACAATGTTGTACCAAAAAATTTCAAAAAAGAGAAGAGAAAGTTACGAGGAACAGCATTAAAACAGGTCATTCTATGTCTCTTTTGGGTAGTCAAAAATAACACTATCGCCACCAAAACCCACAACAAAACCAAAATAAGGTTGGTAAGCTACACTAACTAAAGTAAAATGGTGACAATAAACGAAACATTTACTATTTAAAAAAGAAAGGAAAACCAAGCCTGGTGTGGCAGGACAGTAAGCCCAGTACTCAGGAGACTGAGGAGGGTGATTATTAGCTTGTTGATGGCCTTGACTACTATTTGTCTCAAACAAACAAATGAACGAACAAAGAAAACGAAACAAAACCACAAAACCAAAAAGTCTTTCTAAGCAAAATTAAGATTCATTGGAAATTTTAGTTCCCCCAAAGAAAACTTAAGATGTAACTTTACATTTATGAATAATGAAATTGGTGTTTTCAGAATGTAACTTCTCAAAAATGACTTGTGAGTATTGTGATTAGATAATCTGAGTTTGAATTTTAAAATCCAGGAGTTGGTGATTGGGAAAGTGCACCACATAACTCAGCATGGGAGCTCAGGACTATAATCTTAGCATTAGGGAGAGGCTGCAGGAGTGTCAGAAGTTCAAGATTATCCTTGGCTGAATAATAAGTTCAAAACTCTCTTGGGCCCTCTGAAAGTGGGAGTGGGGGGGGTGCGGAGACGGCAACCATTACAAACAATTTACAGGCGGGCAGTACCAAATGTTCAAACACTGGATTGTCCCAACTTTACTAAAAAATCTCCAAGATGAAATCTCAGTAAACTTCAAAATACACAGAAAGCCAAACCAGGGAGGAAATGTGACTAAAAATAGAAATATTTTTAAAGTTCTAACTACTCTGGTGGATAAAAATTCAAATCAAACCCATAATTAGACGCTACTTTTGGTTCTCAATTTTGCAGTTACTTTGTGGGTGACTCACTGAAGACTGTTTAAAGGACAAACAGTTACAACTTTCATGGGGAAAAAAAAAAAACCCAGAACTTTGTCATAATACAGCAAGAACCATAAACTATATGTTGGGGAGAAGGAGATAGCTTATGGCAGTTCTCAACCTGTGGGTCTCGGCTCCTTTGGAGGGTCTCATATCAGATATCTTGTGTATCACATATTTATATTACAATTCGTAACCATGGCAAAGTTACAGTTTTGAAGTAACAATGAAATAATTTTGTGGCTGGGGGGGTCAGCACAGCACGAAGAGCTGTATTAACATCCATAGCTTTAGGAAGGTTGAGGATCACTGGCTCAGAGGGTAGGAATGCTTGGTACATAAGTACAAGGACCCAAGTTCAGATCCCAGCATCCACGAAGAAAGTCAGTATGGCCCAACCCCTAGCTCTGTAGAGAGTGAAGTCATGAGGCTCACTGGTGCTTGCTGGTTAGCCATCCTGGCTCTAGTTTCAATGTGGGATCTTATCTCAAGGGAGTAAGGCAGAGAGTGATGGAGGACAAGTTATGTCCTCCTCTGGCCTCTATATCTATGGTTATGCACAGCTATTGTCATACATGTACACCACACACACCCATACATATAGACACCAAAAATATATTCCATGTGTGGGAGAACAGTTACTATAGTGGGTAGATCCAAAAGATTAGTTTGTACCATATAAATAACACAAAGAAGTGAAACAATTCAAAGAACACATAACGACTAGAAAAATAATAATACAATATTACAAATTACATAGCCGACTATGAGACTGGATATAGAACACAGTCTGAATTTTGTGGAAAAGAACTCATAGAGGGAAAGGCAAAAAACATGAGAGATACCAAAACATTTATGGATGCCATGTTTTTTGTTGCTATGAATGTGTAGCCCTTAATTTTTATTCATTTCTTTTCCTAAAGTTTTCTATAACTACATATCACTTTCTTACGTAGGTGGGATTTAATAATGATACCTTCTTCATATACACATTTCTAAGTGAATCAGTGAACCTACATGTGGTATGAAGTGTTTATAAGATTAGGAGAGGCAGAAGGGGGCTGTGTGTAGGTGGGGGTCTTTAGGGCCAGAGACACAAATTTAACCTCACTGTTTGACATTTATTAAACATTTGGAGTGTCTTTATCAACAGGCTACAGATCTTCTCATGCAGGACCCCTCTCTGACCCCAGAGTGTTAATATGCTTGTCCAGTCTGACACAATATCTGAGAATCGGGTTTTCATAAAGTCAGGTCTGTTGGTCGCTTTGCTAATATGGGACTCGGATCTTCTGCCTAAGACTGAATGGACATCAGCATGAGATTTTACTATAAGCAATTAAGACATGATTCCGCCAAGACCTAACATGTAGGGTGAGTTTAAAGCATCTGACATGCATGAATATAAATTGCATGGCTTTGAAGTCTTCATTGAACAATTCATCTAAAGTGGACTGAGAGCCATGTTAACAGAATCGACAGCCATTTGACCGATCGAACCAATCATTTTTCTTGTGGTTGTGAAACCAGGTATATGTGGAGATGATGCATGTGAGTCACTTTATTAATTAGATAATGTCCTAATTGTCTCATTGGCTTCTCCATTAGTAGCTTTAAACAGGACTGAAATACTCTGTATTGTCATGAAGGCACCATAAGAATTACTGCTTATCCTGTTCTCACGTGTTCTTCCTTTATTTAAGATTAGAAGGATTTCACAGAGGTATTCACAGGATCAAATAAATAGTGATATATAATCAATATTTGTGGTTGATAACGTCTGTTGGTTTTCCTGGGTTTATTATAAAGACCGTGAGTGACCACCAGGCATGTGTTTCCAAAATATCAGCTTGTTTAAATATACACAAACCGTACTGCACACTCGTGCATGCATATTCCAGATTAGGGCAGCTGTTTATATGGTGGGGTTTTTTTGGTGTTGGCACATTTTTTTTAATCGTATCAAGAAAACATTCTTTGTCATAAAACCTTGAATTAACCAAGAAAACAGCTCAGTGTGGGGAAAATGAATTGTGTTTCTGAGGGCGTTATATTCTCTTGCTAGCACAAAGCTAAAAGAAAAAAAAAATTGAGTGGTAATGTTTCCCTGTTTGCTTATTTCAGCTGAATGGAATGGAAAATTACACAAAATTGAACAAAGAACACTGCGCTGACCTTCTCAATTGCTTGGAAAGGGAAGTGTTTATTCAAGCGTTTACATGGCGGCTCTGGCGCCTGGTGCCCTTGAATTAATACAAACTGTTTTTTGCCGAAGGACAAGATGAACTGCTTTCAGCAATCTGCCTCTGCTATGTTTCTCCATCCGGAAGAGCTGAGACAAAAAGTCCTTAAGGAGCACCCTGGTGTCCATTCCAGGTCACCAGGACTCCTGCGACTTGCCGCCAACCGTGCTACTGGCTTCCATCCTGTTCTTTTCATGATGTATGTCCACAAATCTCCACGATGTTCTTTCTGCGTGTGACTTAAAACTCCCAAGCGAAGGCTCGACGCCCCAGCGTAGGGAAATGCTAGGGGTGGTGAGGCAGGAGTCCGGGTGGGCGAGCGAGCACCATCATAGAAGCAAGGGGGAGGGGAGACGGGGTAGAGGGTTTGCGGAGGGGAAACTGGGAAGGGGGATAACGTTTGAAATGTAAATAAATAAAATAACCAATAAAAAAAGAACAAGAAAACAATAAAACTCCCAAGGAGCTTCCGATAATCCATAGAGAAAATCTGGCTTTTTTTTTTCATAGTTGGCAAACACTACATATGCCCGCTCTGACTCCCGAACTCTCCCACACTTTGACAGACTATAGTGTCCTTTTGACAGCTGAAGCAGAAATCTCTTCTCACAGGAGAGCTGTTGCTCTGTTGCTCTCTGCCTGCCTCCTCTTTTTCCCTGGGCTTTCCCCCATGACTGCCTTCTTTCTCACAAACAGGTCTCACCTAGCATCTTTCCAGAGCGCTCTCCTTGCCCAGTAATGGAAAGCCATCGGGCCCTGCTCCCTCCTTATTCCCCATTGGCTTATCGCTGGTTCTGTTTTTGCCAACTGACGTTGTTTTATTAATTTATGTTTCTCCTATTGTGCTTGTGCTTCTTAATGAAATGTCACTGTATAAGGGCAAATATCTTGAGAATCATGTTCATTTCTATCTCTATAACATCTAGGACAGCGGCTGACATACAGTATGACGTCCATGAAACAGTTTATTGACATGAATTAAGTTCATCTGTGCGACTGATTAATCGAGACCCTAGCCGTTTGAAACAAAAAGGAATCTGTTGAAAGATAATGATAGCTTTTTTTTTATTATATTTCAATTTGCCCAGTCTGTTCTGTGTCCAGATATTTGGCCATATTTCTATGAGTGGTTCTGCATGAAATTAATATGTAAATTGGTAGAATGATCAAAACAGATTGCTTCGCCTTCTATCATGGGCAGGTTTATCCAACTGGATGACGCTGTAAACAGGAAAAAATGTCAGGCCTAAGCTGAGAAAGAGAAAAGGTTTCCTAGCTGACTACCTTGGGATATTGGTTTTTTCCATTGAGACTCCAGCTGGACACTTGTTCTCCTTGGGTCTCAAACCTCTTTGGCTTCAGACTGATCTCCGCCTGATCTATGTCTCCATCCTGTAGAGGCAGGGGACTTATTAGCTTCTATAATCATGTAAGCCAACTCCATATTTACACAGAGAGAGAGAGAGAGAGAGAGAGAGAGAGAGAGAGAGAGAGAGAGAGAGAGAGAGAGACATGCACACATGTCCAGCTGACTGCTTCTCTGAGAAACATAAGTAAAAACCTGTCAACGGCTGGATATCCAGAATCAGCACCAAAATGACCCTGAAGAATGGCCTGGTCAGAGCAATGATGCTCTGGCCTCCCCTTTATGACATCAGGTGCCCTGCTGCTGCTGCTGCTGCTGCTGCTGCTGCTGCTGCTGCTGCTGCTGCTGCTGCTGCTGGGTGATAACGTTCACATCTCAAGACTGAACACTTACTATTCTTGCTTCTTTGTTTCCCCTTCTCAAGCAACAATCTGAGCCACATGCTTAAAACCTTTGGCTCCCTTCAGAGAAGAAGAGGCCTCATCTCTTCACGGTCCCCTGTCTTAACAATATCATCTGGTCTATTACGCTCAAGTACCTGAATTTGTGGAAGAGCACATTCAAGCTCACAGGAGTTCCATGGACCTCTTGCCATGTGCTCTAGACTGTCACGGTCTCGTCTGTTCATCCTGTTACCCTGAACAGTTTAGAAATAAGAATCATGCATCTTCTGGGTCCTCCCAAGGATCTCCCATTCTCTCTTGGTTTCATGTTTTATAATGGAAAAGATTTACAACTTATTTCATAGAATCGAGGAATCTATTGATGAACTGGTTGGGGAGGGTGGACAGAAGGAAGACGCTCTTTAGACTAATAAGCTAGCCTACATTTTCCTCTTAAATATGTTGGTTCTATCCTATTCATTACTTTATAATATCTTTGAAGGAAAATCAAGTTTTCCCTGTACTTAACATATCTATAGTATTGTCTATAAGTATCACTTCACTCATTGTAAAATCTTAGGTCTTGGAGCTTTGATTGGTCCTAGCTGTTTAACGCACAGGATGCACCACATATATTTACCCTGGGCAAAGTTATTCTTATAATATTTTAGTACCTTTATCTACAGTCTAAGAATTAGAGACCTTTTCATCAGTCTCTGAAGAGTTTAAAATAAGCCCTCATTCTGATTTGCTAACAGGGTAAAACATCGGAAAACCGTGACACAGAAAGAACAAACATGGGGTGTGGCGTGTGGGACACAGGAGAATCACAGTGGGAAGATTGTTTTTAAAGGCTCATCAGGGAATAAAGAAGAGAGGAGACTGTCTCTGCCAGGCTAGAAGCCATCATTTGTGTGCGACTTTCTGCCAGAACAGCAGAGGTGCTGCGGCCTCTGTGGCTCCCTGGGGACAAAGGAGAAGTCAACACTTTCCCAGAAAGACAGTTAAGCAAGAACCGTCTGTCTTTTCTCTTTGTTTCTTCTTCTTTCTTTATTATTAAATCCAAAAGACTCCCGGGGAGGTTGAGATCCTTTTAAAAATTATTTTTAGTCTGGGGCAAGAGTTCAATATTTTAGTGGAAACTGCAGCAGGCTTATTTTGGTTCTTTTTCATCAAATTGTCTAATTTGATATTCGGCTGTTAACCCTTGAGTAACTTTTCACTGCTTTTTTTCTTTTTTCTTTTTCTTTTTCACGCTGCCGTTAAAACGTAGCATCTCCAATTTTGTCACATGAGGTATGCTTGCCCACACTATGGGAGTAGCTCTAGGTAATGCCAACTGTAAACGGCTCCCCTGTCTAACCTGGCTCCTTTCAAGGGTTAATGAGAGGACGCCAGCCTCTGCATTGCTGTGAACCGAGTACCTGTGGCTATTCCTCTAAAACATAGTCGCTGGCATTCTAATCCCCAGGGTGACGGAAAAAAGAGGCAGGGCTTGGAGAATGAACAGAGCATGAAAAATGGAGTTCCTAGGAAAGAGATTAGTGCCCTTATTTTAAAATAAAATAGTATAAAATAAAATCCAAGTCTTGGGCCAAGACGCTGTGGTAGACTACTCAGCATGTGCAAAACACGAGGTTCAATTTCCTGTATCAGAAAGAAAAAGACAAGACAAGATTTTCCACATTACTACTACTACTACTACTACTACTACTACTAATAATAATAATAATAATAATAATAATAATAATGATAAAGACCCAATTAAAAGCTCCCTTCCCACCTCTGCCATCCTGGAACCAGAAAGAAGATACCAACTAAGAATCAATAAACAACTGCTTGCCAAGTCCTCTCGGGCTTTTGATTTTAGACTTCAGGACCTAGAACTAAGAAAGACTAACTTCTAATTTCTATAAGCTGCCCAGACTGTGATATTTTTTACAAGCAGGCTCAACAGACTAAGACTTATCTACCCTAATGATTTACAATGAGTAACAGTAGCCAAGGCTTCCTAAGACTCAAAAGTTAAGAAAATTGTCACAGCTGAGTAATCCCAGCACTTGGGAGGCAGAGACAAATCTCTGAGTTCGAGGTCAGCCTGGTTCATATACTGGGTTCTGGGATAGCTAGAGCAATATAATGAAACCCTGTCTTGGAAAAAAAAAAGAATATTTTCACATCTTACATACATTTGATTGTTTGGGTTATGCTTGTCTGTGAGTGTCAGACTACCTAAGCTGCTCTAGATTTTATAGAAATCCTCTAGTTTTGGCCTCCTGAATTCTGGGACTAAAAGCCTAAGTTATTACCATGCACCTTGATTCATGTTGCATTTGAGCTTAAGAACAAAGCCAGTTGGACCCACCAGTGAGAATTAATTTGAGATCTTCCAGTGGGTGGCTAAACTTATATTAGACTGCTCAGTCCCAGCTGTCTCTCTATCTCTTCAGACAGTGTCCACTGCTGCTCTGTTCCATGGACACACTGCTCCAGATGAAAGTAAGATCTCTCTCTCTCTCTCTCTCTCTCTCTCTCTCTCTCTCTCTCTCTCTCTCTCTCTCTGTGTCTGTCTATCTGTCTGTCTCTCTGCCCTTCTCCCTCCTCTCCCTCTCTTCCCCTCTCCCCTCTCCCTCCACCTTTCCTCTTCTCTCATTCTCCTCCCCTTTCCCCCTCTCCCTCTCTTCCCCTTTCCCCCCTCTCCACTCCTACCCCCTCCCTTTGCCTCCTTTCTCTGTTCCTCTTCTTCTTCTCCTTCCCCTCCCCTTCCCTTTCCCCCTCTCTCCTTCTCTCTCCCTTCCCCTCCCCTTCCCTTTCCCTCTCTCTCCTTCTCTCTCCTTTCCCCCCTCCCTCTCTCTTTTTTCCCCTCCCCTTCCCTCTCCCTCTCCTGTCCTATCTCCTCTCCAATCCTTTCAAACCTTGAGTTGTGTTTCTTCTTGTCAGCAGCAGGGCCGAGACCCAGATGAATCATCAGAAGAGATTAGAATCTTCCTTGGCAGATTTTGCTAATTAGAGTCACATATTCCTTTGTCTTAAAAAAAAAAAACACCACTCAGCCTGTACTGGATGCTCTTGACCCCTGAGGTTTTAATATTTCAGTCGTACGGATTGCTACTTTTAGTATCGTCCATGGGCACTTTTCCCCTTCTATTGCGAACTTTTCCCATCCCTCCACCCTTACTCTATAGGTCACAGACTAAGTGCTTTTAGAATCCGAGAAATGGTGTGAACACATGAAACAGGTGTTATAAGGGAATAACCATGCGGCCCTCTTATTTTTAGATTCCCATCATGTGCTCAGTAACGAAATACTCTTCACTAACAAACCCACAAGTCCAGTCTCAAATGGCTGCTGATATTCCGTGTCAGGGAGATGAAGAATGGCTGATCCCACGGAGAAGCAGGAGCAACTTCTGGCTGCTTCTTGGCTCAGTCAACTCCAGCCAATGGATACCACGAGTACTCACAGATTTCCCATTTCTCAGAACAATATGAAAGTTCAGAGTTTTGAAACTAAACTTTTGTTTAAGCTGCATATCAAATGTCAAAAATAGGCTGGCAAGAGAGCCCTTCTCCATGCCAATAAAGATTAGGGGATCACCTGTTGGCAGGTTCTCCTTCCGATTACTAAAAGCAATGAGATTTTGACGCCACAGGAATCTTTCGGAGGATCAGGTACTCAGTCTGATGGGCATTTAAAAAAATTAAGTAGAATTACATGAGGAAGACAAAATTAAAAGAAATAATAGAAATGTGTTATACTTAATAGGTCATGTTCATCACAAGACACTAGAGTATGTGTAGTGGGTCACTGTCAACATATCCTTCACCGATTTGAAAGTCACTGTCTGTCCTGCTTTTTGAGTTATTTGAGTGAACCACAGTTAAGGAAATGTCTCCATCAGAGTGGCCTGTCAGCAAGACCTGTGGGTCATTTTTTTTAATTAGTAATTGATGTGGGAGGACTTAGCCCACTATGAGTTAAGCCACCCCTGGGCAGGAGGTTCTGATATTAAGAAGTAGAGATATTAAGAAAGCAGGCTGAGCAAGTCATGGAAAGCAAACCTGTAAGCAGCACTCCTCTATGGCCTCGGTAATCAGTTCCTGCCCTGCTTCAGTTACGGCCCTGACTTCCCTTAATGATGGATTGTTACCTGAAAGTGGGGGACAAAATAAACCCTTTCCTTCTCGTGTGGCTTTGGTCATGATGCTTTACCCAGCAATAGAAACCTAAGAGCCTCACCAGTTGACATCACTGCACCCTACCACTGTCGCTGGCAAATTAAATGCCAGTGATGGTTAAGTGGGCATCTGTAGGCCAAATTTCCCTCTTGAACTTCAGCCTCGTATCTTTCATTTATTTTCCCCTGCATGTTATCAGGAGAATGTTCCACAGAACTCATAAGTACACTATGATAGAACTCTTAAAATAATGCACTGTGCAGTCAGACTTATCTGAGCTTGTGCCTTGTGATTTCTCAGCCTGTTTTCTCATCCTGAAAAAAATCAGGATAATTGAACTTAAAACAAAGGCCAACACAAAGAGATAAACAAACATTGTTTCAGCAGGAACCAAGCTCCAGATCTTGTTGTAGGCTCCAGCACATGATGAGAAAACCTGGTTCCTCCATATGGGATAGTGCTGAAGTCAGTCATTTGAGAAAGGAAGTTAAAATCAATTAAGTCTATCCTTTATGTGCTACAGAACACACAGTCATGTTTCTAAGACGTCTTCTATCAGGACCGGTTTCAAATCATCTCTTTGTAGCTTTTCATTTTACAACTTCAGGGAAGACCTTCTTCCTGCTGGGGGTCAGAAGTTCTTCTACCCCCTCCTGACTCTCATGAGCTCTTCCAGCCCTCAATAGCCATGAAGCAATTTTGAGAGGTCATACATAAAAGAGAACCTGCAATGGTTTATGTAAAAGAACTTGGTGCAGGGTTTCCCAAGCTGATGAAGGAGATGATGTCCTTTCACCTTGTGATGTTGGCTGACAGCGATTGCATTGATAGACACATGCCTAGTGAGATGTCTTCAGTCAGAACTGTGTCATCATCAGTGTCAAAATAAAGATGATGATGACCGTAATGAGGCTGGAGTAAAGCAATAGCCACATCACTTTCCTGCTTCCAGGAATAGTCCTTGGCTACACAGAGCAGTGTCTGTACCAGAGCCTCCGAGCCAGTCAACAGACTCAGAATTTGGACTTGGTCAAAACCAAGCATCCTGCTGTATTCTGCTGCCTCTATGGTACATTTCACATTGTGTCACTATATTACCATTCAAGGTCATATGACAAACACCCTTATAATCAATTTTCTTGCTGCCCCATGCAGCCTGTCTACTATTTGCTTTCAGAGATAGAGAGTTATTTTGTAGTCCTGGTGGCCTGGAGCTCACAGTAACCCACCTACCTCAGACTCCTAGGTATTAGGATCATAGGCAAACCCCACCATACTTGACTCTATCCCTTCTATTATTAACTCTCTCTCTCTCTCTCTCCCCCTCTCCCTCCCTCTCTCTCTCTCTCTCTCCCTCTCTCTCTCTCTCTATATATATATATATATATGTGTGTGTGTGTGTGTGTGTGTGTGTATAGTTTATTATAATATATCATCCTTGATAGCCTTCATTGTCAACTCAACTGAATTTGGAACCATCTGGGAAACACACTCTTGCAAAGGTGTTTCCAGAGAGATTTAATCGAGAAGTTGAAACCCACCCTGAATGTAGGGGGCACCATCCTGTAGATTGACATAAACGGAAAAAAAAAAACTTGTGGATACCAACCTGGCCTTCCCTGTACTCTGATTCCTGCTCCCATCAGGAATGTGAATATTGCCCTGTCAAACCACAAGCCGAAATAAATCCTTCTCTCCTAGCCTTTGATTAGGCACATGGTCAGATGAAGTACAGAAAAGCAATACATTTAAGGCCAGTCTCTGCACTTTCTACCCTCCTATGATGTTCCATTGTTAGCTGTAAAAAGCCTAAGCTCACAGTAGTTTGACCAGGCTCTCTATGATCCTATGCCTACTCAACTCTCAATGTCACCCAGTCTCAAATTCTGTCCTCCTATCAGTTAGGAGGTTCGGACATTCTTTGAAAGCTGTTACATCTGGGGATTTCTATAACAATCACACTTTTTATTTCCTGGAAAGGTTTTTGCTATCTCAGTTTCTCATATTCTCTATTTCTCTACTTCCAGCCTTCAATCGGGTATTCTTGTAGCTCAGTATCTGTTGCTGTGGTAGAGCACTGACCGAAAGAAATTTGGGGAGAAAAGCCTTCTCTGTACTTCATCTTATAAGTTGTAGTCCATCCTCGAGGAAAACCAAGGTGGGAACTCAAGGCAGGAACTTCAGGCAGAAACCCCAGTGGAACACTGTTCATTGGCTCACTTCATACTTTTGTAAGAATTAGGACCACCTCCATAAGGTTAGCACCGCCCACAGTGGGCCGGGCCCTTCAACATTAATATTAGTCCGGAAATGTCCCTGCAGACATGCATATAGGTCAATCTGATGGGGGGCATATTCTCAATTGAGGTTCCCTCTTCCCAAGTGATTCTAGTTTGTGTTAAACTGACAAAAATTAAACTAGCCCAGGTCTACTGTGAACTTCCTTACTTTTATTACTCTCTTCTTTCCGAAAGAGAAGGAACGCCATTTCTTATGTTCTTAACAATTAAAATAAATGTCCTAATATAGAAGTAGCTGTATTTGCTTATTTCTTGCTGCTATAACAATTACCATAAGCACAATGCTCTGAAATAGTATCCATCGTTTTCTGCTGTGTGACAGGAACCAAATGTACCTGAGTTGACAGTGAAAACTAACTAACTTGCAAGGAAGATGGAGTTATTACAATGGGATGAGGGAACAGGATTAGAGTCAAGCCTGGCGCCTTTTGCCGATTTTATCATCATCTGTAAAATGGGTCTCATCGAGTGCCGATTAAGGCATCAACCCAAAGCCAGTGCATCAGCTAAAATTAAGACAACAGCAGGCTGAATGCTTTGCTGTCGGCTGAGAAGGCTCTCTCTTCACTCTTTCCAACTTCCAGATTTGCCCTCACCTTCTTTACCTTGTTGCCCTCCACCTTGTTTTTAATGCTAGTAAACATAAGGTGAGTCGCTCTAGCATTTCACCACTCCGACCTGCCTTTGCCTCCCTCTTCGTTTATGAGATCCTCTATAATTACGTAGGACCTGGACAGTTCAGAACAGTCTCCTCATTTAAGGTCCTTTGGTTGTGAACCTTCACTTCCCTTCAGCATGAAAAGTAATAGCTGGGCACTGGGGATTAGACACAGAGGCATTATTTAAGGTACTGCAGACACAGTATAAAATAAGCGTATATGAATGTATGCTAAGGTGTTCAGTAGAGCCTTACAGTGGCTGTCGTAGTGCATGACTGCTGCTCCTGCTCTTGTCCTTAAGATCACTGAAGAAACGTTATAATAGTTGCTATAATACAAAACGCCCCTCAATTTTAAGCTTCTTATATTTTTTTGGTTCACTTAAAGATACCATGAGTATTTCTGGTTTGGCTCCTCATAAGTGGTTTACAGCACTGGTTCTCAGCTGTCCTAATGCTTAAAATATAGGTTGTCAATCAGGAAATAAACTCTAAATGACTCAGTTAACCTTGTGCTTAGTTTAAAAAACAACAACAACAACAAAAAAAAAAAAACATAGAGCAGCAACTTAATTAAGAGATAGTGGATCCAATTTCAGATGTTTGAGATATGCTAAGACCAATGTATCAGCTCATTGTCACGATCAGGGACTCGGGTCCCCTCTGTGGCCTGGCACAGACTGTATGCCTATGGCATCAACCACTTCTTACTCCCCCCAACAAAGGGAAACACGTCACTTTTTCATTGCTGTGAGAGAGTACCTACCAGCAGGAACAATGATCTTCCTGACTAAAAAAAAAAAAAAAATTAATTAAAAAAGGGCAAAAATACTAGAGTCTATTATTAAAACTAGAATCACTTATGGTTTTTAATATCTCGAGCTCAATAGCAATCCTGGGCATCACAAAAGCGAGTGACATTTCTTCACCAATATTTCTTTACCTATCTCAGCATCAGTATGAATTAAGGAAGGGAAGTAACATGGATAAAGAGAAATCTCATCTCAATGATATTTAAGGCATAAAGTTCAGAAGCAGTTGTTTTGATGTTGGCTGTTTTTAAAAAAAGATCATGTTTCAACTAATCATGTCCCGGAAAATGGAAATAAGGTGATAATAAAAGATGAATCCATAGAATCCTGTCTAGTAACACAGACATAAATTTTTATCACCAGGGAACAATTAATTGAGTTCCATTTATTAGAAAGATATTATTTCCTCCAAAGAATATTAGACCTTATGTAATTGGGCCCATTCTTAAAATACCACAATCATTTTTGATTTATTGAGAAACAATAAATATAAAAACAGTACAGAGAACTGTTTTATGGGCTGGAGATGTGGGTTGAAGACTCACCTTCAAGAGAAGTTCCCAGAACCCACAGCAAAGAACTGGCCCGAGTAGAAATCTCCCTATACCTCACTTAGCAATTCCCAACTGCCTTCTTCCTGCAGCTCATCTGAAAGGTTCAGTTCCATTTCGTCCTCTGACTCCCCGCTGAAGCCTCACTACCAGAGGCTTGGCTTTTGTTCTGTTCAGACAGCCCCCCAGCAAGATGGACCACCAACAAGGAACAAACCATCCGTGAAGGGAGATTGTTGTGAGCAAGGGAAGAACTTGACCCGGAGAGAATTCAAAATGGCTCTCCCATCTCCATTTCCTGCTTCGGTACAAGACTAAAGGAGGTGCAATTAAAAAATCTTAAATCATTTCCATCCAGTGGATAAAAGGGTCTGGCTTCATGGCAGAACCTGAAAGAGGAAATGTGCCCTTTCTGAGAGGAGATGTGAGGTAGAAAGCGGTTTTGCTTCAAACGGCAGATATTTCAGTTTGGCTGCTGGAGGAAAATGAACTCGGCCAATGACCACAGATACTTGAAAGATAACGCTGAGCTAGCTATGGTTTCATGGTCAGGGATCCCAGACCCTGGGAAGGCTGAGGCAGAAGGATCACGGTTTACAGCCTGTCTAGGATGAGTGAATGAGTTTAAGGCTGGCTTCCGCAGCTCAGTGAGATCTTGCCTCTTATTGACTTGATTTTGTTTTTGTTTTTGTTTTGGTTTTGGTTTTGGTTTTTTTTTTGAGGTTTTTCTGTGTAGCTTTGGCTATCTTGGAACTCACTTTGTAGACCAGACTGTGCTTCAAACTCATGCAGATCTGCCTGCATCTGCCTCCTGAGTGCTGAGACTAAAGGCATGTGTGCCTTAATATAATAAGCAAACCTAGAGCTAAGGATACAGTGTAATATAGGGAATGTCTTACTCGTGCAAGGCCCGGATTCAACTCCCAGCATTGAAAAAGATGTTAAAAAGTGGTGTGTGTGTGTGTGTGTGTGTGTGTGAGAGAGAGAGAGAGAGAGAGAGAGAGAGAGAGAGAGAGAGAGAGAGAGATTTAAGTCTCAAATTAGATGCCAGCCTAAGCTGAGATAGATCTTAATTTTATCTCTGCTAGATCTTGAACAGAGAACTGAGCCCTTCCTGTCCAGCCATCTGATTGAACTCTGAGATAATGACTTAGTTTATAGCTAATAAGCTTGTAGTGACTTGCTCTGCCGCTATGGGAAATGAACACCGGCAGCAAGAACAGGTATGTCTCATAGGTATCATGTATCAATACTGGGGGCGGTAAATTATTAACAATCTTGGTAAGGGTTTCCAAAAGGGAAAATAACTGTAGCAAAGGAATTTATATTTTCATATAAAACTACCATTAATGTCTGGGTGTATGCTAAATGGTCACTCTCTGGTATAAACAGAGATTTAGAAATAAAAAGATAACACCCAACTATTAAATGTGTTTATATACTATAATGTATTATCTAGATATTTTTATTTAATATCTTAATATTGTGATAATATTATAATAAAGCTTAGATATAATTTGACATAATATGATCAAAATATCAGGTAAAACATGGAGAATGAGTGGCTTTGTAAGGAGTCTACCTTTCGACAGAGGAACAACTAATCATCTGTCTTTATGCAGTTTATAGTCTCATTAAATGATCTTATCCATAATGAGGCTAAGAAGCAAACTGGTTCCTGCTTAGGAACAAATAATGTTCTCTTCTTCCTTAATAGATTCTTCAATGCCATCCAGGAAAACAGTAGCACAAGTTTACAAGTGAACACTGCCAGAGCAAACATTTCTTTTTTTAAAGTCTTTATTTTATTTTTATGTATGTGAGTACACTGCCGCTCTCTTCAGACCCACCAGAAAGGGCGTCAGATCCCATTACAGATGGTTGTGAGCCACCATGTGGTTGCTGGGATTTGAACTCAGGACCTCTGGAAGAGCAGTCAGTGCTCTTAACCACTGAGCTACCTCTCCAGCCCCCAGAACAAACATTTTAAAATTGGCTTAACTCGGGTGGGTTAGGCTACAACATTTTAGCAAAGAAAATAGGGCAACTGGAATCAAACTCACTCAAACCACCTAATGATAGTATGCACAACGTATGGGGAGATAGGAGATTTGTAAGACACACGCATGCATTCGGCAACTATGAAATCTGAATTTCAGAATGACATTTAATGACTTGTTTTCGAGAAAGAAGTAGCAATTTGTGATCCTTCCTTCCAAGCAAGGTCCATAGGCGCTGCAGTCTGAGGTGTGAGAACGTATAGATGCTCTCAGGAGGTTATAACTGAGTGAAGGCTGGCTACTGGGTTGGTTGCTACTAGAAACGTGTAGCTAGCAAACCCTAGAAAATTGCCTAGTTAGGATTGGCTAGAAGGTTAACACAGAGGTTAGATTTTGAAGATTTGATATGGGGTGGGGGGGACTCACTAATAAATTTTATACCTATCACATGCTGAAATTGTATATCAGTTAAATAAAATATATCAATCATGTCGATGAATTTGATTCATTTTTTTAAAAAAAGTCATGCCTCCTCAATGATTTTAAATTTCATGTATTACATATCTACAGGACACCACGGTTTTGTAACATATAAAATTCCAAATCTTTTTAGGGTGTGTGCCATCTCTCATGGGATAATGACTTCCTAAGCCATTTAAAGAAAGCTTGTTGTTGAAGGGTCACAGGGCCTAATGAAATCACCCCTGCAGAGGCCCTGGTAGCCTTCATCGTCATCCCCATCATCAGCTCCCCAGCTCTGGGATACGGTCTGACCAGAGCAGAGATCCCTTCGGTGATATAACACGCCCGCGAATTTCCTTTGTATGGAACCCAACATGACCGGAACACAAATTAAAGGCCCAGCATGTCTACAGCACCTTATTTCTTTTCTTTAGACATAATAATGGTGTCTAACAGGGGACCAGTAGGTGGGGAGGGAGGTGAGAAGGAGGTGGGGGGAGCCGGGGAGGGAAAACAAGATCAATGATATTGTATGTAAAAAAGTAATTAAAGAAAAAAAAAAAGAAACAGGCACTTTTCAGTCTTGGCATCCTGTATGGAATGCTTCCTCCCTTTTATGACAACTGTTCCTTGGGCAAACCATCTAGGTGGGGCTGACCATACCCAGAACGCCTAGGAGCTATGCCCAGCTGGTGACCTTTGTGCAGGGTTGTCAAACCGGCGTGAAGTGTCCAGGAAGGAAAGTTACTCCAGGCTCTGAAACTATAAAGGAAATGGCATAAATTACGTGAACATTTTGAAAAGAAAGCACAGTCCCTGATCACATGGAATAAAATCTAACCCACGGAACCTACAAGGTCCTGTCGTCACAGCACAGCAGACAGCTCAACACCTCCAACGACTGAATTCAATGCATTATTTTTCAAACGACTCTGCCCATGAAACACTTTATTCAAAATGTACTGTTATGGAAGCGAAAACAGGAATTATCCTGTGAAGGGCATGGTGGGGGGGTGAGACTAACACCTCCCAATGTCTTTCCCTCACTCTATCAGCAGTGCCTTTCGAAGCTGTCCTTGGAGTCTAGGCTTCCCTAATGACAGTATAAAACAAACAGATCTAGATAGTCCTAGCTGCCTGACTGTTGAGGACACATAGCAATATGTATGTCACAAATACATTAAAGCATCTCGAAGCCAGAGACCCCCCCCCCTTTCCTTTTTGCCTTGAAACAGTGTACTCTGTAGCCCAGGCTAGCCCCACTCTCAGCAGTCGTCCTGCTCTCCCTTCTACGTGCTGAGATCATAGGTGCGTGCAATCATATTTGCCTTAATGACTTTCTACACGGTGCCTACTGTAATTGTAAAAACAGCACCCGAGATTCAAACCATGAGAATTTCAGACCAGTCGAGAACAGGGTGCAGCGGAAGGCTCTTAGAGAACGCATTATGATATTGCAAGGTGAATGGTGCAGTCTGAACATCTCTCCTCACAGAGTTTTATGACAGAGTTGTTCTGTAACCGTGATCCAGGTGGGTTACCCAATGTTATTTACCAGTGGCTGTGACGGGGCAAGAAAGGCCTTTGGAAACTTTTCTCGGAATCAGATTTAAGTGTTAGGAGAAGGGAATCAGAGAATGCAAAGTGAGACCACCATGTACACTCTGGCAGTAGAGGAAAGCAAAACTAGTCTTAAATTAGCGGCGCCGACAGAAGAGAAAGGGTGAGTGAGCAAAGGAAGAATTCGGAATGCGGACATCTGCCTTTGGGTCACGCTGACCCGGGTCTCCAATATGAGCATGGCTGCTCACGCATCAGGACTTGGGGGCGGCTGAAAGCACGTCGGTGGAAGGCTTTAGGTCATTACAGGTGACCCCTAGGAGGTAAATAGAACATCACCTTTACATTTATCTTGACTTAACTAATCTTAGTGCTGAGGGCTCCGAATTGTGTTTATTTTCGGAACTTCCAGCTCCAGTTATGCTGGGCCCCTCCCCTGGCTTTTCCATTGTCCTTGTTACCATCCCCCTTTCCCACTGAGTTACTTAGTTATGAGAACCAGAGTTTTCGATCCAAGTAGAGTCTTTAAACAAGGATGAAGGACCCTAATTGTCCCAGATTAAAGGAAGCTTCCACGAAGTACACAGCTCTCTAAACTGTCTGAAAATAGTCTCTTGTCTATGTGGACCCTCCTCAATGAACTTGCTAGCAAAAATTAACTGCTTTTTACCACTTAGCAATAAAAAAAATGTGCTTTCATTTTCTATAGGACAGAATTATATAGGTAATTTGTAGATAGCCCAAAGGAAAATACAGGAAATTATTATCAGGTTGTCTACAATCTGGGCTCCCAGTGATCATACATCTTGCCTGATTTTAAAAAAAAAAAAAGTTTCTGTAGGTAAGCAGGATGGCTTGTTGTCAAGCCTAGTGATCTGAGTTGTATCATGGGAATCCAGTGGTGGAAGGAGAGAATGGGTTTCTGCAAGCTGCCCTCCGACCACCACCTCTGTGCCTAGAGCAGCAGTTCTCAACTGGGAGAGAGGGACAAACTCAAAGGGAGTTTTAGGACAGTTCATGTTGCATTGACCCCCAGCCATAAAATTATCTTTGTTGCTACTTCATAAGTGTAATTTTCTATGTTATGAATCATAATGTAAATATTTTGTTTTCTACTGGTCTTAAGTAACACACTTGGGAAAGAGTCCTTTGATCCCCAAAGGGTCACAAACCACAGGTTGAGAACCATTGGCCTAGACATAATCTACCTACATACATATACACACACCAATAAATACATAAGTGATTTCAAAAGTTTTTCAAAAAAAGTTTCTGCCTAACAACTAAGTCTTAGGGCTGTGAACACAGATTTCAATGTCAAGTGTGTTTTGCAAATGTCAAGAAAAAAATGTGCTGCTTAGGCAAGGCCAGTGATATCTGGACACCAGATTCCTTAAGCAGATGGCGAATGACGGTTAATCATCACATGATATTTATAGTCTGTGTCTCATAATTTTTACCCTTTCACATGTTTCAATAGTGCTTGCCTTTGGACATTCCCCAGTGTAGTAGAGAATTCTAAATAAACATTTTAATAGTGACTTTTTCTTTGTTTTGTATCCTAGCATATTTCCTCCACAATATAAACAAAGGAGCAACTCCGCCTGGGCTGGGACAGAAGCTTGAGGCTGGAAGATCACTGGGGCTTTGAGGAAAAGAAATGTCCTTTCCTCAGGAGAGAACACAGATGGTTTAAGGACTCCCTCTTTTAAGAGAACATGTCAATTGTGTATAGGACCTTTAATCCCAGCATTCAGGAAGCAGAGACAGGTGGATTTCTGTGAGTTTGAGGCTAGCCTGGTCTACCTAATGGGTTCTAGGCCAGCTAGGACTACATAGTAAGATCCTGACATATATATATATATATATATATATATGTATGTATGTATATATATATATGTATGTATGTATATATATGTGTGTGCGCGCGCACGCACGCACGCATAGATTAGATTAAAAATAGAATATTCAAAACTTTTCATTTAAGAACATGTTCTTGAACCTTTTGTTATTTTTTTTTTGTAAAAAAATAACACACACTCAAGATTTTGACAATTATTATATACACAGTCCTTGGAGTTTTCTTTTTAAAATTAAAAAGAAACTTTGATTCTATATAATTTATTATAAAAATATCTTGCAAACGAATAAAAACATCACACACCCAAATTGAGCAGCCCCAACATCACTACAGCTCGGTGCACCTCTAAACGGCTAGAAGAAACATTCAGAGACTCTGGGGTTTCGTCAATTGTGTGAATAATAGAGTCTCTTCCATCTGCTGCTTCCAGAAACACGTCCCCTCTTTAAAGGGAACGAGCCTCCCCGGCACACGAAAGAACTCACGCAAAGTAAGATACAGATGATGACTCCTGTGCAGAACTACAGGACACTGCAGGAGGCTGGACATGAACACTAAACTTATAAACCTTCGAACTGTGTGCTGTCTTGTGGCTTTTACAATCCTTTTTCCTATGTTTGGGGGAAATAGCTTTGTGAATGAAGACAAACAAATCCTAAAGACTCCAAAATGTCACTCAGATGAGGCTCTGAAGAACAAGCAAAACAAGTGACCTACCCACTTGGCTTTGCTTTGAAGATGCACCAAAACAAGAAATTACAACACACACTAAAATGTAACTTTCAAGACTTTTGAAGATGACCTCCCCACCACTGCCAGTGGACCAAAGAGATTATCTAATTAATTCAGGAAAGTGAACACTATCCTTTAATTGCTCCCTCATTAACCTCACTTAAGCTGTTTTATAATCACCCAAGGTACAGGTTTTGGCCATAAATTGATAAATTTCAGAAAAATAGGATGCACAATGGGAAAGTTATTGCTCCAGAAGAGATTGTGAAATTGATCATTTCAGGAGTGGGTGAATCTGCCTAGGCTGAGTTGCAGTGTGACAGAGCCACAGTTGCTTACCAAGAAAGCCCTCCAATAGCAGGGAGGAGGATGTGAATCCCATTGCATATCTGCTAGGAACAGCCCAGAGCTCACAGGATCCACCCATGCCTTGCAACTGGCTCTCCCACTGAGTGACATCGCCAGACCTTGGAAACATGTTTTACTACATAGCGATTTGAGTCAGATGCATGCTGCAGCCAAAGGTTGAATGGAAACTGGGTCAGAAAGAGAATTTCAGAGAAAATGGAGTTCTAGAACCCACTGCCCAGAGATGATGATGGCTTTGAACATTCGACATGAACAAGGGGAGTTTACAGCTAATGTGGAGAAAATGACGCAAGGTCTTGCTTGTTACCACTTCAGGACATTTTATTACTGCTCATTACAGTAAAGTTATAGATGTGGAAACCAACTCTGCATGAGTTTTTATGTTCAATATCTTCCTCCCTCCCTCCTTCCTTCCCGCCTTCCCTCCTTTCCTCTTCCTCCCTCCTCTTCTCCCTCCCTCCCTCCTTCCTTCCCGACTTCCCTCCTTTCCTCTTCCTCCCTCCTCTTCTCCCTCCCTCCTTCCTTCTTTCCTCCTCCTCTTTCCTCCCTTCTTTCCTCCCTCTTCCTCCTTCCCTTTACTTTCTCCCTCTTTCCCTCCATCCTTCTCTCCTTCCTTTCTCCCTCCTTCCCTTTCCTCCTCCCTCCTCCTTCCACTTTCCCTTATCCTCCCTCCCTTCTTCCTTCCTTCCAGTCTCCCTTTTGTCTCATACTGTCTTTCTTCTTCCCTTTTTTGTCCTCTTTGATTCTTTCTTTCCTTTTTTTTTCTTCTTCTTCTTCAAGACTAAGTCTCCTACAGCCCAATGTGACTAGAAACTTGCTACATAGTTGAGCATGATCTTGAACTTCTGATTCTCCGGCCTTCCCCTCCCCATGCTGTGACTACCGGTTTACACCAGCACAGCTTGTTTACCTTTACTCTAAGTGAAAGTCAAGCTGACAGAACCATGAGAGAAAGGGATTAGAATAACACAGTTGTTTCTTACAGATTCTGCAATCTGACACATTCACCTACCTCAAACCTTGTTTAAAATCTTAATATACTCCATTTACAGCAAAGTTAAAATATCTGGTGGACAAATTCTCCTAAAATACTGAGATGTCTCAGACAACTCAAATTAACTTTATAAATATCAACTTGAGCTCCTTTAATCTGTAGTACTCGATACTGTTGGAACATGGTCCAGGAATGGAGTCTGCTAGAATTCTGAGAACTTGTGAGAACACTCCAAGAAAACAAGAGTATTGTGAGCTCAGTTTCTTTACACATGGAGTTGTTCTGTTTGTGCTCTTCCCACAGGGAATGGATAGGGGTGAGTTTACTTCAGATACTCATTGCTTGCTGCTGTTTTTCAATTAAATGTTTAAATTATCCTTTATATGCCTCTATGGAAAAAGCATGTTTTTGCCCCATGTAGCTTGTCCCCGGGATTGTAGACAGCTTGAACTCATGAGAATTTTACCCATGGGACCTTGTTTAACCCTCAGAGTTTAAATTGTGTGAGACTGAATAAAGCTAGATATCACATTACATATATATACATGTATATATAATCATTTTGTTATGCTTAAATTATAAGATCATCATTCTAATATATCAGATTTCCTCAAATGGATATCAAAATATATTTTGATATAATATTACTACCATGAGTATGAATATCTTTGCCATTCTTACATCAATTGTAATTATTCCCACAGTTCCTGCTGCTTCTCCCTTATTGGGAGACTTGCATTCTCTGTGAATTAGGTCACTCTTGATGAGCAGTCTTGACTGTGAATGAGGCTGTCACTCGCAGACATGCAGGCAGGCTTCTTCTCAACACCCAGTTCAGCACTTAGCATTTGAGGACTCACCTTAGTGTGCTTTGCGTTGACTAATGGCTATAGACCGACCAAATCTCATTTTTAATCTCCATAAGGCCACTTCTACTACATACAAAGAAGGGTCCCAAACATCACTATGGTCCCTTAGAAAGATCTATTCCTACCCATTTCTCCTTGTTTACCGCATTCTGTCTATACCACCATCATATCTTCTTCCTTTTTTACTTCCTCGTCTACTTCATCTTCTTCCTCTTCCTCTTCCTCTTCCTCTTCCTCTTCCCTTCTCCTACCTCCTCCTCTTATTCGTATCCTTCTTATTTTTATTCTTATTCTCTTTTTTGAGGTGCTGGTTAAGGAACCTAGGGTACGCTCGTGCTAGGCAAGTCTCTGGCCCTTGCATTCTTGAGGCAGGGGCTTACTACGGAGCTCAGTTTGGCTTTGAACTCCCAACCTACCTTGTCCTCCTCTTTGTGAGTACTGAGATCACAGGCATGCACACCACACCCAACCACACCAGTTTTCTTGCAGTTTCTCATAATTTTCCCTGTGTGTTCCAGCCTTGGGCCTTTGCACTGGTTCTCTGTTCAGCTTGGAATACTCGTTCTCTTAGGGGTACATACAGGTTGCTTCCTGATAGCTCTCAAGTCTTTGTTCAACTATCACTTGCTTAGACATCTACCCAACCACTTTATTCAAGCCTGCACCCTTGCCCTCTCTCTTCTCCTTACTCCCTTTCCATTTATTTACTCCAGAATACATCTATTTCACTTTACTTTGTACATCCTTCTTCCAAAGCTCCGTGAGGGGATGGGATCATTTTCTTCTTCATTCAGTATTGAAACCTCATCACCCACAGCAGTGCATTACGTGATACGGAAACACTGCCAAGTGAGTAAAGGCATAAATGTAACGAAAGAAGCAGCTACCTTCTGTGTGCCCCCAAAAGAAGACAAATTGGTCTGTTTTTGAGGAGTGCGTCATATGTCTAACAGATGCATCAGCAGTGAGCCCAGCAAGCAATCTACAAGATAGAAGAACACCATGGCCTATGCTGATGTGCAAGTCTGAGAGGAGCTCTGTCTCTAAGTATTAGGAAAGTTACTTATGTTTGAAAAAAAATGTTATATTTTTTTCTCTTAAAAATGTTCCTTCGTCATAATTTGTACTATAAAGTCAGCCTTACCCTTTCATTAATCCACAGTGGTCATGGAAGTGTATACCCAATGCTGCTCATTAACTTTCCTCATTGCAAGCTCTCTATTCTCAGACACACCCTCGGTAAGTGGGGCTGAATATTTTTTCCTCATGATGAAAAGTCTGAATACACTAATTAGGTCAGTCGATTCCCAGGGTGCAAAGGCTAAGTTTTCTCTCTTAGGCATGCACTGCAGATCTGCAAACCACAGCACAGTTAGCTATCTACTACTCTGCAGATGTTCCTACATGGAACTCCCTCTGAGAGTGATCAGGGAGGCTTGGGACAGACCCGGAAGGATTTTGTCCGTGTGGTTACATTGGAAGCAGAGAATCAGGGAGAGAAAACTATTCCTCAGCTTTTCTCATTAGTACTTACAAGAAGAGAGCAGGGGGATAGCTCACCCTGCACCTTTGCCCGATGGGTGCAGGTAACCACCCGCAAAGCACCACGCTGCGGGGTGAGGAGTGAACCCATTTATCTTACCTTCCTGCATTAACATTCATTATGTAGGAGTAAGAACATCCTATGTGGCTGGTGCCAGCCTGGGAAGACTGATTAAGCTTCCTTAATAAAGACAGTTCTCAAATGCCCTACATCCTCAACCAGCTTGTCACTTCCCATTACCGTATGGGCTCAATGGAGTCTCAACAAAAGTACATACCTGGACAAAAGAGAAAGGTCCAATAGCATTGTGGAGACAAAGTTAGGCCATCTTGGGGTTTTTCCAAAGCCATACGTCCTTAGAATCCTTTCAACCCAAATTGAAGATGTAGAATTTGAATGTCTTTAGATGCTACTTTTGGCAACAGGAAGAAATAAACCAAAAATTGGGTTGACACTCTGTGTTCTTCTTTCTACGTTTGTTGTTGACCCAAACTGTGACTTCATTAGCATTTGGATAAGAAGACACTCCTACCCCTGCCATAAATGCCTGATCTCCAGTGCAGTCTTTTCCAAGGTGGGGCCTTCTGAGGTGTTGGGTCATGGGGGCATCAACTTCATCAGTAGATCCATCAGGAACTGGTAGTAGGGTGGCCCATTAAGGGTGGAGCCTAGTTCGTCACCAGAGAGCTGTGTCTTTAAAGGGTCTTTTGGTGTTTATGAGCAGCATATCAGCAGGTAGTAATCAAGTGGAAAACCTCTCAAAGATATATTCTCCATGATGGAAGGAGCTGAGAGGTCACTGCAGCCCTTTGCTGAGGCTAACAATATTTACTAGGCATGTCATGATGTGCCTGCCTCTGTTCCCATTATTGCATTTATTTCTCTCCAAGATTTGAAGCATGGCTCTTTAACCGCAGTCTCACATCTGTTCTATCATTGCAGGAATACTTTCATTGGCTTTCTCTACTTTTTGGGTATTCACATCTCTTTCCTGATGATCCTATGAGCTCATTGTTCTGAGCTTTTAAAACCTCCCTCAGCTCTGCTCATTCCCACCATGCTATGATCTTCTTTGTCACAGTGGAGGCTTTCAAAAGTTCTTTTGTTTGAGTTCTTTTGATTTCTATATTTTTCCTTAACCCACATCAATATCAAACTCATCACTATCTCATCACTGAGACTGCCCAGGGTAAGCAGTTTACCAACGACATTTTTCACTCTCAGAAGCATTTAGCATATTAACCTTGAATTCTCTTTGTCCTAGGTTTAGCACTGGTGACCCTGCCTTAAGTTTCTTCTAGCCTTTCCCCGCTTCCCTATCTCCTTTGCTGGATCATCCTCCTCACTAGGCTCATCATGCATCATCTTCTTACTTTTCCTCTGGACTGCAACATCATGTAATTCTTCTTTCCATCTCCATGGACCTTACCTGTGCTAATCTTGCATATTCCACCTCAATCGTTACATTTTATTAGCATCCCAAACCAATCAGCTCATTTTATTAGTCTCCCTACAGTATGCCTGTGTCTCCCAATCTCCCTAGATGCCTTGTCTGCCTCATCTCTAATGTTATATACATACTTGATAGATATTAGACTAATAATATTTATATTATCCAGTAGGCATTTATATCCTTGCATCTATGAAGCTCTAAAATGTAATTGGAATTTCCCTTCCATAGAGACTATCATTTTCAAACTGAGTAATGTGGGCCAGTTATTACTTTTCTCATCCAGCAAAGATCTATGGCAAGCTTTTAATATATGAGGTCCAAAGTTGCCTTTACATGTATGTATGTATGTGTTCACTAGGAGTAAAATCATGCTGAGTTGCGGTAATTGTCTCATTCCTTAATGAAATTAGAAGACTATATGCTTACAAAAACCAGATGTCCAAACACACAGAGTGTGGTGGTTTGAAAAAGATGTTCCCAATAATCTCAGGCATGAAAAAATGGTCCCCAGTTGTAGTGTATGTTTGAGTAGGAGGAAATGTGTGAGTTTATGTATACTGTGTGTATGCAAAGGCCAGAGGGCATCATGAACAAATGCATAGCATTGGAAATCAAACCACTTTCAAGTAGATCTGAGCTTACTATAAAGATAGATAGCCTCATTCATTCAAACAGGGCTACAGTTAGACCTGGTGCTACAGGGATTTTGAACCAGCCGTGGACATCAGGTACAGGGTCACACTTGACCAATAAAATGGATCTTGAGGTTGCCTTTCCAACAGGCAGGCTGCTTTCTTGCCTCCATTTTTGTCATGAAGGGAAGACAAAAGGTGGAGAGATGCTGGCTTCTTCCCTGACTAAGAAATAGGGTATGCCGTTAGAAGTTAATAGAGTATAGCTACTGCCTGGCCCGGTGTGTTTGGGTGGACAGGGAGAGGGAGGATTTGCTGGGGCTTTGGAGTAAACAGCATCTGGTTGTTTGGGAAGCAGAAGTCTGTAGACCTGGGTCTTGTCAATTCTTCAGGGACAATGGCATGACCGCTTTAGCATGCTAAGAAAGGGGAACAAGGCAGATCTTTGATGAAACAGTTACATAAGCCCCTGGAGCAAATCCATCTGGAAAACTCCTGAACTTCCAATGAGTTTATAAAACTTTATGGAGGAAGCCGGTTTGGATTGTGATTTACAGCAACACACTGTGACCACCGCTGTCCTCAAAGTGGCAAAGTATGTGCCCATTGAAAATACTCTGGTCACTGGAAATAGAATCCAGAAAATTTGCAGGAGAAACCAGAGGAAGGCTGGAAGACCCAGCAAAGACTGCACACAGGATTGCAGATGGACCCTCTACAGAAATGGAGTCACGGCAGACAGCAAAGAGAAGAAGCCTGGCCCTCTGACAGGAAGGAGTGGCCAACCAGTCATAGCAGACTGGGAAGGGTGACCTGAACATGGCCTTGCTCTTTCCTTTGCATGAGAGTTATGGAAAGCAAATCCTTCTTCTAGGCTGAACGGTGGCTCTTGCCTAGCATCATCTTGCCAAGTCTCTGGGTAGTCACTCCTCAATTGAATATGACAGCTTGTGAAAAACAGAACAACAGTTAAGGGGACAGACTTTCCAACCTGCCCTCAGAGACTCACGGGGCAGATCGATATGAATCAATCATGCGAGAAGGAACAAATCAGGACAGCGAAGACTTCAGAACCGTCAACAACTTCATTTCAGAAATTCGTCTTGGTTTCTTTTTTGATTTAGTATTTTCTAATTAGTTAATAAAAATGTTGAGACATGGTCAACTTCTGTGTCTAGCACTCGGGAAGCTGAAGTCAGAGAATCACATATTCAGGACCAGCCTGGACTAATTGATATATACCATGAATCAATCAAAATCCTCAGGCTGCAGAAGCAGCTGTGCGACAGTTTCAGAAACAGGTATTAAAAGAGAGAGAAGAGGCTGAGGGTGTGGGTACCTGCCTCAGAGTATGTTATAATCACTTCCTTCCACTGGATCCTGCATCTCCTGGCTCCCTGTGGCCTCTCCAATGAACATGAAACAGCAAACAGACCACCAAGAACACAAGGGCAGTACCACCCAGGGAAACCCCGGAACTGAGTTTGGCGCAAGTGTGGTCCCTCCCGTTTTCAAGAGGAAATGAAAGGACGAAGAAGTGAGAACCTGCCCTTCATAACTCAGCCGCATGACTCAGGCTTTGGCCCTAACCTGTCAGCAAGTCAGTGCAGCAATAATTTCGGCTCCCACTGCCTCTCCTGGCAGACGCCTTCCTCCTGACAACCCTCCTTTCTTATCCATTAAATATGTCTTCTGTTTTCCTTCCCGCTTAGCAGTCTGGGGAAAAGCCCACATCAGAGTCTGACGAATAAGTTACCTTTCTACTTTACAAAAACAGCAGCTGAGCAAGAATGCGCATCCCTATGACAGAAGACTAATAATAATAATAATAATAATAATAATAATAATAATAATAATCCTCTTAGGTGGCTGAGGACCGGAATTCTCATGGCTGGGAGGCACAGCAGGAAAAAGCCAAACACCACCAGAGTCCTCCCATCCCCACCCCACATCATGGAAGATCGTCCGGCATCACTGCTTCTCTTCCTGTGCCTGCACGGAGAAGCCTGGACCCCTTTGCAGAACTACGAAGTGACTTCCTTATAAATATGGGGGAGGGGATACTGTTTGCCTTTTTACTTTGCTTGTCACAAAACGAACTTTCAGAGAGTCACGCTGCGGCCATGGAGGGGACTCAGACCCCACAGCTACCCGGAAATGAGTACAAAGCTAACCCACTCATGCATCGGCTCAGTGACTTGTGATTGGCTGTCTGGTTCCTCTGGCCCGTGCTCTGCTATGCTCCAAAGACAGGCAAGTTGGAAGCCAGCGTTTAGGTGATGTTAAGTAGGTGAGGAATCACCTTCAAAAACACACAGCTTAGCATCTGGTACAAAGTATAAGGTTTACTAAGTCATGCTGACCATTTTCAGAGTTAACTACTCCTCCAGTACAAACTCTCCCAAAGCAGGTTACACGAGACCTGACGAAATGGACCACGGTTATTTTATCCATAGAAATTCTCGGTATTTACACACTCTGGCTAGAGACTTATAGATGAAGGATAACGTATTTGAAGTGATCCTATCCCAGCTCACAAGGAAATGCTAATAATACATTTCCTCTCCAGGGGAAACAATCAAGCTGTCCATTAAGACAAATTTACCAATCCCCAAATTGCAAAGAACCAAACAAAGGATACTGCCCCAGCCTCTCCACGCGTGTGTGACTCATCCCAATTCAAAAGGGCACACAGGGTTCTCTTTACCCACCAGGCTGCTCAGAGCTATAGGACAGAGAACACTCACTCTCTGACTCTCTTCACTCCCCCCCTCACCTCCTCTTCCTCCCTCTTTCTCTGCGCATTCAGGCAGAATGTTATGACCTTCCTTGATGGACCAAGTCCCATTCTTGCAGGTGCGCTTTTATATATGTAAGACTGAAATCCGGGAGGGCTGCCCCGTGGGAACACAGCAAAGCCCAAGTTAAGAAAACACATTCTCTGGGATTTTTGTTTTCTCTTCTTTAACTTTCAGAACACAGGGCCGTCTTCCAACTGCGCAAGAGAAACAGGAACACAAAGTCAAAACCATCAGGAAAATGAATGTGACACCTGAGAGGTGCCTGAAAAGGACAGGTGTGCTTTTCAGGAAGCCCTTTTCCCTCAGCGGCCTGAGCTTTGTGGACAACCCGGATGTGGCTGGTTCTCCAAGGTTCTCTGCCTTCGCGTCCTGATAGAATCTTCAGAGTGTTTGTGGGAAGGTAACACCCCCATTGCATCGGACAGTTGTCCCTGCGCTATTTAGCAGCCAGGTTCTCTGATTTCACTTACAAATGTGCAGTCATTGGGGCAAATGCAAGGAAATCACTAGCTGGGGTTTGAAACTTAAGCCTGCGGTTCTTCAGAGTGGAGCAGCATTCAGGCAACAGGGCAGGGTGGCACCAGCCCTCCCTTCTCTCTAGCCACCAGAAAGCCACAACACCCAGTACGTTTCAGTGCGTAATTCTGCTCCTAGCTGGACAATGACTGCGTGGACTTGTCCCTGCCATAATTGTTCCACAGAAACAACGATTTCAGTGTAACTTCGTATTCAAACTGTACTCTCCTATGCTTATCTAGGTCGTCCTTTCTTAGGCAAAAGTGAGGGCCTCAAAGTGATCGTCACGTGACAGACTGGAGGGACAAAGGAATGTTTTCCGGTGGATTTTTAGTTTACGTTTAATTGGAGCTCCCTTCTTTGAGATTTAAAATCCCCAGATCACGGTCACGTGACCCACCGGCGGCCGAGAGGAAAGAATGGATTAAATTCTGTTCTTTGCTTATTCCTTCAAGAAATTTCTACCCGCTTTTAGCAGCAACGGACATTTCCCTTTCTGTTTTGTTTTTCCACTCCTAGACTGGTTTACAGGCTTATGCCCTCTTTAGTCAGCGCTGAGGTGAGCTGCGATCTTTTAACCACTGCTCAGAAGTTATTTGCTCCATCCACTTAATCATTCCACTTACTTTTGACTTTACCCAGTGTGCCTGCACCCTTTAACATGGTTCTAAAGCTGCGGCTGAGCCCGTCACGGCCCCCAGGGTAGGCCGTGCATACTGGGCGGCTTGTAATAGAAAATGCCCTGCATAAAAACACTGTGGGATTCTTTAATTGCACGGAAGCTTGTAGCAACATATAGCCTTTATCGGGGTCCCAGGGCTGGCACAGAAAAAAGTGAACTATTTGGATGCCAGTCACTCTTGGGTTCAGACCTAGGCTTCTCTATTTACTAAGTAATTCAAAACAAGATCTTTAGCCTAGCTCAGTCCTAGACTCTAGAGTCTTAGAGTCAGACTTTTTGTAAGCACTAGTTAGCATAAGTCAATGATGTATCTGCTTATTTGTATATAAATATGTACACAGACACCCAGACGTACACACACATATCCTTATGCATAAACAGGACGTTTTATATGCTCACCAACCCAAAGCCTTGAGTTAAATTCTATTTCTTACTCCATTCCACTCAATTTGCCAGAAATTCTTTATCCACCTTTCTTTTTTTATTTTTTATCGTTCGTTTCTCAGGTTCATCTGTTTCTTCCCACTGATCACAGCTGAGCCAGCCACCAGCTGACCTAAAGCTCTGACATCCTCACAGAACTCTTCGGATAGCCTCCTGACTCACCTTCTGCCCCTCTTCTCTTACCCCTCAGAGATGATATCACAATCTTTTAAAAGATTAACTAGACTAAGCTCTGTCCTTGCATTAAAAGAAATTCATCTTTTTACCATGTACCACAGGGCCTTACATTCTCTATCTCTGCCTGGGTTTGTTTTTTGTTTTTTTGTTTTTTTTTTTCCATCCTCCTCCACACTCCGCCATCATCCATCTGTGCTGAAGTACACAGGCTTCTTTGTTTCTTGAACTTACGAAGCCTCTTCTGGTCCCAGGAAGACCTCAGCCCTTACCATTTCTGACCCTTCATTTTCTCTCCTCTACTCTTCCTATAGCTCATTCCTTCTCATCATTCCTGCCTGTGACCCAATGTCACCGCCTTGCAAGAAGCCTGTCCTACCCGCTAAGCCCGCCCTGTCTCTTCTCCATCAAAGCCGTGCTCCAACATACGGGTCTCCTTATCTTCCTTAGGACCTCGGAACCATCCGAGGTAACTTAATTTCTAGAATCTGCCTCTCAACAAAATGTCAGCCCATGGCAAGAAGCACTCAGTCTACCTTCCTTACCTCAGTATTATCAACTCGTACGGCAGTGTCTGACATGAAAGAAGGATTGGATGGATACTCACAAATGGGTAGATTAGAAATTTGAGACATGTGTTAGGAGAACCGGGCTCTGTTGTATTTTTCCATACATTGGAAATCACCAAGAATGATCAAGAAATCTTAAGGTGTAAGCCTAAAAATTTGGTATGTTGGTCATAAATTTTGCATGACATGGCATAAATTTGGAGCAACATTAATATGTTTCTACCATGGACTAGGGAGATAGATCTGTGGTAGGAATACTCACTCTGCAAGCTGGCCTTGGCTGTGCATACAGATCTGGGGGGCACAGACAAGTAGATCCCAGAAGCTCACCGTGCAGCCAGCCTTGCAGAAAGCTCCCATCTGGTTCATTTCTAGTCAATAAAGCAGAAATTCATAAAGACATTGAATGTTCTCCTTTGGCCTCCACACTAGCTCCACTCCATACACACTCACTAGCTTGCACCCCCCCTCCACACACATGCACATATGTATGTATCACATAGCACAAGCAAACACACACGATAAGACAGAAGAGGGGGAGGAGCTAGAGAGATAGCTTAGTGGTTAAGAGCATTTGCTACTCTTTCAGATGACCCAGGTTCACTTTCCAGAAGCCATAAGACAGCTCACGACCATCTGTAAGTCTAGTTCTAAGGGCTCTGATCTCCTCTTCTGGCCTCTACCATCTCAGGCACACACATGGTACGCAGATATGTGTGCAAGCCAAGAGCTCACACACACGCACAACACAAAAGCAAACAAAATTGCAAAGCAGAAGCAGAATTAGAAGGAAGAGAAGTTGAAGTTAGCTAAGTTGAATTTGTTGTTTCATTCTTCGCAACATGGAGTATATTTTAATCTTAACACTGTCATTTCCTATCTGTGTGACCTTATACAAGCCGGGTTAACATATTAAACTAGTTTCCTCATCTAAAAATATAAGAATAATAACCAATACAGTAGAGAGTTTTGTGAGGATTAAGTGAGCTTAGCCTCCTGCCGGTTCCTGGAACACTGTGCACAGTGAATAAACAGTGGCTATTATTATAGTTATTGTTATTACAGTAATTAATTCTGGCTCCATACTTCGCAAATTGGGGCCCATCCAGAAGAGCACAGTCTGGTGAAGAGTGTGGAGATCACAACGTGAGAAACAATCGACAGAACTGAGGATGTTTGCCTTGGAAAAGACAAATTTTAAGAGGAATATGATAGCTTTTAGAAAATTACCAAGTGCTTCTTTATAAAAGGGGGGATTAGACATACCTGATATTGTTCTAGGACATGCAACTAAAGCCAACTCTTTATAAACTAAAACCAAACTGTCCAAGCTCAAACTTAAATTGAAGTCTACTTATTAAAATTTAAAAAAATTAAAAAAAAAAACTTAAGAGATGGCTTTTCTGATGTTTGATTAAGGAAACTATATGGAGTCATTTGAAATGGCCACAATAGGGTTTATATCAATATTAAAATATATGTGCAGAGCCAGCAAGATGGTTTGGACTGTGAAGGTCTGACAGATGAAGTCTGAGCTTGACACCTAGAACCCATGCAAAAGTGGAAGAAGAGAGCCAACCCCTCAAAGTTGTCTTCTGACTTACATGATATGGATTAAGTTTTTAAATGTTTAAAAGTCAATGGTGCAATGTCAATCGCAAAGGAAGTAAACAATGAAGTATATGAATATGTATTCTCTGCACTGAGTAGGAGGAGGAAAGGGAAGGAGAGAAGGAGGAAGAGAAAGAGGAAGAATGCAGGTGAGAGAAAGAGTGAAACAGAAGGAAAGAAGAAGAGAGGTGGGGGTAGAAAGAGAGTGATAACAGGAGAAAAAAGAGAGAGAGAGGGAAAGACATTTGAAAGGAAAGAGAAAAAGGGACACGAGAGACAGAGGCAGACAGACAGACAGACAGACACACACACACACACACAGAGAGAGAGAGAGAGAGAGAGAGAGAGAGAGAGAGAGAAAACCAACACTAAGCATGGTGCTATGCTAGATGACACAGAAAGTTTCCTTTCCCTCCAAGTGGAGAGAAAATGTCTTAAGATTATCACCTGTCAACAAAAAAAAAAAAAAAAAAAAAAAAAAAAAAAAAAGCTTATGGCCAATGAGCTAAGGCAAGAAATAGGAGGTGGGACATCTGGCAGGGGGAGAGAGAATTCTGGGAGATAATCAGAACACAGGAGATTCTCCTGGACACTGAGAAGACAAGGAGAGGAAACTGGCCATGTTCCCGATCAGGTTAGAATAAAGGGGGAGATTCGTCCAGAGCACTGAGGAGACAGACATAAGAAGACGAGGAAAGGAAGCCGACCATGTAGAAGAACTCAGGCTAGGGAAAAAATGTGATAAATTATGAGCTAGTTAGAAAACCCACCAAAGCTAATGGTATATGAATTTATTAGTAAATGACTCATCTCGGAGTTTTCTGGGAATTAAGTGGTAAAGAGGAAAAACTTGATTTAACATTCATGTTTGCAAGCAGAGGCAGACAAGCTCTTAGGTGGGACAGCACGAGAAGGAATACATGGGTGGAGCAAAGGTGGGTGAAGCCCTGAAAGGATCTCAATGCCCCATGGTCTATGCTCCTGTTGAATATATTGTTTAATTGTGCTGACACAAAATACTGCTCTATTAAACTATAAAGAAAATACCAAGGCTCCCCAAAATCTTCCTTTCTTCCCAACTGTAACAGTGAAACTATTTAATCCCAAGAGATCCAAAAGGCTGGGCCTTGTGGTCCAGCAGGGCATTGTGGGATAAGGTAGTGAGTATTTTGGTCACTGCTTTTCTTCTGCCCGAGCGAGAACCTGTCAACCTCTCTGAACTTTACCTTCTGGATTCTTCCTTATAAAGAGGAAGTTAGATGCTCTCTAATTCTGAAAGCTTATGAGTCATCTAGATTTTTTTATCTGATAAATATGGGCTTAATGGGGAATTAGAAACCACCAGAGCTTTGTAAATAAAAATTTTCTGAGGACACTAAGAAGGAAATAACATCAGGTTCCAAAACCAGGATGGTCACTGAGTGAAAAGCTCAGGCCCCTGAGCCAGCATGCGTCCAGGGTGGAGCTGTCCTGGGGGGAAGGTATATGTTTTGTCTACAAGATGTCGTTCAGCAGTTACCTGTATTACTTTCTTAGCCTTTGATGGGAAAGATTTGATCCTTCATCCACATAGAATTGTCTAGAAGGGCTCCTGAGAATTTTGCTGTCTTCAACCATTTAAGAACAGGGTTTGATGGCCTTCTGAGATAAACCTGTTTCGTGCGCTGTAACTCAGGTGATTTATAGTGGTGTCAAAACATGAACTTTTCCTTTCCCACGTGGACCCACAAGTTATGCTTCTTCAGCTAGAGAGCTCTACAAAGCAGCAAAGCCCACTTGGTTACACATGAGGTCATGGGAAATACATTTACCCAGAATACTGGAGGATGGTCTCTGTCTCTTCAAATTCTTCATTATTCTTCACAGATTATCTTGTGACAATGGAGCTATGTAAGCCTTGCTGTGCCTTGCCTCTCTCCTAGGAGTTGGCTGTTGTCTACAGTGTGGATGGTGAAGGAACCATTGTAAGAAGACAATGGCCCAGAGGTCCCTGCTCCGGTGCCCAGAACTGACTTGGTATCCTCAGCACAATGACCTCAATGCTTACCACCTACATAGAAAGAAGTGTGTGGATCCCTTTAGCTCAGAACTCTTTTGTTGCCAATAATACTTAAAGTAAAATTTCAAATAAGCCATTATAGGAGCAACAACTCAGATAGTTTGGTATGCTCATAATATTACAACTATTACCTCAAACAATTCAAAACATTTCATGCTTCCAAAATAAAACTTTGACTCTACTGAACAGTTAAACAGTTACCCTCTGGATATTTAATATAAACAGAATCATATATAATATGTGGCCTTTTGCCTCTGGGACGATGTTCTATTACTCCTTCCTCATTATTTACTTTACACAGGCAGCCATATTTTAATAAAAATCATATAATATTATTAAAAGGCTTCTCCACCAGCACCGTAAGCCAATTCAAGTCAGATTGAGAGTATATAGGTGGTTTATGAGGAGGCATAAACCTCGGTAGGTTTCCCTGATCTCACAGGTGAGGTCAATGAAGTTGGGCACACTGGCTAAAGCAAATGAGGTTTATAGGGCTTAGACAAAGAGTGATGACTTGTCAGCTGGGAGCTGGGCTTGTGTCCTTACAGGATCAAAAACTGAGCCTTTGGGCCGGCACTCTTGGGTGGGTTGCCTGATGAGGAGTGTGATGTTAGCCCAGAGTTTTCTCTGTGTGGGCAGAATGGGGGTAAGGAGGGTTTCCCAGCTTGTGCAGGAACAAGCAGGGGTTCAGGCCTAACATATTATGTTTATTATATTGTTGTGCTATATTATTAATTGACCTAACAAGCTTTTAAGAGGATATTTTTGAAACATCTAACATGCCTAAAGAGAACAAAACTATGTCTATTAACTGATTTGACTCAGGTATCTACCCCTTTCAGCCAGAAGTTAGAACCCAGGCTGACATCCCTACACTTGGGAGAGCAGAGGCTATCTGCAACAGAACCCTAGAGAAAAGAAGTCAGGCCTGAGAAAGACAAGGTACCGGGTGAGAAGTCAGGGTCTCTGCTCAGCATAGGGAACCATGCCAGTGGAACTCTGGCGGGCCAGGGCAGGAGTGCCGGCTCTTGGCGGCAGCTCAAGGACACTTCCCACTGATCTTTGGACCAAGTGTGGCTAATTCTGTTCAGCTGGTGTCGATTAGCTAACCTCCTGTGCTTTGAAATCACTGTTTACTTTTTTCCCCTTAATCACATTAGCCTGTTGGGGCTGTTCTTTCATTCTCTCTGACCTTTAGTTTTAAATTATACGTTATCGCAATGGTCTCAGTTTGTGGTTGACTTGATGTGTTTTCCTTTCTTTCCCCCAATCCCTTTCATTCTTTCCTCTTTCTTTTGCAGGCATAGTCACCATTCAACCTAGCTTCTTACTTTGTTTTCTCTTTACCTCCTCCTCCTCCTTATTATTATTATTATTATTATTATTATTATCATCATCATCATCATCATCATCATCATCATCATCATCATCATTATATGGCCATTTCTTAAGCTCTCTTATGTCTCTGATGTTTGCTTCTCTGAAGCTGTATCAGTGAAAACTGAATGTAGAGCCCAGTTGGGAGGATGGGCTCTCTTCTTGAGAAAAATGCTCTAGGGAATTCATCTGCAATTAACCATGCTCCAGCAGGTTCCGTCCAGCCTGTGTTCCTCTGCCCCCATGTAGCCAAGGCTATGAATGTGGCCCAACACAAAATTGTAACCTTATTTAAAACATTATGATTTGTTTGTTTTGTAACTTCAGTGCACCGTTCTTGAACATGAACTTTGTTGATGACGTCGTCCCATAATGCCAAACGGCAGGACCTACCTGCAGGTGAGTAGGGGTGTCCCTCCTGAGAGTAATTCATAAGAAAGCACCAGATTCCCTTTAATGGGTCTTCTCTACTAGGTTTTTACATCAGGTTCCTTCTTTACAAACCAGGAGGAGCAGAAGCCAGACTTTGATCTCACCCTCCCTGGATACTGTAGCCATCTCAGTCCCCTAGCTAATGGAGTGGCCAGTGAGCCCTGCTATTCTAGAGAACAGTCGCTCTACCTGAGAACTGGCCAATATCTCAGGTGCATTGGGTCACCTTCAATGGCAGTTGAGCTGACCGTGTCCAAATCTGTGCTATCAGAGCTCAGCCACCCTGCTGAATCCTAGAAAGCCAGCCCTCACTTGACATCTCTACTAAACCTGTGCAAAACTAAACCAGAGATTCCCTCCCTTACCCAGCAACCTGTTGAGGGGCTCACCCCCCAAGTCCTTCTCATCTCTAAGTGTTCATCTCCTCCTTCTGGTCATATAGGCGAAAACCCAGCGGTTATCTTCCACAACTTCTTCCTTCCTATAAGCCACAGCCAGTCCATCAACAAATCCTGTTGATTCCATCTCAGATTTTCACTATATTTTACCTAGAGTAGCATTTTTTAATAGAGTGTGTATATGGTGTACTGGATGGTTTGTATCAACCTGACTCAAGCTAGAGTCATCAGAGAGGAAGGAGCCTCAGTTGAAGAAATGCCTCCATAAGATACGGCTATGGCGGCATTTTCTCAGTTGGTGATGGTGGTGAAGGGCCAGCCCATATGGGTGGTGCCATTCCTAGGCTGGTGGTCCTGGGTTCTATAAGAGAGCAGGCTGAGCAAGCCATGAGGAGCAAGTCAGTAAGCAGCACCCCTCCATGGCCTCTGTATCAGCTCCTGCCTTCAGATACCTGCCCTGCTCGAGTTCCTGCGCTGACTTCCTTCAATGATGAACAGCAATGTGGAAGTGTCAGCCAAATAAGCCCCTTTCTCCTCAACTTATATTTTGGTCACGATGTTTTGTTCCAACAGTAGAAATCCTAACTAGCACAATAGGATGATCGGAGGGGAGAAATGTAGAAAACTTAGCAGCTCTGTTCCTCCGAGAGCCCTGACTCATACAGGTATGTAGCTGTCACTTTCCTCTTTAGGCCACCTAAGATTGTGACTTCTGTCTTGCTATCAGACTCTCTGCTGACTTGTCAGTTCGGATGCTTTGATGGAATAGGCTGTCATGTTGGAGAAATCCAGAAATTCACGTGCTAAGAAAGTGGCGAGTACCTAGTCAATAAAGAACCTCCAATCTATCAGCCTTCCCCAAGTCAGGTCTTTAGATGAGGCTTCAGTCCTCAAAGATACTCTGATCCCAGCCTTGTGAGGGGCTGTAACTCCAAGGACGTAGTAGATCTGTCTCAGGACTGCAAAGACACAGTACAATAATAAATATGTATGTTATAAATTGCTACATTGTGGAGTCATTTGTCACAAGGCAAGAAATTACTAATTCAGCTGGAGAGTAATGAAAGAGTATTTTTCTCTACCTCTTTTTATACTAAACTTTCTAGTGTGAAATCTGAATATCTCTTTAATAAATATTATGATGTTTCCTTGTGTAATTATTATTGGAGGAATTTATATGCAGCCTAGACATACCAATCAGAGAAAGACCCACCCTTTATGGGAAAGTGGGGTGTGAAGATTAATAACTTTTAAAAAAGTAAAACGTACTAGAGAGTTTGGAGGTGTATTGTGGTGGATGGGCATGGGGGCTAGATGCAGAATATCAGGTTGGATATGTAAGCAACGGTATAAACCAGCACATGGATGTGAAGGTTGTCCATACAATAGACAATGATTCCTTTGACTACGGAATAGAAGACACTCAGAGTATTGGTCCACATAGGTAGAGAAAATGGGAGAAGTTAGTTTGGCTCATATTGTGAAGCTCCTAGAACTCCAGGCAAAGGGCTAAGAGTTGGCACTTAAAATAGTGTTCGAACTCCATTGCCAAAAATAATATCGTCATAATTTCCTTTGTGAATCCTTCCTCATGCCAGAGCCGATGCTTTTTGAGCCAAAAGGGAAAACTTCCTACACTTTGATCACGTCCCAGTTCATTCAAGAATATTTTGTACCAACTCTCTTGAAATGCTCCCTGCGTTTTATGGTGCAATCTGAAAACTCAAGTATCGCTGAAATCAGGAGATTAATATCCATCAAATACTGCTTGCGCTTTCGCCATAAATGAACGGCTTTGTTGGATGTCTCCATTTGTTTCCTCTGTAGAGAAAAACCTCTTCCCTTCTCTCTTCTTTTTCAGACATCAGTTGCTTGGAGTCCTCTTACTTACTCGCCAGAGTTTGAGGCAGTGAAATACATGCATGTGTCTAATGTGTACAGACAAATCTTTGCTTGATACTATGCTACCACAATACTCGGACAGACAACTTCTGCTAGTACACCTACCAGCATGCAATCCCTTGAGAAAATCCATCCAAGAACATCTTGATGTTAATCGACACTGCAGCTCTCCACATAATTTTTGCTAATACAAAACTCTGTGGAGGTTCTCAGGATGCTTCAAAAACTCTATGCCTGCCCAGCAGGATAGATAAAATTCATTTTTCAGTCTTTCATATGTTACATCATAGCACAGAGAAGGCTACCTTTCTACCCCTTTCCCAGTGAATGCTGAAATTCCTCTGGGAACAGGTGGGCATTTGCAACGCGGATTAAAATGAAGCCCAGAGAGACTTTGTAACTGTGTCTTAATAGCCACTTCAGTGCCCACATCAACACACCACCAAGTCTCCCAAGGCTTTTATGGTACCAACAAAGGATGTTTTTGACCTTGTCATTCTCAATGTTGTATGGTGTCTACCTGAATACAATTAGAATGAGAAGAACATATGACGCTAACCCATTCAACAATCACACTGACCACCTCCCCACGTTCCCAGCTAAATATTGCTTGCTTACAATTTAATGTCACAATTCAGTTTTTATTTTGACTAATGCTATTTAAGCAGCTGGGGGAATTAATGCCTCAGCAGAGGCCACAGTCTTAACCATGGTTTGTAATTGCAATCTGTGGGCTATAGCCTCTGCCATGTTGAGAGGTATCTAATTAGCCTTTGTATCAATACCAGAAGAAAAGGAGAGAGAGAGGAGGAGGCAGGGGTCATCCCTGAGTTCCCCTGAGGGTCTGAAACAACTCAGCTGTCTCTTTTTCTGTCTTAAGAGTTCCCTAGAAACAAGAGGCTGAGTCCTTGTAGGAAGGAAATTGCACCACTTGCAATTTATAGTCATCAGGGATCACTCAAAGAGTTAAGTGATTATTCTAACACACGTTTAGTCACCAAACATACATTTATTTTCTTAAATTATTTTCTCTTGCCAACAGAATTCATTCCAAAGTAATCGTAACAAGGAACAGACTGACTTAAAGTGATGCCACAATATAACTGATATTAGAATTATTTGTTAACTCCTCTGAAGGGCCATAATTTGATTTTTCCCTTCCCTTTTTTGTTTGAGTTTTTATTAAAAAATTTAATTAAAATATAACTACATCATTTTCCCTCTTCTAACCCCTCCTTTTTCCCCTCGCCCAGGTTCAATACTTTGACTTTAAAAATTATTTATATCCTTACATTTAAAATTTTGTATATACTCAATGTAATATTATAATATCTGAGGGGTTCGTTAAGTTTATTTCATGGAGACCAGGCTTTGGAAAGGATCCCAGAGGAGACAAACTGTTGGAGACAGTAAAATTGAAAGAGATTCACAAATTGGTCAATTATCAATTCATTTTAACTTTTCCAGTCTGTGAAAAAGCTGATTTTTATTAACAAGTTGCCCTTTATAATCCCTTCATGTATATTTTGATTCCTTTGTTTTCAAATGCATTGCTTAAACAAAAATATTTACTCGGAGTCTCTGTTCTTCTGTAGTTTGTATGTATGTGTAGGACGTCCGCTCGTAGATGTCAGAAGAGGTGTTTGGTCCCCTAGGAGCTGGAGGTCCAGGCAGCTGTGAGCCACTGCAATTAGTGCTGGGAACCGAACTCGGGTCCTCTGCAAGAACAGCAAGAACAGCTCTAACCCATGGGTCACCTCCCTACCCCTAATTCTGAGTCCATGGTCTTCATTATTAAGAATCACTTTTTATTTTACCCTCTCAAGATTGAAAGAATGCCTGCCATTCCTTCCTGCTTCAAACCTCTTGACTGCTTTGTTCATAAGAACTGCTTATATGTTAAAAAAAAAATCAACTGCTCCTCACAAGAATATCTTTCCAATTCTTTTATCTGTGTGCTCAAGTATAACTTCATGTGCTATACTCTCATTCAAAATTGTATATATTACTTTACCCAACCTATTACTAGAAAATACATACATATATCAGATCTCCTTTTTCCAAGCACTGCAATCTGTTACTGATTACTAAACGTTAAAGTAATTCATCAAATATGGCTCTTTCTCTGGCACCGTGGCATGAAAATGACATCGTCATTGTGTTCAAGACTAGGCCTTATCCATAACCTACCACCATGGTCAAAGAAGGCATTGCTTGGGGAAAATGAAATAGACACTAATATGCTGAATGAAATCTGCTCTCAACCAAGATGGTAGAGAGGGGTGGTTCTCAATTTCCCTAACACTGTGACCCTTTAATATAGTTCCTCATGTTGGGGTGACCCCCAACCATAAAATTATTTTTGTTGCTGCTTCACAACTGTAATTTTGATACTGTTAGAAATCATAAATATCAGGCATGCAGAATATCTGGTATCAGACCCCTGTGAAAGGATTGTTTGGTCCTCATACTGGTCCAGTACATAAACACAGCAAAACTGCCAAGGTCTCCAACAAGTGCCAAGCCCAGCTTTGTACATTTACGGTCAATGGTAATGAGCCTGTGTGCATCAAGTTGGTAAAGGCCCATTGTGCTGAGCATAAAATCACCTAATTAAGGATGATGACAGGAGGAACCTAAGGGAAAAGGCAGGCCTCTGCAAACTGATCAGGAGGGGAAAATCCAATAAAGTGGTTGTTTGCAGTTCTGTAGTGGTTAAGGACTATGGCCAAGGATGACATCAAAGAGTACGTCAAAAAACAAGAAATGAACAAATAAACTCAGCTCAGGCTATTAAGAGATGAAGCAGTTAAGAGACAGCACTTGTCAGCAAACATAAGGACCTGAGTTGAGCCCGCAGGACCCATGTAATGCCTGAGACTGTAGTACATTTGTGACAGGTCCTTGAGGCCAGCATTCCTACACAAGGTGAGCAACAGATAGGAATATCCCTAATCACTGGCCCGGCATGTAGCCTGGTGTTAGGAGGAGCAAACAAGAGATCCTTATTTCAAACAAGGGGCAAGGTGAGAACAGGACACCCAAGGTTGTTTTCTGATCCCTGTGTTGTATGGTAGCATGCATATATGTACATTCACACACATTCTCATGCACACACATACACACACACACAGTTGGATTTGTTTCCTCCAAAGAGTCAAACCTGATTTATTACCAGAGCTAGAATAAATCTGAATGAAGTGATCAGGAAGTACCCTCCTTGTGCAAATATGTGTATGACTACACATTATTGCTTCTATAATCTGTGTGAAAAGCAAACTTTATGGGACATGTAAGGTATTTAGTCAGTATATGCAGATCAAATGGACTCATCCCCCCACCCTTCTATTGATGAAGTCATTTCATTATTGCGTTTTAAAGCCAAGATCTGAACCCAAGCATGGAGCTGACATTCATAATTAAAATGCAATGCTTCTCTTAGAGAGTAAGGAAAGGCACCAGAAAGTTTCATTGCCTCCTGGGTATTGAATATGAGACACTAACTACAAGGAAAAGGGATATATATAGTACTAGTTATATATCCTAATGTGATATTGCATAATATCAAGCATGAAAAGGTGAGTTATAACACTCAACTACAGACCTGGGGGAACCATGTACATCAACATGTCACTTCTGCTATAGCATTTGCTTTTACTCAAATGTTAAAGCATTGTAATTGCAGGCTTGCAGAAACAGCAAATAAATAGAAGGCTCAATTCTAAGGGCCTAAGCAGATTGAGGTCAATATTATGCTCTTACTGCTGGCTTTGCACATCAGAGGAGGCAAATGCCAAGGGGCCATAATGGAAGTCAGAATACTCAGCAAACACTTAGCTTTGTCTCCAATACACCAGGGTTTAAGTACTTTTCTTTCTAGAACAAGCTTGTGGCAAATTTTTATTGCAAAAGTTCAAACTTGTCCAGCATCATGAGCTTTGTAGATTGAGTAATGTCCCACTGTGGGCTGAGAGTGAAGAATCCAGTGCTAGGTAGTTGCTTCTAAATGTCAATAGCTACTAAGCCCTGAACCTGCTCTGCAGATGTGATGTGTTAGCTTGGTCATGTCAAACATATCTAGGAAGGTAATGACACACAGAAGAAGCCAGCAGGATTCATGTATAGGAGACATAACGATCAGTTACTGCCCTAGTAGACAATGTCTGGTTTTAGGTAGATTTAGTTCATCTGAAAGTCTCTAGGAACAATGGCTTCAGATTGCCCTGGCATAGGAGTTTCATGGCATAAATATCCATCCTTATAACTTATCCATTAAAGAGTAAGAGTATGTCATTGAAGCCTGGCAGTGGCTTCACAGTTATTCACAACCGTACCTGTTGTGAGGCTCTTTACTTGTAGACTTTCCCCAAATCTGAAAAAGACCCAATCTTAGAAAAATACGTCTGATCCAGGAAAGGGTGGTTAATGTGACAACTGGTAGGGTTTTTTGTTTTATTTTATTTTGTTTTGTTTTGGTTTGGTTTGGTTTGGTTTGGTTGTTGTTGTTGGTTTTTGGTTTTTTTTGTTTTTTGTTTTTTGTTTTTTACCAAGAGCTACAAGTACCACTACATCTTGAGTTTGGAAAGTTGGAACTGCTTTTTTGAGGACAGCAGGAATATTCCTCTCCAGAATCAAGTGGTCTCTGCACAAGCCAGAAAGCATGCTGGAATTCACACCATGTAAACCACTGGAGCAAGTGTAAGCCAGGAGAAAGCACAGTTGAGCACACTCTGGAAGGTTTTGGAGAGAATGACTTGGGAACCTCAGCTCTGCAAAGAATTTTCTGCAGAAGGCCTAAGGAGGCAGATGGCACCTCAATACTTCTTCAAGGCAACCTAGAAATTAATGAACAAATGTATTCAAATAACTTGTCAAGATACCATAATAAATGGTTGGAATGGTATTAGGTATTCTCAGGGTCCTCTAACAGTGCCCTGTCCATTCATAAAACTCTACAGAGTAAATAGTATACATTACATGCTATGGTGGTTTGGACAGATTTGGCCAATAGGGAGTGGCACTATTAGGAGGTGTGGCTTTGTTGGGATAGGCGTGGCCCTTTTGTAGGAAGTGTGTCACTGTGTGGGTGGGCTTTAAGGTCTAAGAAGCTCAAGTCTGGCCAGTCTCTTCCTGCCTGCAGACCAAGATGTAGAACTCTCAGCTACCTCTCAATCACCAAGTCTGCCTGCAGACTGCCATGTTTCCCACCATGATGATAATGAATTAAACCTCTGAAACTGTAAGCCAGCCCCAACTAAATGATTTCCTTTATAAAAGTTCCTATGGTTGTGGTGTCTCTTCACAGCAATAAAAGCCTAACTAAGAGACATGTAATATATTCATGATTATCACATCTTTCCTAAGTGTTGGTTCTGTGGAGAAACCAAAGCACAGATCTTCAGATATTTGAATTATGGGCCTCAGATTGAGCTGAGCTGTTCTTACCAGGGTCATTTTCTACATCATCTCTAGGAGATTTTTTTTTCCCCCGATAGGGCCTTCTAAAATCAAGTTTAGTTTACCCAGAAGCCCAATGGTGCTCTCTCATTCCAAATGTAAGCTGTTCTTGGGACTATAAATAGCACCTGCAAATTCTTGAAATGACTTTCTCCCCTGTTTATGTGAATCAGATAGCAGAAACTTGTGGATTCTTGTCCTTCAAGTACCTGATTAGTAAAACCTCTCCCAAGATCAGGAATAGTAATAGCTACAGGAAAAGCGGATTACCGTAGAATGTGTCCTCTGAGCAAAGCAGCTGCCACCTTCGGCAGATCAGCTGTGCCCGCTCGTAAGATCATCTTCATCTTGACATTTATCCATAGAAAATGAGGATGGGAATATCAATATAACTGCCACACCCCCTCCAGATACCCCAGCTGCTGCCTTCAGCGTCTTTCAGCCATCTGTATGCAATTCTGCCCTAGGGGCAGAATGTGACCTAGTGGGTCACAGGATGTAATAGAGTACATAGATTGGTGAAGTGTCTCAGTTAGGGTTTCTCTTGCTATGATAAAGCGCCAAGACCAAAAAACAAGTTGGGGAGGGAGGGGTTTAGTTGGCTTATACTTCCATATCACTGTTCACCATCAAAGGAATTTAGGACAGGAATGCAAACAGGTCAGGAACTTGGAGGCTGGAGCTGATGCAGAGGTCATGGGGGCATTGCTGTTCACTGTCTTGCTCCCCATGGCTTGCTCAGCTCGCTTTCTCATAGAACCCAGGAGCCCCAGCCTAGGGATGGCACCACCCACAATGGGCTTGGGCCCTTCCCCATCAATCATTAAGAAAATGTCCTACAGTCAGATTTTATGGAGGTGTTTTTCTCAATTAGGGTTCCCTCCTTTTAGATGAGTTTAGCTTGTGTCAAGTTGACGTAAAACGAGCCACCATAAGAAATTCAACTGAAGCGGGAGCTCCATCAATGAAGTCATAGGAAAGCCATCATCCATGCTGGGCAAAGACCTTCTGGTGCAGCAACTTTGGGGTTGTAAGCAACCCCTTGCCCATGCTTTGTAAGAAAACCCTGGTTTCCCAGGGTGAACTTCAAGTGAATGACATGTTTTGCTTGTTATCAACCTTATAAGGAGTGGGTAGACATTGTTTATGTCTCCCAGGGAAGGAATTCTCAAAAGATGAGTAAAGCTTGTTTTTCTTGCTGTAAGTCTCCTCTAATCCCAGCATAGTGACAGTGTTTACCTTCTTTATAATGAAGCCCATGTTAGGAAAAGCTCTAATACTTCATTTGTACTAAACTGTAGCTAGATTCGCTCAGTGACAAATGTATTCTAAATTGAATGTGTTTAGCCGATTTCAGCATGATATATTGGGAGGAATTTAAAACGAAATACATACTTCCACATGAAAGCCTTTATGTAAATGACCATGTCCCAGGCTACGTCTCGGAGACATGTGGTGATGAGTAGCTAGCTGTAGGAAGACATTGCACTGTGCTCACACAGGGGAACTGTGCAATGCTGCTTCGCAATGGTTTCAGTAGGACTATTAAATTTGGAAGCTCTGTTATGGCCGAGGGACAGGTCATTTGTCTTTGTTGCCTGATCAAGGTTCTTAATGACCAGTATGAAACAGAGATGAATGTCCCCACCAATGCTGCAAATTAGAAGCCAGAGATCAGGGATGGTGTCTTTCAAAAGCGGAAAACTTACAACATGAAATGTCGTTCAGCGCCCTCAGGAAGACTTCTCAACACTGCTGTTCTCATGGCCTCATTGTCTGTGACCTTGGCAGACCGCGCCCTTCCTGCTCCCAGTCCTTGGCAGCACCCTAGAAACTCTAGACCACCAAGCTCCCTAAGCTCAAAGGGCTGATTCTTGGGTACCTAAGAAACAATGGTTTTCCATACATCAATCTTCCAAGTTCAACGAGAACTGTGGTTAGAGAATATCAAACCCATTTCCCTGCTATCCTAGATTATCAGTAGAAGCCCAATCGCTGAGCACAGTTAGTTGTGAGCCCGTTCTGTAGACAGTGCTATTTGGGAGCTGGGACCCAGCTTTCTCTGTTTTGTAAGCCTTGTTACACCTAAACATACTTGGGTTCATGACATCTACTTTTTTTAAACAGAATAATTTTTAATTTTATTATTTCAATTTTGGGAGTTGGATGTTTTGGTTACATGTTTGTCTGAATACCATGTGCATGCCTGCTCTCAGAGGCCAGAAGAGTGTGTTAGAGGTCCTGTCCTAGAGTTACAGACAGTTGTAAACCACCACATGGATGCTGGGAATCAAACCTGGATCCTCGGAAAGGAACCAAGTGCTCTTGATGGCTGTGCCATATCTCCATGCCCCTACTTTAAGACTTGGAATAGGGACTATTTTCTTGGAGGGACTCATCGGTGGGTTCTGGATCTCTAGACACAGTGGTATTAGGGGTAGGAGGCAGGTCTACTCCTCTAGAAACCATCAGACACCAATGAAGAATGTGTCAGAGAACCATCCAGAACGTTGTACCTGGGTGTGTTGAATATTATGCGTCAGGATGGGTTCTAGCTGACTTAATTCTGAAAGGGGGGGGGGCATCAATATGAAAGCTTACTCAGTGTTCCTAAGGGTGGAGGGAGAAAAGGGTGTCACCATGGAGGCAAAAGTGTAAATGTTCTAAAAAGGGAGGTGGGATGGATGAGGCGAGGGATTAAAAACTTGTCTATCAAACAAGTTTGGACTGTTTCCATACTTAGAAGTGGTAATAAACATCACATTACAAAACCACGTGGTCTGCTGAAGTTTAACTTGGGAAAGGAGAGAAAATGTTCAAAAGGACAAACTTAAAGGGTTAGGATGGGGAAGCCTGAAGCTGCTGCCTACTTCCTTTGGTCAAAGGCATTCCGTCTGGTGAGGTGGTCCTGTCTGTCTGTCCCTGCGTTCTATGAAACTATCATCTCTGTCCATAGTAATAGCAACAATCCCTTATGTTCTTGCTGATGGCTTGTGAAATGGCAGATGCTGCACAGATATTTGTACAAATAAACATTGCACAAAAATGTCTGTACAAGTGTTCTCACATGAGCTCAACGCTCATGAGAAATTCACTATGCCTGTTTTACAGTTAACCCACTTGGCCAACCCTGCAGCTAAGAAATAATACAAATAAAACCTGAACTTGGTCAGTCTCCAAAACCTAAACTCTTAACCAATAGACTTCCTCTATGGAACCCTGGACTAGGCATCATACAGGGTAATAAAATACACAATGCTTTCTGCGTCTACATATATCCTATGTCCATTTATCGTGTTATTTCCTTTTTAAGGTTTTCAAAAGTCTCACATCAGCACTTTTATCTACACAATTAAAGAACAATTTTCAAAGGTGACAGAAAAGCTCTGAACTGTGACATTCAATACTTAAATGTGCCTTCTACAAATGAGGGGCTCAAACTGTAATTTAATTTGCCATCATGTTTAAATCATCATAAGTGGCTTGTAGCTACAGCTTTGGACTCCTTAAATATTATGTTACAGTCTGATCTTGTCCTATCCGCCAACCGGCAGATTTTAGTATACCACAGGCTGCAAGATACACATTAGAGTCTTTATGTTACCCAAAGGAGAAAGCTCTAGATCAGGTAGGGCCTAGTCGACTCCTTTCAGCCACGAAACCTCCTAAGAAAAATCTGCCTAATAGCTAGAGTGCTGCCAAATTTTCAGGGAATCCCTCTGATGAAACAGGTAAGGAGTTCCCATATTTTGGAATGACCCTATGAATTCAAGCAGATGAGCACACTTCCACTGCCAATGTAGTTAGTTATAAACCATTTACAGAGTTCTGTAGAGGGACTTGCTTGTTATACAGACGTGAGGGAGGACATGAGTTACAATCCTTCAGCGCCCATGGGTGAAAAAGCCACCCATGCTGTAATGCACCCACAATCCCCAAACTGACAGGGAAAGACAGAAGGATCATGGGGACCTGATGACCAGGTTCAATGAGAATGAACATTGAGGTGGACATCCAACCTCAATCTTCAGCTTTGATACACCCATGTGTAGATGCCCCTCTACATGCACACGTGTACACACACACACACACACACACACACACACACACACACACACTTCTTTCAGCATTAAAATTTCTATTCTGGCAATGAGTCCTTCTTCCCTCCGCCCAAATCAAACTGCATATTGACTCTCTGATAATCAGGTCATCATCTCGCTCAACAGCTAGGACATTATGCCATCACAGGCAAGACTTTAAGAAAGACAGAATGATAACAATCAGAACAAAGAAAGACCATGAAATCATTAGCCAAAAAGAGAAGGTATGCAGATTGTATGACTGCTGCCTTCAAACGGTTCAGTGCTAAGTGTGTGGGAGAGGGGATCGGGTTATTCTGCACAAAGAACAGGACTAGAAATCTAAAGGCAGAGTTTGAAGGGCAACCACGTGACCCCTGTGAAGGTGGAGCAACTCAGCAGAATTTACTACCTAAGAAGTGCTGAACTGCAAGCATAAACTGTGTTCAAAACAGAGAAAACTTAACATTCCAAAATCTGAAATTATACTTAAATCTACAGTTAATACGTTTTGATGGTTCTTGGGAGGGGAGGGTTGTCATTAACATCTCAGGAACAACAATAATAGCGACAATAATTAATTGTATCTCTAAGTATTTTGCCTAACAGAGATAAGCAAAGTCCTCTCTGCACTGTTCCAATGCCTATTTTTACTTAACTCTAAAACAGTGAATACTGACGGCATGACTTGTATTCCTAGGACTTTGTTGTAAATTTCAGGTATTAAAGTAAAGGCAAAATTATATATGTTAGAAGAGGCAGGGTTTGCCCACCAATCTTTCAAAAATAAAACACAAGTGATACAATTTAGTCTGTGTAAAGTATAACTACTAAATAAATTCCCCCAAGAATTAGAAAAGCGTCCAAAAGCATTCTTCCTTGTAAGTATTGACTTTCAAGTACAATAAATATAGTTTTAAGATTAATCTTAAGGCATAATATAAAACCTCCCTTTCCAAATTTCATTTCCTTTTCTCCAGACCTTGGCCTCTTCCTCCTTTCTAGTTACAGTAAGCCCCACCCATCTCTCAAAACCCAATGTAAGCCTCCTTTCTGATTCCCCTCTTCTGTGTTTATTCCACAGCCATGTCTGTATTGCTCTATCCTATTGCCCTATGCAGTCTTTTTTTATGATACTTTTTTTTTAATGTGCATTAGTGTTTTGCCTGCACGTACACCTGTGTGAGGGTGTCAGATCCCCTGGAACTGAAGTTACAGATAGTTGTGAGCTGTCATGTGTGTGCTGGGAATTGAACCAAGGTCCTCTGGAAGAGCAGTCAGTGTTTTTAACCTCTAAGCCATCTCTCCAACCTCTATCCTATGCAGTCTGTATCACATAATTTCTATAATAGCTTCATTTCCTCTATGTTGCGACTTTGAATATGAAATGTCTCCCATAGATTCATGTGTTGAATACTTGGTCTTCAGCTGGTAGCATTGTTCTGGAAGATTCTGGAACCTTTTGGAGGTGGCACCTTGCTGAAAGAAGTAAGCACTGGGAGAGGTGTTACAGCTTTGTCACGTTCCCCTTCACTCTCTGTTTCCTGACTACAGAGATAGTGTGACCACCTAGCCTCTGGCTTTTGCTACAGTGCCTGCCCCTTCACCATGGAATGTATCCTTTCAAACCGTAAGCCAGAATAAATCTTTCTTTCCTTATACTTGCTTCTTGTTGGGTGCTTTGTTTAAAGACAGAAACAGTGACTAGTGTTCCCTGTGATTTAGTTTGTAGATATTATACTTGTTGTAGTGTAGTACTTTGCACACTACACACATGGTAGGTGCTAGGTTAACTACTTGGGGAAATTCATACATGGAGAATTGGCCAAATAAGGAAGAATTCCTTTCTCAATTATATTTGCTATATAACTACCCCAGAAGTTAGTAGGTCTACCAACCACTATACTATACCCCATGGTTAGTTAGCAATTTGAAAGGGGCACATTGGGCTGGCCTTGTTCCATGAAGATTGCTGTCTCTAATGAGAAGACTAAGGCTGAGACTAACTCAGTGGCCTCAGCTGGGATTCTCTGATTTCAACCACAAAGCTTTTAATTGAGTGAAAATTACTCCTAAGCTAAAACCGTGGACTAGAGCGTGTGTGTGTGTGTGTGTGTGTGTGTGTGTGTGTGTGTGTGTGTGTGTGATGGGGAGCACACCTGTGTGACTTAGCATCTTCACCACATAGATGTCAAGGGAAGACAAACAGAAAGGCCAATCAAGTGACAACCCTTTCTGACTAGTCTCTGAGGTCCGTGTCACTCCTACCAGTTTCTGTTGGTTGACACAATCCCAAGTTGGCTCAAAGGCAAACTCATCTTTATAGGGGTAGTCTCCAGGTCACATTCTCACGTAACACACAAAAAAACTATTGCAACTGTCTTTTTAAAGTACAACTAACAATACTTATGTTCTTTGGAAAGCACAAAATAGCCAAGACACAAATGCAACGGGTAAAGTCAACTGAAGTGTTTAGATATGCTCAGTCCATGATCAAACATTCTGGAACTAGATGGTTCCAGAACATCTTGCTAGTCATAATAGCACTGGTATACACAGATTGTTGACACACTGTTGAATACTCACCAAGTGCCTCACAAGCATTTCTTAATTTTTCAGAACAGCTTTGTGACTAAGGGTTCACTGTGATTCCATTTTATAAACACGAAAATTACATCATGAAATTGCCAAGTGACACAGCCAAGGGCCAGGAAGTATTTTTTTTTTTAATATAAATCATGCCTGTCTAACTCTGGAGTCCAGATTTGTAACCTAGATAGTCTCCATAGCTGACATTGCCTAACATCATCTATAATGGCCTATAAAGAGCTCAGTTCTTTGCCATGGCTCTTTCTAAATACCTGTATCTACCCAGGAAGGGGTATTCCCAATACTCAATGCTCATGAACTATGCTGTAGATTGTGAGCACTATGCAGTAGATACTCCAGAAACTTTGTAAAACCATCTTTCATTTGACCCCTCAAGTCACAGCTTGAACATTCTTCCCTTTGGAATCTGTTTGCATTGGCTTAGAAGTGTTATTGCTTCCCTCGTTCTTGCCTGTAAGAACCGAGTCAGAGCGGCATGCAACAACACAGCTGGGCATATTTTATGTTTGAAGAATGACTTTCGTGTCCCTGTCTGGATAAGACTTGAGGGCTCATCCTTGTTTGGAAGGGGATATATCAGGGTCTGTATTTGCAAGAGGTTTACCTAAGTGTCCCAGTGGTGGTTTTCTCCAGTTTATGGAGCCAGACCGAATTGCTTCTACCGCCAGAATTTTGCCCATCTAGTTAAAGATAAACTAGAGAAACCTGAGATACCCCAAGGACCAATTAAGGAGAAACTGCCAAACCTTTGGAAATTAGATTTTCCACATGGATTTCCCCCTACAGCTATGCTTATCAATTTGGATAAGACTGAAAACAAGTATTCTAAGTAGTGATTAGTGGTCTCAGTGAAACTGCGCATATGCACCAGTAGGCTTGTTCGACACACCAACCATAGACAAAACACTTGGAGATAAACAGCTCTCCTAGGAGGTGGAAATTCAATGAGACTAAGCAGGTACTCTGGTGAAGTGATTTTTCACCCTGAAGAGGAGCTATGTTTCATCCACGTTTTGCCAAATTCTTTTTTTGTTTTGCCAAACACCTATCGATTACACAGCATAAGCAGAAAGCCACACATATCCTAAAGGCAGATGGTCTAGCTTTGAGAGACACCCATACTCCCAACTCAATCAGAATCTTACAGGTTGTTTCATTGAACTTGGTCTTTTTTTTTTTTTTTTTGCTTAGCATTAGGAGAGGGACAGCAATTTGTTCTCCTTCCTGCCTGAGCACCAGGGACCCGGTGCTTTGAGCAGCAACTTAAAAGCAGACAGCCAAAGAAGGTCATTTCAGGTACCATGACAACTGCTGAGTCCTGCAGAACATTGTCATGGAAAACACCTTCAGCGGCAGTGGAGTGACACAGAAAGCTTTGAGCAAGCCTTGCTTCCTGACTAGTCTGTTCTAAGACCCTGGATACATCAAAGCAAAGTGGATGCAAAGAGAAAACAATAGGGAGCTATGGCAAGCCATGGAATGGAAGGGAGAACCAAACAGTATTGTTGAACTGATTCCTTTGGATAGTTAACAGGATGATGTATAGATACTTATTTTAACTCTCCTCTACTGGTGGAATACAATAGAAGAATTCTCAAAACAACTTTCTGCACAGCCTGTTTTATATGTTATTTGGTGTGACCAGATCGAAACTCGTGAGGTAGGTGAGTCTTTGAGGGTTAGCCTCCTGGGTAGATAACTCGAACTATTCACTCTTCTCTATTGTATGTCTCAGCACCTTTAGTTTTTAGGAAGGCTGAGCATCTTTTAATAGAATACATTTTCCGTATTGTATAAGAAGCCTTTAGCAACATAGATGCAATTAAGAAGAGGGAGCTTGGTGTCTTAATGTGAGATAGACAGGTAAGGATCTAATCAAGAGAAAGCCTCAGGTCTCCAGCTTTCTAACTTATGTTTCTTAGCTCTTCCAGATAAATATACTTGACATTTTGTAAGTGTGAATGTGTGTGTATGTGTATGTCTCCAGAAACTCAATGATCATGTCTGCTGAATACTACAAAGTATGAATATTTGTTATATCACAAACTATAAATGATACTTGTGTGTGTGCACTCTGCATCTGTGTGTGTGTGTGTGTGTGTGTGTGTGTGTGTGTGTATGCGAAGTCATGTGTGTGGAAATGGGTACACAGAGGAGAGGTGTTCATGTAGGTCAGAGGACAACCTTGGGTATAGGTCCTTGCCTTCTGCCTTGTCTGAGCCAGGATTTCTATTGTTTCTCTGCTGCATATGCCAGGCTAACTGGCTCCCAAGAATCCCAGACTTCTTCTGTTCCCACCTCTCATCTCCCTGTTGCAGTGCTGAGACCACCAGCCCTACCACTATATGCCCAGCTGTTTGGTAGGTTCTGGGAATTCAAACTCAGACTCACACTTGTGGAATAAAAACTTCCCCACTTAACCATCTCTCCAGCCCCCAAACAATACCCGTCACAGGAAACCATGTAGTAAAAGAGCTCCTGGTTGATACAAGAAACATGGCAGATAGACAGTGGGGTACACAGCCAGGCTTCCACAGCTGGAAAAACATAAAGCCAACCCCCAAGCTTCCCCCTTCCCACCATGGTACCATTTCTGTCTCTCTGTCCCCTGAACCCCCCTCTTCCCATTTCACCCTATTTCATCTAGACGTAAATGACTATGTCTGCCAGAAATAGCAAGATCTTTCCTTTCTCCTTGGGCTCCAAGTTCTTCCTAAATATTCTTTTCAGCCTTTCCTCTGACCTGAGGAGGGATTGCCCTTATCCACCGGACCATCCACTCATCACTAGTATTAAGCATACGATCACAGGATGAGGCAACACATGGGAGGTGCAGCGTGGACTATGACCCACCAAGACACACGTGCCTGAAGTGGCTCTTCTGAGCTATCATGACAAGGACCATGAAAACAGTGGCATGCACCTGGTGACATCTAAGCCACCCGGGTTAGTACGGAGAGAAAGACTAGGTCAAAACCTAAAATAGAGCAGGTGACAGAGTGGGACAAAAGCAACAGAGGGGAAAGTTGGGAACAAGATTGCCTCTTCAAATATTGAGAGAAGCTGAGGTGAGTGAGTGCAGAGGCCAGCCTGGCTTGAGGCGGGACCAACCTGGAACCTGGGAGCCACATTTCCCAAAGGCTATACTGGATAGCAATCTGCAAGTCGGTGAAAGGATCTCAGTAGGAATGACATGGAATAGACGCGCGTCTCGGACAACAACCAAAATTACTCTTGCTGGTTAGGAAACCAGTTAGAGGTTGTTAGCATAATCCAATGAAATGCGGCCCACATTCAGGTATCATTTAGGACTAGGCAACCCCACAACGTCGCACTACCCCGAGGCCTATCAGCTTCTGTAGATGATGAGTTGTGAGTGAGCTGGTCTGACTGAAGGTTCTTTCTTTTGTTCAGTCTTGAGTTTTCCATGCATTTTATTAGCCCAGGCCTCCTTTCCATAGATCTCCTAGTTTGACTTGGCTCTCTGAGATGGAAGGTTGGCAGACACGTTCTTTTCATTAACAAAGGAGCTTGTGGATGGCATGCGTCTGATAGTTTGGAAACCCTGACCCAGAACTGCTCCTGTCTAAAAGAACTGCAGGCACAAAAATGGAGAAGAGACTGAGGGAAAGGAGGTCCAGTGACTGGCCCAACTTGGGATCCATCTCAAGGGAAGGCTCCAAGGCCTGACACTGTTACTGATGCTATGATGTGCTTACAGAGAGGAGCTTAGCATGGCTGTCCTCTGAGAGGTCCAACCAGCAGCTGACTGAGACAGGGGCAGATACTTACACCCAACCAATAGACTGAAGCAGGGCTCCCTGTGGTTGAACTAGGGAAAGGCTGGAAGAAGCTGAGGAGAATGGCCACCCCATAGGAAGACCAACAGTCTCAACATGCCTGGACCCCTGAGATCTCACAGACATTGAGCCACCAACCAGGCAGCATACACCGACTGTCCGAGGCCCTGCACATATACAGCAGAGGACTGCCTGGTCAGGCCTCAGTGAGAGAAGGAGCACCTAACCCTTGAAAGACTTGAGGCCCCAGGGAGTGGGGAGGCCTGGCGGGGCAGGGTGGGGACATTCTCTTGGAGACTGGGGTGGGAGGATGGGGGGAACGGTGTAGGTATTGGATTTGGGCCTGGTCACCTGGTAGATTGTTGGACTAAAACCTCTCCCATGAATTCACGGCACAAAAAGATTACAATCACAGAATGCCTTCATCCTTCTGGGTCTCCTGCAGGGTTTGACTCCTGCTGAGCCCTGCCTAAGCCTTTTGCTCCTAACTAGGAGCAGTCTGGCCAGGTACTTCTCACCTGAGTCAAAGAATTAGGCTGGCCTTCCTGGTTATTTCCCTAATATTCCCTAATCAGGCCACATAGTTGGTCCTTTGTTACCGAAGTCTCAGCCAGGGTTCCCCACTGTGCTTCACAGATACCTGCTAAGTGGTGTACTTGGGGTATATAGTTTGGTCAATAAAGTTACAGGAGGCTCTTCCTCTCTGGCTTGACACGAATAACCTGTTTGTGTGTGTGCTTCTTTCATCCCGCAGGGTACCATGTTGGTGCTGGCACCGACAGAACGGGATGAAGAACTGTGAGAGGACAGACTGACTAGGAGGGGTTAACGACTGGACTGTAAAATAATAAAAGTTCAAAACAAAATGAACCAAAAACTGGCTCTCACACTTACAGCCACAAGTTGATCTTTTTCAGGCTCATTTAGTTCCCTGAGACTCTTTCCCCCCCTCCGCAGGACCTCACATCTGTGGCCTGTAGGCATGGCCTTGCACAGTCCACCCTTGAAGGGGTTCAAGCTGAAGTCTAGGCAGCATCATGACACAGATAGACTTAAGGTTATGCTGGTCACTTAAGCATTGACTCTGAAAATGTCACACATCTCCACAGCCCACTAAAAAGTGCAACATTCTTGGAAGATTATAAAGGTAAATCTGATACGATTTTAATCAAAATCATGCTCTACCTGAAGAGCACTTGAAAATGGCTTTCAAAAAACTAACTCCACCCCCAACACAGACAGCGTTTGACCATATAATAAGAAAAAAACAACTGAAGTGTTTTGGGTAATAAACATAGGCTCTGGGTACTCATTACTAATGTTAACCTGGTTAAAGCTCGGTTCCCCGATCATTAGGAAAATTTTTGCCTGAAATCTAACTCCAGGAACTTAATACACTGCCACTGTGAGGGAGTACTTCCTGAGGGAATGGGATTGGCATCCCCATTGTCAATTATCACAAAGGTAGATCCTAACAGGAGAAACTGAGAGACTGGGGGATAATCTCAGTGCCTGAGAATAGGGAGCATCTTGTTCCCTATCTACCTCAGGGACTCAGTGTCACAGGAGCCTGAGTGCTGGAGCAGCAAGGCAAGTGAGTGTGTAGAGGATATGTTGTCCCTGGCTACTAAAAATGAAGCAAGAGCCTATGACAAAGGCTACCCCCAAGAGATTTGGGATGGAAGTTGGGGCAGGAACTTTAAGACAGGTCCTATAGGTAACATCTCTCTTCTTTTTGGCACAAACTTAAAAATTTTCAAAATCTTCACACTCTTTTTAAAGTTTTTTTTTGGATACTTTATTTTAGTTTTATTTTATGTGTACATATGTTTGCCTGAATGTATGTATGTCCCTGCACCATGTGCATGAAGTGCTTCCCCTGGCCAGAAGAGGCTATTATATACCCTGGGACCGGAGTATCTAATGGTCGTGAGGCCAGTGTGGGTGCTGGGAATTGAACCAGGATCCTCCTATGTGCTGAGCCGTCTCTCTAACCCCAAATCTTAAAGTTCTTAAAATGAGAAAATGTTTTGAAGGGCTTTGCTTTGAGAAGGTAAACGGAAGAGAAGGATAGATCCACTGGCAGCAGACGTATGATTAGTGGAATCTCTTTTCTAAGGCCAAGACAACAGAAAGTGTGTTCCACCGTGTAACATTGTCACAGAGTCAGTGCAGCAGGCATAGACTAGTTGCAGACAGATTCAGGGGGAGCCAGCATCTTGTGGCCCTGCCCCGAGAGTCCATCAATGAGAGTCCAGAGAGAATGATCTCAAGCCTTCTCAAGAGCATCAAGTGCACATGCGCTCACCAAGGTTGGTGAGTCATGACACATCACCATGGTGGTTTGCACCATTACAAAGTTTTAAATCGTTTGTGTCATTACCCATAGTTTAGTTTATATTTGTGGTGGACGGTTGGTTAGCGACAGGATGCAAAAATCCATTGATGTTAAAACACACATTTACAAGAAACGGGAGAAACATAATTCCACAAATTTTCTCAGCATTTTTCCTTTCCAAACTCACAGACTATATTTAACTAATCAAAATATTTATATAGCACACCGAGAAGACTCCAGTTCTATAAAATCTTTTAAAAGGGAAAACATTTTGCCAATAATATGAAATTTGTCTTTTGTTTAATAGGATTAAAGCTTATCCCCAACAAAATCTTTTATTTGAGACCAAATACTAGCAAATAACAATTCTTTTCAAAAAAAAACTATACAAAATTCAAACTTACTAACAATTTTGATAGAATGCCATATATTATATTTATTTCTATATTTTTTGAGGCAGAAATGATATTTTATTAATTCTTTGAATGTTTTATATGATTAATTTTAATAATCTTTTCATTCACCCTCCACTTTACCCACACCCAATCCCTCCACCCTTCCCCTCCCTACTCACCCAACTGCTGAGTTTTCTTTGTTTTGTTAATCCCATAAGTTCACTGTATATGGCCCAACTACTCTTGGGGCCTGTCTTGGAGTGTGGCTAACCTAGCAGGGGCCATGCCACTAAAGAAAATGGACTCTCCCTCTCCTAGCCAATACCAAAGGTCAATACCTCCTCAGCTAGATATGGGCTTTATGCCCACTACCCTCCTTCCATTTTTGGATTTTGTCTGGCTTGAGCTTACAGAGGTCTTGTGTACACTGTCACTACCTCTGTGAAGCTATGAGTACAACTGACTTCTTGTGTCCAGAAAACAGTTTCCTCTGGCCCATGCAATCTTCCTGCCTCTCTTCTGTGGTGATTCCAAGTGTTGATGGAAGAGTTGTGGTATGTATATCCCTTCTATGTCTGAGCACTTTATACTCACTTATCCTCTATATGCTGACCAGTTTGAGGGCTTCATGTTATTAATTGCTGTCTACTTTAAGAAGAAGCTTCTCTGATGACTGTCATGAGCTGTACTGATGCACTAAGTGTACCAAGAAGTCACTGGGGGTCATTTGAATACTATGTCCATTTCGAAGAGTTATAAACAATATTAGTTTCTCCCATAGGGCCTATGATACATCTAGGCCCAGGCCTTTGGTCATATTAAAAATGCCTGCTATGGGTTCTATATGATGCAGTGAGCCTTGGATTCAATCACAAAGTGGTTGGTTACTCTCATACGTTTGTGCCACTATTGAACCAATGGGGTTCTCTGACTTATCAGGCCAGTCATTGTCGTAGCTCTTTTTTTTTTTTTTTTTTTTTAATTTTTTTTTTTTTTATTAACTTGAGTATTTCTTATATACATTTCGAGTGTTATTCCCTTTCCCGGTTTCCGGGCAAACATCCCCCTCCCCCCTCCCCTTCCTTATGGGTGTTCCCCTCCCAACCCTCCCCCCATTGCCGCCCTCCCCCCATAGACTAGTTCACTGTGGGTTCAGTCTTAGCAGGACCCAGGGCTTCCCCTTCCACTGGTGCTCTTACTAGGATATTCATTGCTACCTATGGGGTCAGAGTCCAGGGTCAGTCCATGTATAGTCTTTAGGTAGTGGCTTAGTCCCTGGAAGCTCTGGTTGCTTGGCATTGTTGTACTTTTGGGGTCTCGAGCCCCTTCAAGCTCTTCCAGTTCTTTCTCTGATTCCTTCAATAGGGGACCTATTCTCAGTTCAGTGGTTTGCTGCTGGCATTCGCCTCTGTATTTACTGTATTCTGGCTGTGTCTCTCAGGAGCGATCTACATCCGGCTCCTGTCGGTCTGCACTTCTTTGCTTCATCCATCTTGTCTAATTGGGTGGCTGTATATGTATGGGCCACCTGTGGGGCAGGCTCTGAATGGGTGTTCCTTCAGTCTCTGTTTTAATCTTTGCCTCTCTCTTCCCTGCCAAGGGTATTCTTTTTCCTCATTTAAAGAAGGAGTGAAGCATTCACATTTGATCATCCGTCTTGAGTTTCATTTGTTCTAGGGATCTAGGGTAATTCAAGCATTTGGGCTAATAGCCACTTATCAATGAGTGCATACCATGTATGTCTTTCTGTGAGTGGGTTAGCTCATTGTCGTAGCTCTTAGCGTTCTCATCTGCATGAGACTGTTAGACTAGCTGTCTTCTCCTGTACAGGGCACACCACCTATTAGCATTATGAAGCTAGTGATGCTTCCAGATCAGTACCAGATTCGTCCATGCTCTATGACTCATGGATGTTGTGTCTTCAGCAATGGGTTCTTAACGCCATCTTTTAGAGAATAACCAAAAGAATTGCTAATAGTCTGTAATGGTTAAGAGTCCGTGGGACCCCATTAGTCAACAATTCCAAAAGAGAGAAGCCATTCCTGACACTAGTGTTTTCCTTTTCTAGCATAGGGTGTCTTATTGTCACCCATTATAGGGTAATTCAATTTAAACTCTTTTTATATATGTATATGATTTTGGAAGCTCCTACAATAATAGAGTTTTTATATGGCTATTTCAAAAGGTCTTTCACTTTAGTTATCCCTCCTTTCTCCCATCCTATTTTAAGGTACATTTCATCTCCAAGTAAACACTCATTGAAGTTTTTCATTTTTAAATTCTGGACTCTTAATAATACCAGTTACATAACTCATTTCATGACATATATAATAAAATTCCATATTACTATGGAGATGTCTAAAGAAAAACATTGACAAGAGATACCTTAACTAGATTATGCTATTTAAATATTTGCAAATGAAGATACTAAACTTGAACAGTCTAAACGTCATGACTGATGTACAACATCTGCTAAGGTTTGGATCTGGATTGTTCTTTAAAGGCATGTATGTGAAATGTTCGGTCCATAGCCTGTGGTATCATTGGAAGATGGTGGAATCTTTAGGAAGTTAGGTCACATGAAAGGATATTAGGTCATTAGGGATATACTCTTGAAAGATACATCTGATCCCCAATCTTCTCTCTCTCTCTCTCTCTCTCTCTCTCTCTCGCTCTCTCTCTCTCTCTCTCTCTCTCTCTCCTCTTCACCCATCACGAGGTGAGCAGTCTTCCTCACCACTTCTGTTTTGATGACCTACACTGTCACAGGTAAAATCCTGAGGCCCAGGTGACCTTGGATTGAAACCTACACATCTCAAGCCAAAACAAACCCTGCCCTTTATTAAGTTTATTTCCTCAGCAATTCTATCTTGGAACTAAAAAGGTGACATAACAACTGAACTAGAGGACTCCTTTGTGCTCCGAAATTACAGCTTTTTCTGAATGACAGGTGGCATCTCCATGGCCTTGATTAGAAGAGTGAACCAAGGAACTAAAATATAGCTTTCCAAGGGGGAGGGTGTGGGAGCCGTATTGGATTTGGGCCTCGTTGCTTTGTCACTGTCTGGCCTTAGTCTTAGATTGTAGGATCAAAAGCCTCTCCCAGATATTTTCGGCACAAGAAGTTTACATTCACGGAATGTTTTCAGCAACAAGACCCTTCTGGGTCTCCAGCAAGGTTTGACCCCTGCTGAGTCCTGCCCTTGCATGTGGAAGCCTTTTGTCCCCAACTGGGAACAGTCTGGCCAGGTACTTCTCACCTGAGTCAGAATTAGGCTGGCCTTCCTGGTTATTTCCCTAATTTATTCAGGCCACATAGTCGGTCCTTTGTTACCGAAGTCTCAACCAGGGTTCCCCACTGTGCTCGACAGATACCTGCTAAGTGGTGTTCTTTAGATATATAGTTTGGTCAATAAAGAAACCAGAAGCTCTCTTCCTCTTCTGGCTTGACACGAATAACCTGTGTGTGTGTGCTTCTTTCATCCCACAGGCTTTCGCCCGGTACCGTGTCGGTGCTGGCGCCGACAGGAGGGAGTCCCCCTTTTCTGAGAAGGGGAGGGGAGGTGGAAATAGAGGAAGGGATTTGGAAGGGCAGGACTGGAGAGAAGGGAGAGAGGCTGTGATTGGGTTGTAAAGTGAATAAAAAAATAAAAAAATAAAGTAAAAAGAAAGAAGAAAATGTTAAAGTTTTCACACCTAATGTGAGGCAATTAACCCTCTGAATAAAATTAATGAGAAATAACTTTGAGGTTAGCAAGATAGTTTATTGTGTAAAGGTGCTTACTGACAAGCCTGACTACCTACCTGAGTTGGATTGCCAATGCCCACACAGTAGAAACAGAGAATTGATTGACAAAATTATCATCTGACCTCCACATGCACTTCCTGGTGCACACACAGACACAGATGCAGACACAGACACAGACACACAGACACATACAGAGACAGACAGACAGACAGACAGACACACACACACACACACACACACACACACTTGTACGCCCGCACGCATGCACACACACATAACATTTAAATATCATAATAATAATAGTAATAGTAATAATAATAATAATAAATTTCAAACTGTAAGTATTCTAAGAACTTTGTATCATATCAGTTCATAGAATCGATCTTGCCAAGGTCATCAGAGGTGTGAAATAAAGTTCTGGACTGGGGCAGTTTCCCATCCAGAGGTTAAGAAAAAGCAGACTCTAACACAACAAAAACTAGCATGCAAGCTCATCCCCACCCAGCCACAGTGCTATGACGGCTCACACAAACGTCTCTGGCTAGGTTAGGAAAACCACACTGAAAGATTTATAATGGTATATTCAGATGTCAAAGACCTAAAATAGAAATAGAGGTGAGAAGGGCCCATCCACCGCAGTGATTCACATCTGCTTGCTTTGTGGGAAGTGTTTACAGCAGGAACACTGGGGTGAGGCAGATGCAGTGATCTCCAGGATCTAGTTACAAATTCATGCACATTCTACCTATTTGCAAACAGGACCAAGGGCTAAAGTAGGAATGTTGAGCCTGAGAAGGAGTGCACTGGACGTATACATAAGGAGACACAAATTACGCTGCTGGAGGGTAAGAAGGTTACCCTGGCAGTTAATGGAACAGATAACATGTGATTCTGTGTGTCTCCATATAGGACAGTGGCTCTCAACCTTCTTAATGCTGTGACCCTTTAATACGGGTGCTCATCTTGTGCTGACCTCCAACCACAAAATTAGTTTGTTTTTATTTCACAACTGTAGTTTGCTACTGTTATGGGTCATAATGTACATATCTGTGTTTTCCGGTGGTCCTAGGTGACCCCTGCGAAAGGCCCATTTGACCCGCTAGAAGGGTTGAGACCCACACATTGACAACCATTGATGTAGGAGATATGACTTTTACCAGCTTCATGAGATCTTTTCTCGAGTGATATCTTCATTTTGTCCATGTTAGCATATGTAATAAAGTAAGTGGTAAGTTTGGGCACCATACAGCATTTACACGGATAATGGGATGATTATGATATAATTATATTAGTCAAAAAGTGAGGAGAAGCAGTGTTGCACCTAGTCAAATAAAAAGAAGTAAGAGGTATTGTGGCCTTTAGGGAAAGTCCTGCTGTGACTTGGGGCAGTTTTCCTTATTTTGGCTTATGTGGCTTTTTCTCGGTGAATATTTAGCACAGCCCTTAGAGCACTACACTGGGGAGACACAGAACTAAGACACATTACTCACTGTTTGTTGAAACAGGCAAGATGTCTATGTAAGCAGGCTTATCTGTACTAAGCAAGCCTCTTCACTTTCTGATGATATTTAAGATAATCTTGAAAGAATACTTCTCAAATAAGAATGTGTAGAAAATAAGGGAAATGTTAAAGGAAATATGGAAGCTTGGAAGTCTTGTAATGAATTGACAGCCATTTAAAAGAGCTCATTAGCATTCGATAACCTTTGGAACGGGGCAGAGTGCTGCTCTGAAGGTTCTAAGATTGTCGGCTCTACAAGTTACAGTTAATGAAAAGGAGAAGAATGAGAACTCGGCCCGTCAGAAAACTGCCAGCCGGCAGGATGGGGATTAAGAATATAATTGTAATGTGAGAGAAAGAATTAATGATTTAAAACACACGCTGCTCTGTCCTTTAAGAACCCATGTCATAAGGAGTTTATCACAAAAGTTATAGCTTTTATTAACTATGAGAAGAAAGAAAACTTCACTCCTGAGCATGCAAACGTTAAAATAGCCTAGGCTGCCCATTTCTCCCAACACTCCATTCGCATCCCCTTCTATTTTTTCTGTCTGGTCATCCATTATCTATTTCCATTAGCAGCCATTCACTGAATGTTCCAGACCTCCAAACGAAAGTCTAAGTAATCATCTCTGCGCTCAAAATGCACTTTACACAAGGAGTCAAGTATGAACCGAATACTAGGCATGAAGCAACAAAAATAATCAGCTTGGCCAGGCCCGGCCAGGGCCACTACTCCTGGCTGTATCTTCATCCTACTGTTGATTAATCAGGTCTGAGAAAATCCAGAGTATGCCCAATACGATCTCCACAGGACCCACTAGTGATTGTCATCCTCTCTATCCTGTTTCAATGGCTGGCTAAACACCCGCAGATCAATACACGTGGTGAACTTATCAAATATAATGAAGTACAAAAACGCACAAGTATCTCAACAGGTTCAAGATGAGGCACGGGTAACCGTCCAACATCCTTCATGATAAAACTTCTAAACGGATCAATGATAAAATGCCAATGGCTTGGGTGAAGGCTCCTGGAGAAATAATAGAATTGATGAGCACAAAGTCAATTCCACGGGCAATTCTAGCAAAGCACACGATCCCCACCTCTTGAGGTCATGTTCTAGTTCCTAGCAGACAGGGAGTACTCCTTGGTGCTTGTGCCTAGAGCATCTTAAGACATTCCTGTACTGCTAGCAAACTGAATCTAGTGATCTCCGCCACGATCAGTAGTAATTCTTCCCATGGTTGGTTAAACATAGGCAAATCAATAAATATGATGCACTTATGAAATATAATGAAGTATGAAAATATATGACTACCTCAGTAGACACAGAAAAGGCATTTGATAATAATCCAATAGTATTCACATTAAAAATTCTGGACAAGGGGTTGGGGATTTAGCTCAGCGGTAGAGCACTTGCCTAGCAAGCACAAGGCCCTGGGTTCGGTCCCCAGCTCCGAAAAAAAGAAAAAAAAATTCTAGACAGATCAATAATAAAAGTTATGCTTGTCAACACAATAAAAACCACATGGAACAAAACAAGAACTAACTCTATAGTGAGTGGGGACACCTGAAAGTTTCTCTGAGATCTGAAACATTTTCTGCCCAGTTTCACCTCTTTAAACAAATAAACAACAAGGTTAAAGGGGCATGAAAGCATACATTTCCTTTGCTTTTCTGCACGACTAACTTGCTGTTACGATCAGGCAGCTCTTTCTCTTGCCAGAGATGGGGGTTAATATCTATCTCGTTCTCTTCCTAGACAATCTGAAAATTCCAGGTCCTCAATAGTGGATTCCTAAACTCTGAGATACACTGATTCACACAGGATAATGGGAAGAAGACTGAAATCTGCTTTCAATGAGTCAGAAATAGAATGTGTATATAGCCCATGAAATGGGCATTTCATAAAACGTAAAATAATTACTTCCCATGTTTAATTTAAAGACTTCCCATTCACAACAAACTGTGTGCTAACGCAGTGTGGTAGGTCATGTGCTCAGTGGACCCTCTACTGGGAAACGTGGGCTGATTGCAAGAGACTGGATTTGCCTATATTTCCAACCAACTCGTGCTCGATTTCCACGTTAAACACAAAAAATAACTTTTATAAACCATACTACTTTTAAGTTAATAAAGATCATAGCAAAAAAAGAAAAATAAATAACAGCAACAAAAACAGCAACAACAAAACACAAAAAGGAGGCAAACTTCAGTATCTCCGCTGGGGAACGTTGCAGCAGCAGCAGCAAGAGACTAAAGTGAGTTGTTTCTCTGTAAGTATTGGCTGTTCCCTAGTCTCATGGTGAGGGAAGTCGCATGTATTGTGCAAAAGGACTCAGATATTGCTGGAGGTTTGCTTCCCCGGGAAGCAACATGACACTAACCAAGGCCTGGCACCTTCCCACGTTCATAAGCTTTGGTTGGGATGTGCATTTGTAGGATGTGAAACGTTCCATTCGTTAAAAGTGTGACAAAAACTGACGAGCAGGAAACAGTGTGCCCAGCGAGAGGAATGTGTGTCTCTTGGAAAAGGTCACATTGCTGGAAGCAACTGACTTCCTGGTGAAGCTGACTAGAGACTACTGTAAGTTAGACTGACTTCAAAGCCCTTTTCTTTTCTTTTTGGAAGTTCATGAAGCCTTCTCACCAAAGGTACCAATACCCCCAGAATTTCCAGGAAGAAATAGTTTCTCAATCCAATTTTTTTCCCCAATAAGAGTACATATTGGGTAGGACATATGAACTCTAATATCCTTTGGATTTCTCAGACAGTCAGGTCATTAGTTGACCAGATGAAACCCAGAATGATGAGTTAGGCTGACCCAGCACTATGGACCAGTAGAGAACTGTGAAAGAGGTTATGACTTCCCATAATGTTACCCACCAACGATGTCACTCACCAATGATATCACCCACCAATAATGTTACCCACCAACGATGTCATCCACCAAATGATGTCACCCACCGATGATATCACCCACTAATGATGTCACCCACCAATGATGTCATCACCCATGAGAATGAACTTTGAGACCTGAGACAAGATTCTTTTGTTGATGCCACACTGTTCATGGGTATTTCATGAATATTTGAATCATTCCGGACCAGGGTGTCTGAGTGTCAGCTTTGAGACAAGCGTAAGTCAGGTTTCCTACCAACCTATGACTATTTGACAAACAGAGTTCTCAGTGCTGCACTGTGCTTTCTTTATAAGACTGAAGGTTTTAAACATCTCAATTTACCTCAGAGCTATGTCCAATTATGACAATCTTGCTTTTCAACAGTTTTGCTAAGACAGTATACCCATTTTGAAGTGTAAGCATCAAGGATATAATAACATCAGTATATCATTATTATATCAAATTATATTATATATATATATATATATAACTATGTAAAGGAAAGAGTTTAATATAACAATGTTAATCTTATGGTTTAAATGTAAAATTACAACAAAAAGTGGAACCTGAATCCAGTTGAATTTATCCATAGCAGCAGCAGAAAGAGGTGAAACTCAGCTTTAGTTCATATTGAGATGTAATTTATATTGAGACTCACGTATACCAAGCCAGGGTCACACTTTCTATGTAGCTGAGGTTGGCCTTGAAAGGGGTTACATATCTTGCATGAATGTTCCCTTTCGTGTTTTGGTATTCTACACCAGATTTTCTGTGGAATTGAAGCGTGTTTAAGAAAATCCTTCTGGAATATGAAAGTTTACACTTTGGGGAAAAATTCAGTTTAGCTAATGTGCAATATGATATTTATGCAGGTACCCTCCAAAGTACCCCAGAGATGAGAGGTTCAGATCCTCATCAGATGCTCGTCTGAGCTGAGCATTTGGGACTACTCCATCAAATTGCTGCTGAAATTTTACACTCACTCACCTCTGCTTTCTATGATACTGTCTCTACTGATATTACTCAAAACCAATTTATACTTTGTGTGAATGTTTTTGCCACAGCAATTAACGTTTTTCTTCCTCAAGTGGAGTCCTTTAAGAAAATGATCCCAACCATCATCTGCATATGACAATTTTATTCATCACCCCTGCATGTGTAGCTTTGAGTTTCTTCCCTCACCAGGCTGTCTCCTCCCCCAAATCCCTCCAGTTAAAACAATGTGGACTTACCTACTAATCTTATACCCCAATTTGGGAAGGGGAGGGAAGTTTCCCTGGGTTTATTTTTCTTTTAAATACATGAGAATGGGACTTCGTTTTCATTGATATAGGTTCTTTTGGGAGATAAATGAGCAAGATGAAATAATCATCATCATCATCATCATCATCATCGCCGCCGCCGCCGCCGCCGCCGTCGTCGTCGTCGTCGTCGTCGTCGTCGTCGTCGTCATCATCATCATCATCATCCCAAATGTCTCTGGCAACATGACCTCTATAGGAAACACAGGCTAGGTAGTTCTTTTTCAGTAGCTAGCCTCAAATGGAGTGTCATGCCTCACTCACTTGCTAAGACATACTCTAAAAAGATTGATCCCACAGGGTCTAAGTAGGGAGAGGTAGCATAAGTGTCCTGAACTCGGTAAGTCCAGTCACCTTGGATGCTCCCCTCGGTGTTTGCCTTTCAGCTGCCACTGCCAACTGTCACTGATTCCCACTAACGGAATATGATAAACTCCAGGTCGAAGTAGAATTAACAGCCTTTCCATCTTGTGTCTTAAATGTTCTGAAACTGTGATGTGTATGAGCTCTTCTGAGTTTAATATCTTGTTGCATGGTGTGGAGACAATGGTGTGTGTAGCCCAGGATCGCCTTGGACTTACTATGTAGCTGAGGATGGCCTTGAACTTCTGATCCTCCTACCTCTACCTCCCATATACTGGGATTCCTGGTTTATAGGTGGGTACCACAATATCTACTATGTGGTGCTGAGGATGAAGCTCAGGACTCCCTGTGTGCTATTCAATATTCTACCAACTGTGTTACAAACCAGGCCCTGGTCTTCTTTCCATTATGACATCACAGGATTAAACTAAATGGAATCCATGCTATTCAGATAGCCATGTAGCAAAATATATGAGTGTACAAAAGATAGCATTCTGAAAATATTCACTGGGAAGAGACCAGTACGCATGCTGTCAAGAGTAGTTCAGTCACGTTTGCAGGTGCTGTGAGATTTAAGCAACTTAGAAAAAAAAAATAAAGTTGATAAATGTGTTTTTTGTAATAACAGCTGTTTCTTGACACTTTCTAGGTTGATATGTTAGTGTTTCCTACCTTCTGTATTTATAAATGAAACACCTTTTTCTGTTTCTAAATGAAGAATCTACTCATTTAGAGATCGGGTATTTTGACACTGTTCTTTCTAATCTTCATGCTGCTGGTCAAATATCTCACTGAGGAAGCACCAGTCAGCTTTATGAATTTGACTCTGTAGTAAGCTTGGCACCTAATATTTGAACCAATCCTTAAGGTGCAATTTATAATTTGTTCTTGAATGGTTTCCCCAGAAAATTTTAATGACATTTCTTAACTTGTTTTGCTTCAGCTCCAATAGAATCGAAAATTCTAACATTGAAAACTTGTACAATCTCTATGTAACAAAGCCTGGATAAATGAAAACTGTAGACTGAATAGTGAAATACACTGGGATGACACAGTAGAGAAAACTTGGGCACCAAAATTTCCCTCTTCAGAAAGAAAACCTGCTGGGTGCTACGATTTCTCTCTGGTCAGTTGAAATATGGTTCTGTTCCACAATGCGAGTTTCAATAAAAGTTTGCTTAATTAAAAAATATGCACCATTAAGGGAAATTACAAAATAATATATTTTTAGTATAATTCTATATAATATAGATATTCATCTAGAATAATTATATATGATTTAGGTCCCAATAAAAATTTAATAAGATTCATGCCATAGATTATCAAGCATTTCTTAGCCAATCTTCAGGAATAAAAATGCTTACACAAACGGTCAAGAATTAGGGCATATTATCACTTAAAGTGGCTTGAAAATGTTGCAGACAATTTAAAATCTAATGAAAAGTAATAGAGTATCGAGGGTTTCTTTTTTAAAAGATGTATTATCCTATTTTATGCATATGAATGTTTTTCTGCAGCATGTATGTACAGCATGTGCAAGCTTAATGCTAACTGAGGTTAGAAGAGGGACTCAGAGACCCTGGTGCTGGAGTTACTGGTGGTTATGACTTCCATGTGAGTGCCAAGAACTCAGTTTGGGTCCTCAAAACTGCAGTTGGGTCCTCTACTAGCAGAGAGGGTCAGGACTCTGAACGTGTGAACCAGACGTGATCTGTCATTAGAACAGCAGCCAAGTCGTAATTCTCTCTGTTCTAGAAAATAAATCGTGATGATCTTAAATTGCTAACATTCAGAAGCAACCACTGAGGCAAAACCAAATAATTTCTAAATCAAGATGTACTGGGTCTTGATTTCTACAAATGGCTTCTAATTATAATGTCTGATGTCGATTGAGAAAAACCTACACCTGTGAGAACACAAAGGAAAATAAATAAAATCCAAGAAAATCCACAGAATATTTAAAAGGCATTTAGGGGTGCATACGTTTGTTTTCTGTGATTTGAACCTCAACAAGGCTGAACACTCTAGAAAATGACATAGGTAGTCTTCTAAAAGACAAAACAAAACCCTGCCAAAATTCTAGAAATTAAAAATGCAGCTAAAAAACCCAATGAACATAAACAAACAAACAAAAACCGGAGATTTAATATTAACTTCGATACAGGTGAAGAGAGAATTAGGGTAGTCCGAGTTCACACTGCACAGTATGAGCTCCATACAGGACACTGTGCTCTGTACAAGGCACTGTGTACTCAATGGCATTTTGGGCAGAAGAAAGTAAATAGATGAAGTTAAAAGACAAAAACAAAAAGAAGGATGAGAATGGAGGAGGAAGAGAAGGGGAAGAGGAGGAGGGGGAAGAGGAAGAGGAAACACTGAATGCTCTGCTCTAATAGAACATCTTTATCCATCCTCATCACGACTCAGAGAACACTGTAGAAGAGAAAGCTGAAGGAGCATAAGAACTAAAAACTGGGGAGGGGTGCTATGGGGTGCTCTCTCCTGAATATGACATGGAAACCACAATTATGAATGGATGCCAGTTACAGTCACCTCTACAAGACCTGCACAAGATGAGGCCAGCTGAAAGACCCATATAAATGAGGCAGATGATTTCCAGGCCACACCTCCTACTGAGAAGCCACTGGCAGCTGATTGATGCTGGGAAAAGAGAATCAGTCTTTAATCATGGTTTTCCCATGCTCCAATGATAGCCCCACCCCAGTACACACATGAGCAGCTCTAATTGGGTTCAGTGGATTATCAAAAGAAGGATAAGGTGAATGGGGTGGGACTGAAATTGAGGGGTATTGGAGAGGATGCACAGAAATTTGGAAAAGAGAAGTGGGGGGTTTAGATGACTGTATTTCATTGTATACATGTATGAAATTCTCCAAGTGTATATGTGTTGTGTGTGTGTATGTATGTGTGCATATGTGTGTATATGTGTGTATGTGTATATGTATATGTGTGTATGTGTATGTGTGTATGTATGTGTATGTGTCTATGTGTGTATATATATGTGTGTGTGTGTGTGTGTGTGTGTGTTTGTGTTTGTGTTTGTAACGATTGGGAAACCATTGGGAGCAATTGTGTAACAAACAATTGGGGAAAACAAAACAAAACAAAACCAATTTGAAAAGAATATAGAAAAGGAAGAAAGTTGATAATAATGAGAATTGTTATTCTGTTTACTTTGTGTGTATCTGCACATATATGCACATGCACATGTCACATGAAGTATTTGCATGTATATATACATACTGATACACATGTATATTTGAATTATTTTGTGTATAGGTGTTTTGACTAAATATATGTCTGTGTAGCACTTGAATTCCTGGTGCCTGCAAAAACTAGAAGATGGTAGTTGACGCCTAGAACTGGAGTTACAGATGATTGTGAGTTACTATGGGAGTGCTGAGAATTGAACCTGATCCTCTAAAAAACCAGCCAGTACTCTTAGCCACTAATCCCATCTCTCCAGCTCCTAGTGTGTGTGTGTGTGTGTGTGTGTGTGTGTGTGTGTGTGTGTGTGTGTATGTGTGTGTGTGTTTGTGCATGTGCATACATGTGGTTTCCTGCATACAAATAAAGTAACTTTAAAGGTAAAATACACAGGTAAGTATATATTCACAAATATCCCTGATGTATGATGTATGTACTCTGGTGTTAGTCTTCATGGCCTGTAAACATTACACATTTCATTTGCTTTGCATTTAAAGAGGTAAAACAACTTAAAGATACTCGTGAAACCATCACTGTGCAAACTTCTAGATTGTTAACAGTTTCCCAAAGAGCCTTTTTCTCGAAGCTTTATACATATCTCACTGCCCCCTACATTTTGGCTGGTTTGCTGGGAAAACACAAGAGTGGACATCACACACACAGGACGGGCTTCCAGCGTGTGACATGGGGACTTCAGAGGGATAATCCTGAACACTCACTTGAATGGTTGAAAGGAAGAAAAAAGTGGGCACCGCTCTATGTATCTGTTTATCCAGCCTGAGAGCACCTTGGACAAAGCGTTGTTGTCCGTGCCACCGTTTGTTTTTCTTTCTGGAAAGGAAGTTAAAGTATGAATAAAGAATGATGTTTTTGTTCAGTAAGTGACTAAGTTCAGACATTACGGCCAATGGATATCCTTCGGTGGATAACAGTGTGCTTTCCTGTGAGTCCTCTAAAAGTCGAGCAAACAGAAAAGAATAACTTCTCCATGACTAACAGGTCCACAGAGTACCTCTGAACACTTGTACAGACAGCCTGGGGGCTTCAGCTCCATTCATGCGAACCTTTGGCAAATCTAGGTCAGTGATTCATGCCTTTCTCATGCCAAGACAGACCCTTTAATACAGTTTGTCATGTTGTGGTGACCCCCAACCATAAAATGCTCTTGTTGCTACTGCATAACTGTAATTTTGCTACTGTTAATGATCTCAATGCAAATACTTTTGGAGGCACAGGTTTTGCCAGAGGGGTTGCGACTCACAGGTTGAGAACCGCTGATCAACATGCTTTGCCGATCACCTCTCCACCTTTATATGTGATAGCAGAAATCCCTCCTCTGTGAGCAGTTTTTAACCTGCATGTTATACCTTGTTTGCACTTCCCTAAAACCCTGAGGTAAAAGAGGAGCTTCTGCTATCCAAAATTGTTAACAAATGTAAAAACGAGGTTTGGAATAGATAGTCCCAGAACGTCTAACTAACAAGAGAAAGTACTGAATTCCAACCTGGGGAACCGGACTCCAGGGCAGGCAGTTCTAAGTAAGGGACTGTCAGCTGGGACAGAGCAGTGTCATTGGTCTCTGGCTGTCCTTCCTTAAAGACAGTCTTGGGCAATAAGCAAAGAGTGTTGCTGGTTGGTTTGGGGCTAAACTTGGCCAAGAGATCCAGCTTGGTAAGAATGAAGTGCATGTGCTCCAGAGATAAGAGCAGAGACATTTTATCTCATGGTATTTACAACCAAAACGCTCATTGATGTGTGCTCGTGGGCAAGGCCAAGAGGTGGAGTAAGAGGAAAAGTCTGAACTCTTTTATGGCATTCTCTCTAATTATTGGACACGTCACTTCGCCTCAGCTTTCATAAAGGTTCACAGGGGCGCTGCATGATTTTGGTGCTTGCAATAAGGCTTAAATTAATAGAAATTAAATACCTTGTTTATAAACTGGAATAATTAATTTTACTACTTTTTTGTCAACTTGTGCAAATCCAGACACATTTGCCTCTTGTCCCTAATATGAATGGACTATTGATACACGAAAACACATATGTGTGCATATCAGTGCACATAGAGATAGAATATAAGTGTGCATTTCTATCTTAGGAAAACGCAACTTCTGGCAAAGTCAGGAAGAACAGATTGTACTAAAGCCAATATCACCATTAAACATAAACTATTATAAGAGTACACAATCTGTTGTGATGGAAGCTCTTTGCCTATTGTTTATCATCCTTAGACTTTTAACCCTGTGATCAAATATAGCGAAAGCATCTCATGAGGGCGAAAGCATGATCAGACACATGACCATGGGCAAGTCACTAAAACTCTTCACGCAAGGGAGCTGATGTCAGGGCTCTGACCCATTTCCCTTTCCATCTCATACAAGCCTCTCACAAGGCACAGCTGAGATCAGAATACAGGGAAAGGGGCTGCGCATGTGTTCATTCAAATCCTTACTCTGTTGCCCCATTCTGCATGGAGCTAGCCACCCAATAGCAGAGGTAATGCTAAAGGAGGCATCTGGAACCTCGGAATTTGCTGTGAGCATCCCGTCTGTATATTAGAGTCATCAGACATTAGAAGTTTAGAGGTATAGACTCCACATCCCCGTAAAGCAAAAGCTGCTGTAACAAATGTTACACACACACACACACACACACACACACACACACACACACACACACACAAATCTCACTTGCATAGCATCTGCGTAGCACACACAGGAAGCTCCAGCTTGTTGAAAATAAATGAACTCTGTATCCCTCAACAGCTGAGACAACAGCGGGCTGAGTCTCCATAGGTGGATGAGCACACCGTGAGCTGGACCATGGCCTGAAATTCCCGAAACAAAACCCCAGAGCTGTGTAAGTTGACCTTCTCTCTCTTGGCACAGTTGACCCCTTAAAAAAGAAGAGATGAGACATCCCAAAGCACACTGAACTTTTAACGACAGCAGCTCAAAAGAAAAAAAAAAAAAAAGCTAAGAAAAACTTGGGGGGGAAATGCATGGGTGTGCCCTTGCGATGTTGGAAGAACACACTGGTTGACTTGGCCACTTTCTGTTTGGGGAGTAAACAGAGATTGTTTTAGAGTCAGATATGCCAAGGTTGCTGTGGGATGCACAGTTTGCTGAAAACAAATTTATCTGTCTATTATAAACAGGCTTCCAACACGGCAGGACCCACTTCTCCATAGCAGTCAGGCTTACAATGACATAAAACAGAACACCAGGAACTGTATTTAGAAAGGCTAATCTAAAAATCGATTCAGCGGGGAGAAGTGTACAAATGCTTAGAAAAAATATGGATGCACAAGTACAGTATAAATAGGAAATGGGTTCTTTTTCTATAGCCTGAGAGCTCTTTTTTTTTTTTTTTTTTTTTTGGTTCTTTTTTTTCGGAGCTGGGGACTGAACCCAGGGCCTTGCGCTTCCTAGGTAAGCGCTCTACCACTGAGCTAAATCCCCAGCCCCAGCCTGAGAGCTCTTAATAGTATTTTCTGGGGAACTGAAGAATTTTCCTAGTGAGAAAATCTTGTTAAGTGTTACCGTCATCACCTGGGCAAGTGCCTAAAGATATAGCTTACAGGGTGAAATTTAAAGTAGGTCTCCTGTGTTGAAAGAGAGGGAATTCCAAGTATGGTCCCTTAGATTGCCCTCTTTAGCCTCTCAAACATAAAGTTGGATGTGGTGGCAGCTGAAGATGGCACCTTTTAGAGCTATGGCTATACAACTCTGGTGACCCTTAGATTCTTACAATGTGTAACCTAAGTAATTTTGTAATCTGTCACCTTTACAAGCTAGGAAGAATAGCTACTGTGAGGACAATCATGCAGGAAGTGGATGGGGATAGAATTCACCACAATAATTCATTTAGGAAAGATCTTGAGGCCATTTAGACTTGGCTTTATTAATTTATTTATTTTGTGTCTGTGTGTGTGTGTGTGTGTGTGTGTGTGTGTGTGTGTGTGTGTGTGTGTGTACAGGCATGCTTACACATGAGCACACATGCATGTGCACCCAGATGTCGGGCAAGTTAAGAAGTGGGCAGCGACCTCTCTGGAGCTGAATTTACAAGTAGTTTTGAGCCACCTGTTGTGGGTGTGAGAAACTGAATTCAGGTCATCTACAAGAGCAGCCGGTGCTCTTAAGCCTCTGAAATACCATCCTTCCTGGCCCACATTAGGTTTGCATGCATTGCCCTGGAAACCTGTATCAGTTCCACTGATGAGAACAGAAGCAGAGACTGCAGCAGTTCTGCATTACAAATACACTGTCTGTGACAAGAGGATGCTAAAACGGTCCCACACGGGGTGGGGTGGGGGGACATAAATCAGAGAATGGCACCACTCAAGTGTTGTCTGTGATAAGTGTCTTGGCTTCTCCTTCCACCCCAGTAACCCTTGACCAAATGGGCTCTGTCGTGTTGTCAGATCTATGCCCTCAGTCTTTGTGTTGCTTATTGATGTATCTGGCACAGATGATTACCCATTCCTCCTTTTATCCCTGTTCCTACTCTAGGAGCATCTCCCCTGGGAGCTAAGCCCTTTTAACCGTCCCCTCCAGTCTTCATTTTCCCAACCCCTAAATATCAAAATGCCTCATGGGCGTAAAGAAAATAACAATTACATGTAATTTAGGTACGCCAGGGGAGAGTCCAAGCAGCTGCATCTAAAGATGAGTCACTAATACGCACTCCCCACTGCTCCCCCAAAGTCCCCAAGATGGCAGCTTGCTAATGATGACCTTCTCTGTGCAGCAGGGGAAGCAGAGCAAACTACCTTCAGGAACCTTCATCTCACTAAATACTGAACCATCACAGAAGAGTGGCCGTCAAACCTGAGAACACAGGTAAAGGCTTGCCAAGTTTTAAATGATGTCTGTAGTGGGCGGACCAAGAAGAGATTGTCCTGGGTGATTCTATCAAGGTGGCTTGTGTGCCAGGGGAGTCAGACTAGATGTCTGTGCAGAGACCAGTGGGGAAGCCGCATTGTGTAAGGAGCTCATGGTAACACAGGGTATCTCCTTAAGCTGTCGATAAGTGTTTTCCTGGGTTTCTACCGCCATAGAATTCCCTTCCTCTGAGCAAGACAGGTAAATGCTCTCTGATCTATTCTAATTCTTCAGTTGAAAGAACTTATTGATAGCATGATAAGAAGACCTTGACTTTTCAAGAATCAAAGGAGTTTGGATCCCATCAAAGTGACAGAGGATGAACAAAGAAACTAATATTCATGTGTTTCTTGCAGCAGATCAACTGCTTTTCCTAGCTACTTTCCATTCAACCATTATGAACTTGTAAGACAGAGATTTGATCCTCGTATAAACTAAATACTTTTTGTTCTGGTTACAGAGGCTAAGGAACTAGTTTCAAACCCATTTTCTCGGTTTCTAAAGATAATTTTTCTTCTCTAGACTACACTATTCACTGTAATTTCACAAACAGGGCCCTAAGAGGTTGAAATGTGCCTAAAGTTCAAAGCCAACATATGGCCATACTTAAAGTCTGGTTTGGCAAGCTCATGAGCACTCCACTGTGCAAGAGAACTAGCATGTTTTCTTCTAAAGCCAGAAAGAAAGAGGGAAAATAGGAGACATCAGGAGGAGGGAGTTTGGAGCCCAGATCTTTATGCTGGACAGGAATGAGCTTAACACACAGATTTGAGAACATCCGTTCCTTTGTGTTTCTATACCCTTGAGTAGGTGAGTTGGACCCATCCCAGGATGAGGCTCAAATTGAAGTTGGAATTGCTGCTCAGTTATTTTCGTGGGCAGGAACTCAGCAATGATGAGATCAGGATCAGGATTTCAGTCTGCCTGAACCTCCTCTGTTCTTCAGCCAAACTGCAAGGTTTCCTCTACCCAGCCAACCAAGAATCTCACCCTTTTGGGTGTAAGTAGGAACCTAAGAAATCATGGGCCAGCACACAAAACCAAGCACATGCCTGTGGCCAGTGGATCTAAGTCACAAGCTTCATGTTATATCAGGAACATCCCTCTATATCTGGTCAATAGGGTGCTGATCCAACCACTGAACCAATAAGAAGGGTACACTCTCTGTGTAGCCCCCAGAATGATAGTTTTTCGATCCCAGCCCCCCCCCATTCCCATAGGGGCACATAATTCCCTGGAAAACGCATTTAATGTAGCTTAGGGTAACCTAATTCCAGAATTGAATTTCATACCTGACCACATAGAACTAAATGTGGTTTGCACCTTGCTTTTAAAAACATCGGGTTCCAACCAATTGTCATAATGTTTTGAATTTAGTGATTTACTTCATAGGAAGTCCTAGTTTGGTTTTAATGAAGGAGGTAAGGTTTGGGCCCCAATAGAACCTCTATTAGACAAAAATGTCTTTCTGTCTTCAGCTCTGACAACAGTAAAATAGGTCAAGAGATGAAAGTCCTCACAGGGTGGAGGGGATGGTATGTGCCGCCTTGACTCGTGTTTGTAAAAAAAAAAAATCACAAGTGGCATTTCCTCAGAAAACAGGGACGTTATAGAGAAGCGAATACTACACAAAACTCTTTTTCTTGGGGGGAGAGCAGAGCTGGGGGCATGGCACACCCCTTGGCAGGACTTCAGCTGGAGAAGAAAGGCTGCTCTGTGTGCAGTTAGCCTGCTGGTGAGGCGTCTTTACTGACCGATGCTATTGCTCTGGTCTCTTTAAAAGATTGGTTGGTCTTTTGGGATGGGTTTCCTGATCATAGAGAATGGAAGATTCCTTAATTCCTTTTCAAACCCAGAACCTTAAAATATGTGTGTGTGTGTGTGTGTGTGTGTGTGTGTGTGTGTGTGTGTGTGTGTGTGTGTATGTGGTATATGATATATATGATGTATATGTGTATGTGTGTATGTATATGGCGTATATGATATATATGATATATATATGTATGTGTGTGTGTATATATATATATATATATATATATATATATATATATATATATATATATGATCAAAATAGCCATCAGTTATCTGCCTTGGGGATGAGGTTTGACATCCTTAGGTTTGAGAGCCCAAAACACAAAGCCCTCCACTTTACACTAGATATATCTGCATATGTTCATTTAGACCCACAGGTGATCTCTCTCCACTTACCCAGAAAGCTTTGCAGTCCAAATGCTGGTGGGAACTGCCCATCCCTTTCTGTCTGACTACCTTTCCACTATGGCACGGGGATGTCTCTGATTATGGAGCTGTCTTCTGCTTCTTTGTAATGCCATTTGAGCGATGGTGTCTGGCAAGGTTGAAAACGTCATGTGTATACAAAAATGAGCCAGTGTATAAACCAAGGAAGGAAGGCACCAAGCATCTGCGGTTTGCCAACAGTTTAGTCTAGCAATACCTCAAAACGTCCAAAAGTACAGGAGAATGTGTGTGCAGACATTAAACATTGAGCCCAACGAGTTAGTCACCTCCTCACTAAATAAACGCACCCCTGGTTTAGCACTTGGCCCATGTCTTACTATGAAGTGGTCTCTTGCTCCATTGCTCCATGCCATAAGGGCCAGTAAGACAAATTTCCTTGTTCATCCTGAATGACTCTCTGGGTGTTCCCTTTATGGCAGAGAAGTGACAGCCTGAGTCAGGACCACGGTCTGTTGGCTCAGTGTAAAAGGGCAGCCCCTTTCTACTGGAATGTGGAAATTAAAGTTAGCTGTCTCTAATTGAAGCAGATCAACCGGGACAGCTGAATTAGCTGCTTATAAGAAAGTCTCGCTCCTCCAGCTGTGTGGCAGGGGTGAGAAACCCTGCTTGTGGCATCTCTGACATGGGCTGAGGAAAGAGAAGAGCGAGCTGTTAGGAATCATTCTTTGCACCATTTACTTCGCAAACTAGGCTGCTGAGTGACTCTGGGAGTGAGCCCATAGGAAAAGCGAGCCGGATGGGCTCACGTCTACCTGGGTATTTAAAGTCTGCACTGTTGATTTTCCTCTAAACCCCATTTTTTTCTTTCTCTTTTTTTTAGATCATCAAATATCAAGGTTATTATTAAGATTGGTGCTTGAAAACTAAATCTGGGAGCAAAGGCAAAATAAAATTGTCTCGTGGGACTTGCTTATTTGTCCTTATTTGCAATGTAGCCTGATTTTCACTCGAACCATAGCTCTTTGTATGGTGTGACAGGATACAGGCTTCTCAAAATGTTCGAGGCTACAGATGGATACGTTCTTTTTTTAACATAACAAGGTCAAGTACTCTTCATTTGAGTTTCTCCAGGATTAACACCTGATAGGTACCTCAGGCTTCTTTTCAGCGTTTATAGACAGCATGTTAGTATTGTGCTAACATATTTACTATTTAGACTATCTACCTCTGGTAAAGGGGCAATAGGGAAGACTGGAGAGAACTTCAGGTCACGGTTCACTTCTAACTTTTGCTTATGTATCCTTTGGATCACAGCTAACTTCCCTTACAGCTTTGGCCTTTCTGTCTGTAAACACAACTGAAACCCTACAGTCATCTGTATTTCCTGTCTTGACAGCCTCACCTTGAAACTGGGCACGTTCTCAAGGATGTAATAAGTCAGAGTCAAGTTGGACAACTTTCAAAGGCCTTTCTGGTGCCCTTTTCTAATCAAAGCATTTCTGTTTACCTTGACTCATGGTTCCTGGAGCCTAGAATACCGCTTGCTACTGTGGCTGCTGAGACTCAATAACTCCTTTCCGAATCGCCTAAATGTTAAACAAATACCATCCGTAATTAACTGAAAATGATCAAATGCCAGATTTGTAGAATTAGATGACACTTTTTTTCACTTTCTTTTAAAAGGTGTTTGTGTTGGAAAATGGAAGGAAGATTATAAGGGAGTATTCCTCCTTCTCTACAATGAGTCTGAATGACCTTAATGAACACTTCTCATTGGGAGTTTCCTGATAGCAAATGGTTGACCTTCTGAAGCATCAAAAACTGTAAAAGGAAGAAATATATGCAGGAGCTGTCTTCTCTACCTATTTGTTGTCTGTGTCTCAGTTTATGAGGTGAGAGAAATGAGCTTCGTAGCAGAGCAGTAATTAATGTGATTGCAAAATTCTAGACAATGTTACAAAAGTGAGCTGGCCACCATATGGAACCATGAGGAGTATGTATGTCTGCTCACACTGGGACGGGAGCCACAGCTCTGTAGAAGCCCTCTGTGCAACCTTTGTTGCAGGGCTGGGTCTGTGGCCCTGTGGATGGCTTCGGCCTGCTCCCATCTGCCTTGCTCCCACAGGTACCACTCCTTCCCAGCTGGTCCCTTCCCTCCGCTCCTGCTGACTATGACTTCCTCCTGGTTTTCATAACTGCTTCGCTGGTAGGCAGCACTGACAGTGAGTGTATTTGTTTCGTTTTCCTTTCTTCCTGACTACAGGGAACTTGCCAACCAACACCACCTTGTTCAACTTTGTTTGATAAGAACTTTCTTCTCTGCTGAAAATTACTCTCCCCCCCCCCCCCTCTCTTCCTACCCAGAAAGCTTGAGAGTTGGAAACAGGCTGGATGACTATTAAAGTTTTTCTGTACCTAGTGCTGAGCCTATGATAATCAAAGCCAGTTACTTAACTCTAGTATTTCTCCTTACCTTACAAAGCCTGTACGCATACAAGTGCTAAATAAAAAAGAACGTTGACTGTTCTTTGTGTGTGTGCTTGGGAGTGGTGCTGTATGAGTGTATGGTACCTGTCTGTGCATGTGTATTTGTGATAATGGGTGTGCACGCAAATGTATGTGTGTGTACATGGAGGCCAGAGTCAATGTCAAGTGTCTTTGTCAACCACTCTCTACCTTAATTTTTGAGACAATATTTCTTACTGAACCCAAGGCTCGTTGAATCAACCAAAGTGGCTAGCCAGTTAGCTGCAGGGAAGTACCTGCCTTGTTCTCACCGGCTCTGGGATTACAGGTATATGATGATGCCAAACCCAGTTTTTTTATGCGGGTACTAGGGGTTCTGAGCTCAGGTTCTAATGCTTGCTCAGCAAGTGCTTTAACCAGTGGGGGCACCTCACCAGCCATATTCTGTTTATTAATAACAACTGTGAACACACACTAACTGTTGAATGTGTGTGGCCTATTGCTCTGAGTATATCTGTAACAACTCATGAACTTCTCATCAAAATCCCAGTAAAGAAAGGTGTTGGTGATGGTGTTGGTGGTGAATGTGTTGGTGATGATGGTACTGGTGGTGATGTTGTTGGGGGTACCAGAGATGATGGTGTTGGTGATGATGGTATTGGTGGTGTTGATAATGATGTTGCTGTTGATGATGCTGTTGGTGGTGCTGCTGGTGGTGGTGATGGTGCTGGTGGGGATGGTGTTAGTGGTGATGGTATTGGTGGTGGTGGTGGTGGTGATGGTATTGGTGCTGGTCATAGCAATGATGATTCCCATTTCATAGTAGAAGAATCTGAGACTTCCAAGACGTCAACTATCAAATAGTTAAGAGGCAATCACTGATCCATCTTGCTTGAGTCTACCATTACTTCTATTAGCTACACTACTTCTGACAAGATTGCTGATAGGAAGTCCTCTGAGCTGAGAAAACTTCAAATAAGAGAAATTTCCACTGGAATCTATTTTAAAAAAAAAACAGAACAGTAGCCATTTAAAGAAATATCCACAAGGAAATGTTCTGTCTTTCCCCTCCTATTGGATGGGAATTCATCTCTAATGCAAAGATAATCTTAAAAATCCAACAAGCAGATTATTTTAAAGATCTTTCCTAGGTGGGCCTGGGGATGCATTCCTAAAATCCCACTTGGAGGACCCAGAATTCAGAGTCATTCTCAGCTATATAGTGAGTTTTAAAGGTTTTTTTTCTATCAGTGGATGACTAAATTAAAGAAGTTATTGCACGAATACCAATTATTTCACCCTAACAATGCTAACATGCAGAAATTTTTTTTAAAAAATGAGATCTGTGTGCTGAAATACCCATCACTTAAAAAAAAAAACAGAGTCCTTCCTGTATCCTAAACCTGCATCCCACTGCATCCCACTGCATCCCAAGTCCTTTCTTTGTAGGGACAGTACAGCTTAGCACTGTTGGCAATGGTACCAGGCTCAGCTATCGTCTGTGACCTTTGGCAGCTTAGTGCAAACCCCTTTTTAGTCCCAATGTCCATAAAATGGAGAAAACAATAATGCCCGCCTTTGTAAGGATTTAAAGGGTATTAAATGTGATGCTCTTTGAACAGGGCTGGCTACAGTATAAGCTTTTAGTCAATGTTTTCTGTCTGATGCTCTTGTTAGAAACAAATCCAGTCCTGTTCGGTACTCAGAGTCTGGACAGCAGACATGCTCAGACTCTGGTTATTAGCAGAACACACCATTTCACTGGGCCCTCCCCACCCCTGGGAGCTGATTCCTCTTACTAGACTTGGTTTGTCTTTATTCATAACACCACACTACAATTTAGTATAAAGTTATCATGTTTATTGCTTAGATACTGCAATACACACACACACAAACGCACACACACACACACACACACACACACACACATATATATGTATATATATGTTCTACTCTGCTGGTGAGATCCAAGACTCCATGAGAGTGGGAAAACCCACCCTTACTCTTTCACAGTCCAAGTCATGGCACAGATTGAAAAAGGCAAGCAGGCCTCTTCATCAAAATTCATTTTCTCTTCCTCAACTATCCTGCCTTCCAGTTCAGATTTTATTTTCTAATGAATAAAGAATAGCTATATAGAGAGCAGCCTATTTATTATTTCCTGAGTTCCAGATGCTACAAACTGAACATGAAAAAGGTAACATCTCATTTAATCCTGTGCAATAAGCGCTATCATAACCATGCTCCCATGCTTCACAGAGGCACAGAGAGGTGAGGCCACATGGCCATGCTGGTACAGCTAGTTTGAACAAGGACACAGGCTAGAGCTCTGAGCTGGTTTCTCTATGCCATCTGAGCCTCCAGACTGTGACTATGGGTCTGGAACAGTGTCCCTTCCTATGACTGTGGAAGCCGAATGCTAAGGATAGGACCTAACCCCAAAGGAGACGCCTCATCAGCACATACTGAGAACAAAATCCCTATGGAATCAACAAAGGGGGGCCCAGTGTCTACCGGCTAGCTAAAATAACTTTCTAAGGGAATAATCTACCTGTCTTCCAGTCCATTGCCTTCACTCTGCCACTGTGAACAACATGTCCCTGTGCACGCCAGTCTGCCCAGCCAGCAGCAGAGTACCAACAAAACAAGAAAACCACCAAGCATGAGGCCCTGAACATTTAACAGCATTCACCACTCAATGATTAGCTTGAATGATCTATGAAACTTTGACTTTGCAAGGAGTTTGTCTATCTATGGTTGCACGGTTCTATAAGATTATGCCTCTGAGCTTTGGGGATAATTAATTTCACAATCAGGGAAATCCCATGAGATATGCAAATGAGATGTGAGATTTAACTTAACCCTACCTTCAGTAGCAACCATGATTTCAATGACAAAATTCACAGCCTACAGGTTCAGAACTCCAATCCTCCCTTGTCTAGCCTTGGGCAATTCAAGTTTGCTCAGAGCAGAATCATTTAAATATATCTGAAAATATATTCATATTACAGATTAGGGGAAGATTTAAGTGTACTGTCATGTATTAGAAGAAGGGCATCCAAGAGCTTTCTGACTTCATAAAGAAGTACCAGAGAAAGGCAGCCATGACTTACATATCTACGACCTAAGCACTTGTCTAGACGGAGCAAAGAGTTCATGTTCAAGTTCATGGCCAGGCTGGGCTATGCAATAAAATACTGTTTCAAAAAACCAAGAACTGGAAATATAGGTCAGTGGCGGGACACTTGCCTGGCAAGCCCATGGCCCTGGTTCAATACCATCATGGAACAGAAGAGGGGGACAGGGGCGGGGAGAATGAATCAGAGAAAAAAAATGATGTGATTAAAGAAATAGACATTAAGAGGATTAGCCGTTAAAACTGTCTCATGGAGACTTCAGCTATATCATGATGGTGATACAGTTACAGAAAGGAACTGAGGTGTCCCCCACTGCTGCTGAGTAGCTCAAACACTCCTGATTATATGGCCTTCACTTCGGAGTTGTCACCTTACCTGAGGAAATCTGTCTTTCTATGTCTGTCTCTGTGTATCTGTCTGTCTCTCCCTCTCTCCCTCTCTCCATCCCCTCTCTTCCAGCAGCTAACAATAGCCTATCCTTCCACAGCGAGTGGGACTGCGTGCCCAACTCCCCTCTGCCTGTTGGGATTTGGTCTGGATTGGGCTTGTACGGGTTTTGGGAATGCTGTCACCACTACTGCAATTTTATTGGTGGAGCTGACCTACAGGTCCAGAAGTCACTGTTTCCTTCTAGTCATTCACCACCTCTAGCTCTTACACTCTTCACTCTTTTAGCCTCTTCTGCAAAGAGCCCCGAGCCTTGGGCAGAAGAGCAGGCAGGAGGCATACGTGTTGCCTTGATAGCCAAATACTCTGCAGTCCATTATTCTCGGCACTTTGGCCAGATGTGAGTCCCAGTGCTAATCACCATCTGTTGCAAATAGAAGCTTCTCAGATGAGGATTAAGAGATGCATCGATGTATGGGTAGAACAGTAATTCGTTAGGAGACAGATTACTACTGTGATCATTTAGCAGCACAGTAGTAGTAAGCTCTCCCTTAGGGTCTATGACCTATATAGTCATAGTTTCTTGGCCCGATTATGGTGGCAAGCATAGGTTTCATCTTGTAAAACAAGACTTACATCTAATTAGAAGGTAGGTGGTTACTTCCATGATGTTAATGTCACTATTGCACGTGTGAGCACGTGTGAGCATGTCTTACCAGCCCAGTGGTTATTGTAGCTGGAGGGGCAGTAGCTTGGCAGGGGTAATAGCTTGGAGTGGTTGCTGATAACTCCCCCTGCCCCCGAGGCAGGCATACATAGCACCTTCCAGCACCATGAGAGCTACCCCAGTGAGGATGAAAATGAAGCACAGTGGCATACTTAGTGTTTGTGCAGACTAGACATGGAACTGCATTCCAGTCATCCATTTCGGGCACCTAAAAGTGGACGTACATAGCCGAGACTGGGTAAGAAACAATGTGTGGATGGACGCAAGAATCAATTCATTCAATGTGTTTTGTATGTAGCGTTTACTGAGTTCCAGGAACTGAGGACACAGAAATGGTCAAATGGAAAGACGCCTCTCTCCTTGGAGCATATACTCTAGTGAAATGATAGATGGTTGAATAAATCCCAGGTAGGTATGAGAGTTCCTAAATTGTTTTACCAATAAGAAGCGTATATGTGCCTTAACCTGGATAGACTCGAAGAATTAACATCGCTTCGCTATAAAGATCAAACTGCCCATTCTTTAGAGTGGTGCCTGCCAGAGGCATGGAAAGGGTTTAAGGTTAAATCAATGGCAACATGAAAAGGGTGTTTGTTCCTTCCCTATGAGGGGAGACAGGCACATCCCCAAAGCGTCACATGCACATTCTGCTGAATTATTATTGCAAAGCAGAAAACTAATGTTGATCGGGCCAGTCATCACACTGCCCTCGGGTGTTGTTTAACATAGAGAAGCAAAAGGAAATGGAATCATTCATTACACAGATAAGCACCTGTTAGCTCATTTCTCGGGCTGACCAGGGAAGTGTCCTTGAGACATATCTCAATTATGTATCACATTTATAGTAAACCAATGAAGCGCCCCACCTTTAAATGCTAATATTTGCACCAGGCCTGTGCTTTTCAAAAATAAAAGTAGGCAGAGAGTAAGTTTTTCTTCACGTCTGTATTCCTTCTTTGGAGTTTTAAGTAAAGTAAAAAAAACAAAACAAAAAACAAAAAAACAAAAACAAAACAAGTGAACTGATCTTGAGGACAGAAACCCTTGTATGGCTAGAGGAGCCAAAGCAAAAGGGGTTGATTAAGGGACAGATCTGAATTTGCTGGTAATGTCATGGTCAGTCCACCCTGGGCTAGCTCGGGTCCTCAGGTTTACAAGCTCTGAAGTTCAATTACTACCATGGAGCCCAGCTATGCAAGACTTTAGACACCCACTCAGATCCCAGTGAAAACCTCACTGTTCCAGCCTATGGGCTAGTTTATGAGTCTGCATTGGAACTTATCTCTGAGATGGAGCCCATGCTTTCTGATGGCCACCAACAGTTAGACACGTCCACATGATGCATTAAAAGGGCATGAGTTAAAACCAATGAACTCGGACTGGGGCCTTAGCTTAGGAGCAGTGCTCTTACCTAGACACACAAGGTCTCAGGTTCACTTCCCACAACCAGAAGAGAGAGAGAAAAAAATAAACAGAAGTGGGGCTTGAAACTTGATAGGTCTGGAGACAGAAGTGTTCTGTCACGAAATAAAGCAATGGTGTCCTGAGAAGATGACTCTATGATTCACATAGGCATAAGGCCCTGATTCTGATCTTCATGGAAAGAACTAAGCACAGCACCGGGCACTTGGGAATCTAGGCCTGGGAAGGTCAGCAGGTGGTCTCTCCTAGATAGCCCACTTGGTGATCTTACCAGGTCAGGGAGAGACCTTACCTCAGAAACAGGACAAATGGGAAACAATACCCAGGTTGTCCTCTGTCCTCCACATGCGTGTGCACTCATGTGCAAATGCACTCTCCTTGGAGTCATGTGTGCACCAGCCACACACATGAATATACATGCAGAGAGACACTAAAAACAAATCCATAATTGAGTTTCATTAAATAGAGCATTACAGAAACTGGGTGTTTAGCATCTGAGTGAGTTTTAAGTCCAGCCCGATCCTTTTCTATCCTTGGGAAAGCTTGCAACAGCTCAGTTTGCTTTTCTGAACAAAGGTAGTGAGGTTGGTGATCTACGTAGAGAGTTCAGTGTAGTGGTAGATACCCAGAAAGTACACAGTATGTGTTCGCCATTGATTTCCTAGCTGAAGGGTTGGTATGGGGGTTTTGAGGTGAAAGTCAGTCTTCACAGCAGTGTCTAGATGAGGAGCCAGATGGGACTGACATCATCACCTTCAACTGGATGGTGGGGCTGGCAGACAGGTTTACTGTCAGATGGTTTCCATGAGACACCCTCCAGTGCCCAGTCATCATCATAAGCAAACTGCAATTCACTTACGAAACAAGAGTTTTCTTTCCCACCAGCCATGTTCCAGGCACACCTCCCTCAGGTTGAGGGGCTGGTGGGGTTCTAACTCTTCCAAGTCAATAAGACTGCTCAGTTTGTTAACTATAGTCTGTAAGTTTCAGCCTCGAAGCTTGCCAGTGGATTTTCTATGCTGTGGTATCAACTCGTGAGTTGTCTTTAAAAATATTTCTGAACTAAGTTACTTCCCTGTCCCACATATAATACTTAGTACACAGGCCCTATATACATAGTACAAATAACATATAAAAGACGAATATAAAGCTCATGGTTATTGTTCTGTGCAGTGGAATCATGGTGCAATGTACAGATGCTATAATGTGTCTTAATCCACATTCCTTGCCTCCCTGCATTGGGCATTGCATTTACAGAGCTCATAGTTCCCTATAAAGAACACAACAGTGCCCATTATAGAGCCCCCATTACACAATATAAATTTCATAGTGTCTTATATAGACCTTACAGTGCCCTATGTAAAGCACATAGTGCCCTCTATAGAACACAAAGAGCCCCGTTTGGAGGGCACAGCACCCTGCCTGCAGCTCATCATGCATTTGTATAAAGAGTTTGTAATGTTCTGATATATCCCATAGTGTTTCTCTCCATAGCTAACACCTCAGTGGGGTAGTGCTTATAAAGACCTTTATGACTTCCTAACGCCTTAATACTAAACCCATCTATATCCTGTATAGAACTTATTGCAAACCTTTCTAGAGTTTTCAGTGCCTAGTACAGTGCCTAGTGTGTGCCAGTTTGTGTCAAACATTGATTCAAAATATGAAAAAAAAGCGTCTCAATTAGTATTATCTGAACAGCTGGTTTTTAAAAAATGTAGACGGCTTGCCATGTTGGGAACAGGGAAAGTCTGTGGACAGAATGGGTATAGGTTTCTGCAAAGGGGTATAACACTTATTCTGGCCGACTGGCAGTATTCCATTCTTGGGTAGTTGGAAGAACTATATGTGTTGTTTATGTGTGTGTGCATATGTGTGGAGGGGGTGAAAATTCAATGAGCTGCACATGGAGGTAGGAGGAACCTACTGTATGTGATAACTCGATATTGTAATGCTTAACTAAACATCAATCAACATGTTGGTCCTCACATCAGACCTTTGAATCTTTGTTTCTAAGGTCATGTGACCTCAGGCGCACTGTTAATGAATGCTTTAGATAATCAGTGTGTGAGAGAGCACAGGTATATGTATGCAAGGAGAGGACGGAAGGCAACCATGGCTCTCCTTCCTTAGGAATCACGTACATTGTTGAGTAAGGTCTCTCATTGAAACCTGGATCACTGGTGAGGCTAGGCTGGTTGCCCAGTGAGTCCTAGAGATCTGCCTTTTTCTGGCTCCCAGAGCTGGGATTACAAGCATATAGCAACAGATTTTTTTAACCTAAGAGCTAGGGGTCAAAGGGAGGTCTCTATTCTTCCCTGCTCAGCACTTACCAACTAAGCTGTCTCTCCAAGCTTCCCCAAAGATGATCCCGTGTACACTGAAGTTTGATAAACATTGGTCTTGTCTCTCTCTCTGTCTCTCTGTCTCTCTGTCTCTCTGTCTCTCTCTCTCTGTCTCTCTCTCTCTGTCTCTCTCTCTCTCTCTCTGACCAAGAAAAAAATAACCAAAACCCAAGCCAATCCCAGGCAGTAGGAGATAAATATCATGAATATCAATATTCATGAGCTCAGAACCTTGGAGAATCAAGTTAATATACCAACGTCTGTTTTCTACACTACCCGACATGTCTCTACACGTTGCCTTAACAAAAAATGGAAAGAGCCACAGGGACATAAGGACCTGCTGAGAGTCGAGGGCAGAACTCCACTTCCATCATCCCCCTGTGCAACCAGGCCTTCAGGCACGACCACCCCTCTCTGCAGTCTGATAATGTAGTTAAAAAGGAAAAAAAAGGAAAGCCAGGCTAGTAATTCAAAACAGTTGGATTGCAACAAGGCCCTTAGGAAGAGCACTTGTCAAGAATATACCTCCTCCAAAAGAAGCAAGTACAGAGGGTGTCTGGAACAAAAAGAAAAACTCTGGGGGTTGGGGATTTGGCTCAGTGGTAGAGCGCTTGCCTAGCAAGCGCAAGGCCCTGGATTCAGTCCCCAGCTCCGAAAAAAAAGAAAAAAAAATTCCTAGAAAAAGAAAAACTCTGCCTGGTGGAACGTTTTGAATGCTGAGCGAGAGTAGCTGTGCACAGAGGCATGCATGGTTGTGACTGAAGCACCCACCTGGCTCACCAATGGGTGCTCTGTGCATGAGAGAATGAACTGGGAGAATATTTAGAGGCAGTTCAAGATGGCTGCAAGGGTTTTCCCACTAAGGTTTCCTTTGATGGTAGGGGTTTCCTGATGCTCTTTGATTTTCTTGAGAAAATCCTGCTATGCTAATATAGGAGCCTGCAAGAAATTAGCCCTACCTGCCAGCAAAGCTTCTGCCTGTGTCCTTATAGATGGAGAGAGATGCCGTCAAGGGATTCCTACCTTCGTGTTTTCCTTTAACAATTCTGGATTCTTATCACAGTTGCCCTATGGAGGGAAGCCCCCACTAAGCAGCCATTTTCTGGTCTGCAACTAAATGAAAACATGCATCTCTAGGCTCTCCGGGTGGATATGTGGGCGGAAGTTACAGTGAAAAGCAATTCCCAGCCTGGCCCTCATAACTAATCCTCTCCACCTCACCAAATGGCCCCCTTCCCTGCTCACAATAATCATTTTCTTCAGCTCTTACTCCACTCCCATGCACACACCTGTCCTTGCAGATCTATAATAACAGAGTGTAGACTTCCCTGGGGGAAAAATGGCAAAATGACTCAGGGTATTTATCAGCTGGCAACCCTGTGTCTTCCGAGGAGACGGTTGTGTGTATACAGATTTTTCTCCTAAGATGAACCGCAGCTTCTGCCAGCCGGAAAGGACCTGGAGGATAATCTAGACAAAATATACAGAAACAAGGGCCCAGAACAACGATCTTACACCACCTTACAGAACCAGGGAGGGATAAAACCCAAGCCTCACTTACTGCTCTAACTCTGGCTGTCTTGCTCTCTGATATTTCTGTGTCCTTTTTGCTTTTATTTTGTTTGTTTTTCTTTCTGGAATCCAATTTCTATAGCAGTTTTAAGTTCACAGCAACATTGAACAGCAGATACAGAAATGCCCCATGTATTCTTGCCTCTACACACACACAGTGTGTGTGTGTGTGTGTGTGTGTGTATGTGTGAGTGTGTGTATGTGTGTGAATGTGTGTGTGTCTGTATGTGTGAGTGTGTGTATGTGTGTGTGTATGTGTGTGTGTATATGTGTGTGTATGTGTGTGTATGTGTGTGAATGTGTGTGTATGTGTGTGTATGTGTGTGTGTATGTGTGTGAATGTGTGTATGTGTGTGTATAGGTATGTGTGTGTATATGTGTGTGTATGTGTGTGTGTTGTATATGTGTGTGTATGTGTGTATGTGTGTGTATGTGTGTGTATAGGTATGTGTGTGTATATGTGTGTGTATGTGTGTGTGTGTTTTGTATATGTGTGTGTATGTGTGTGTATATGTGTGTGTATAGGTGTGTGTGTGTCTGTGTGCGTGTGTGTGTGTGTGTGTGTGTGTGTGTGTGTGTGTTGTCCTCTCCTCTACCCCTCAATCTTCTTCAATTCTTAGTAATTCTCAGCCCAAGGTAATAATGTTCCCCCTCTCTATTTGCTGTATATTTGTAGAGGTGATAATGGCCTCTCAGAGTACCATTAGAAAGGCTTCCAGAAATGTCCTCATTCTCCTGAAACCCAAATAGATTTGTCTACTCCCCCACTAGCAACGGAACCTGTTCCCTCCCTCCTGGCAGTAGATCACATCTCCCAAGGACAGCGCTACGCTTCCTTCTGAATGTCTGGAATTTTCTTCACCTCTTCTCCACTGGCATTCACCATGCCCAGTCTTTCCTAGTGAAAAGCTATATCCTGAATATTCAACAATGTGTGTGTCTTTCTCCTACAACATGGACCAGCTTTCTCATGTGACACCATGGTTATGCCAGAGATCTCATAGTGAGTAGCTGCCTTTCATCAGCCTCCTACAAGCTGGGGAACATGTCCACACTACTCAGGATGCCGAGGGTTGTAACCATGTCAAGGACAATCGGCAGGTGGCTCCCTGCTTCCTAGAGTTTTGCACTCCTTAGGTTCTACCACTTAAGCAACTGTTTTCACCATGTTTTGGCTTTCTGAAAGAACAACCATTTTAGCTAGTGTAGTTTTAATGGTTAGAAGAGTCAAAACAGTAATCCCAAGGTCACAAGTCCTGTGGGAAATTAAGGAGTAAAACCTGTCAGAGGCTCTTGTCGAGAAGGCAAAAGGTCTAATGATAATCTTAGAGTCTTTCATGATGGTTCCCCAAAATTTCCCCACTATGTTCCTCGTGTGACCAACCTTTCCTCTCATTAGTGTTCGTGTCTTTTCACCCAAACCAGTGGTTCTCAACTTGTGGGTCATGACCTCTTTGGGAACCAAATAACCTCCCCTAGGGGACACATATCAGATATCCTGATATCAAATGTTTACATTACTATTCATAACAGCAAAATTACAATTATGAAGTAGTAACAAAAATAACTTTATGGTTGGGGGGTCAGCACAACATGAGGAACTGTATTAAAGGGTCACAGCATGAGGAAGGTTGAGAAGCACTGACCTAAGGGTTCCCAGATATGAAAAGGAACGCTGCCTCTTCCAGTGTCCTGGGAACACCATGGCCAGTGTCACCCAAAGGTCACTTTCCCACTTCTGTGCTTCATTCCCACAGAGACAGCAAGAACATAGAGACAAGCCAAGGAGTGATTAGAGATCCGTTTCTTAGGTCTTCCCGGGTTTAAATTACTGGATGGAGACGTAATCCAAGATAGAGCAAGGAAGAATGGACTTGGTTTAAATCCAAGCCTGGTTCTGCCAGGTATCGGGTCTGTGACTTTTATCAGGTCACTGAAATGAATTCACCTCGAAGTTACACCTAACTCCAACTCCACCCCCAAGGCAGGGAGAGCATGCGGCCTTCCTTCCTGGGAGAGCAAAGGTATCTGATACATTCTGTAGACTACATTGTATCCTGTGAATGTGAGTAGGATGAGACCAATTCCTCTAGCACTAAGGACGAGGGGGCACTCATGGGACTTCTAATACTCTTATACCAAAGCTGACAATCACAGCCTAACCTTTCCCTAAAAGTCTTCAATTTGAGAAGGGTGGAAAGATTAAATGAAAGAAATATATTTCTTCTCATTGACGTCTGTTTTGAAATAAACGGTTTAAATCTCCTATTCAATAACATAGATGTGGGCTAGAGAGATGGCTCAGAGGTTAAGAGCACTGACCGCTCTTCCAGAGGTCCTGAGTTCAGTTCCCAGCAACCACATGGTGGCTTATAACCATCTATAAAGATGTTCTCTTCTGGTGTGTCTAAGGACAGCAATAGTGTACTCATATCCATAAAATAAATAATAAATAAGTAATTCTTTAAAAAAAAAACCACACGTACCCCAATTTAAAAAAATGACAAGGATGCTTTAAGGTGATATCACACATTTTCACACATCGCTGTGTGCCCTTGGAAGCCATGGCACCCTATGGCATCTCGGAACCTCGGCTGACAGCTCGCTCCTTTCCTATATGTGTTTCCATGGATAGTTATCGGAAGCGATGTGACAATTATCCTCTTGCTAACAGGCATTTTGTTTTATTTCTGATTGTATCTCTGGAACCTGGCGTATTTGGAAGCACCCTATAACTGTTTACTCCATGGACAGTTTGTCTTCCTAGTTTCAAGGATGGGCTCTTGGTTAGCTGACAACTGGTGTTCTGATTACTATAGACTACTGGTGACACTGAAAAGAACTATTTGGAAATTGAAACTCTGGGTGCAGTCTGGCTTGGAACTTGTCTGCCCAGTGCTAGACGCCTTCCCAGCCTCACAGCACACGAGTCCAGTTATCACAGGCAGGCCGGGTGTTGCACACCAACACTTGCTGTGACACTCTTAACATAAGAAACCTTGTTCTAGTCTCTGTTGCCATTCCACAACGCCCGCATCTTACATCTGTTCCCCTTTGAAACCAGAACACTTGAACATTCCCCGCCAGAAGACACCCTGGGGAAGGGGGAGACTCAGAACCTCCATTTGTTGGCAATACTCCTGTGCAGAGCCAGGTTGAAGGTTAATGACACCCTCCAGTGTCTGGTAACAAGTAACAAGACTAGGAAGCTCTCCCAGAATTCTTTAGAACTATCGTTGTCCCTTGGAAAATGTGACAGGTTAACCAGCACCAGCAAGGGAGCCAGGAAGGAAGCTCTGGTCAAAAGCTGGAAGAAATTTAGCTATGATCCAGGAAAAACAATTTTCACCAAAAACAGACATGGAAGCAAGCGGTAGGTCTCCCTCCCCCCACCTCACGCCAGCAAAGGGACTCTAAAGTAGTGACCTTCCAATATGATCCACAAATTGCTCTTTTTAAGACTGCTTATAAGATAAGATAAGAATCACCAATTCTGCAATGCAGCTCTCTTCCTTTCTCTGGCCAGTTTCAGAAAAAGAAGGGTTGAGAGCCAATGATGAGAGGAGATTCCCAGGGGTGAGCGTGCTAGTCTTACAGAGCTAACTGCTGCTGGCACAGGCAGATCTGGGTCTGAGCTTTCCCAACAGCCTCCTGGTTAATGCTCCCTCGTCGGGGAAGTCACCCAGACAAAGGGCTGCACCCCCAAAATGAACTGTCCACCTCCTTCACATTACAACCACTTCTCCAATCTTCAGTGACCCGCTGAGCAACCTTTCAAAGTCTGTGCCCTTTACCACCTGGTGCTCTGGGGACATTTTAAAAGGGGGAGCAGCTCAGTAGCTCAGCATGTTTTTCTGTTACAACCAAAGAACAAATTGTCCAGTCCCAGCGTGAAGTAGAGTAGCTTCCACCAGACTTGTAGAAAGGGTTGGAGTGGGCTGGGGGTGGGGGTGGGGTATTGGGGAGGATAGAGTTCAACCTCTCCCCAGCATGCTACCATGTGATGGCGTTATTTAAAGTGGAGTTTCTGGCTTCAGCTGCAAGGCTTCACATGCAAGTTTAAAACTAAATGGTCTATAGCTGGAGTGGCCAGGCGTCTGATTTTTATTACCAGGGACACTTATTAAAGACTGGTGGCACACAGTTCTGAAGGGAACAGTCTTACTATCAGGGGAAAGAGGCACGCATGTGTGCATGCATGTGTGCATGTTGTTTTGTTTTGGTTTCCGTGACAAGGTCTGCGTTGGTAGCTTAGAAAGCTCTCAAACACTTGCTCCTCCTGTCTCTACCTTCCAAGACTGGGATTATAGACATGCACCACTCACCACACGGGGCTCAGTTGAACTTTCTATGTTTTAAGTTCCCTAACCCCAAAGTATAGCTCATTTTACCTGTGTTCACCCACTGAAACTGCAGGTGATTTCTTTTCTCTGCAGTTCTTCTTGTTAGAACCATGTACAGCAGAGAACATGTATCCTGTGCCTTCCACAGACAGTGCCCACACAGAGGGGACACTGGCGATGTGGGTTCTGTGACTGCCCAACTCGACAGTCACTTTAATGTCAATCAGTTTAAACGCAAAGCAAACACAGGCCAGGTAGCAACTATACGGACAGCACAGGGTTGACTGTTCCCCAAAGTTATGTTTTGATGAGCTTTTGATGAGTCACAGAAGCCCATTCTATTTATTCTGTCTGCAGTAAAAATCAATTCCATAAATTATTTGGCATGAATACATTTAATGTTATCTAATAGTAAATAAGTGTGAGATACTTTAAACGTTGAGTCTTCATAAGAACAAGATAAAGTATACACAAGTGGATCTGATAAATCCAAGTTTCATCAAATATGAAGAATAACTATGGAAATCTCTATATGACTCTACCAAACTCTAGCTGGCTAAACACTGTTCCATTTTATAACCAGACCAGGGAAAATACCACAACGGACCTGTAGCAGGCCATGGTATGTAGCGCTTTCTGAGTATCTTCTCCCATTGGTATTGCACAGATTTCTATTTTTTTTCTTTCCAGTTTCTGCAAAGGGTCTGAATAGGTGGCTGATGCTGTATGGTACCACACTGTATAATGTTGAACGTGGCCTCTCTCTCCTGCAGTGTATACTATTCAGAAGTCCACAGGGACAACTCCTTCACTAGAGTAGTGGTTCTCAACCTAAGGGTTGTCTGATCCATTCGTGGGATCGGATGACCCTGTGGCCTATCAGATACCCTGCATGATTCCTAACAGTTGCAAAATTATATTTAAGAAGTAGTAATGGAAATCATTTTATGGTTGGAGGTCACCACAACATGAGGAACTGTATTAAAGGCACATTTGCCTAGCTCTTGTATCCTCCACAGTTATCCCTTCTCCTAGACCTGAGAGAGTCTTTTTATGGGCATTCAAAGTTCTTTCAGCCTAGGGACTCTGTCTCTAGTCCTCCCCTGGATCCCCAAAGCCAAGGTTCCAAACACCAGACTTATGATTTGAGAAAAGGTTTCTCTTACCAACTGCTGGGCAGTAGAAACAGTGCCCTTCTACATTTTAAACAATCCTCGCGCTTTAATACAGATACATGTTTTATAGTTTGGAAAAGGGTTACTTCACTTTTAATAACTTCAATATAATTATAACTAGTATGAAATACATGTCACCTATTTAAAGTACATAATTTGAAGACTCTTGATGTCCACATAGATTCAAGAGACCATAGAAAGGAAAATGTTTTCATCACTGCAAAGCTTTTCTGTGCCACTGTGTGCTGTGGGGCAAAAGACTGAACCCAGATTTTCTGTGTGCTAGCAGGTCGTCTGTCACTAGCATGTGCTCCATCACTGGGGTGCACACCCAATTTGTATCCCCTTTACATCTCTTACTATATCACTTATCCTGCCCAGTGAACCCTTAAAGACAGGAAGTCAATCTACTAAGGAAGTACTTTGTGCTTAGTGAATTAGAGGCTGTCCCGTCCAGATGATAGAAATATGAAGTACCTCTCTGCACAGGTTAGCATTTAATAGAATAAGACATGGCTTTTTTGTCTACTTTGCTTTCCTCTGTGTAACTATTTTGAGATTCATTCATGTTCTAGTGAGTACACGTTCATTCCTTTTCCTTGCTAAGCAATGTTTGTTGTCTGCCCATGCAAGGAGGATGTGGCATTCACTAACAACATATGGATGTACACTTAGGTTGTTTCTGGTTTGGATGGTTACAAATGAAATTTCTATAAATATTCATGAGCAAATCTTTGTGGAGTGGTTAGACCATTCGAATTTTTTTCCTATAATCTGATTTTGGTTACCCCTACCTTCGTATCCTCCTTTCTTCCCCACCTACCCAAATCAACACCCTTTCTTTCTCACTCTCATTAAAATACTGGCACATGATGATGATGGTGATGATGATAGAGTAAAATAATATAAAACAAAAACAAAAAAATGAGAACAAGGCATAATAAACAGAAGAAAAAGAGCCAAAAGAAAAGCTCAAGAAACACACAGAGAGAGAGTGTTCACACATACAGAAGTCCCATAAAGACATAAAACTGGAAAGGAGAGGGGGAGGGGGAGGAGAGGAGGGGGAGGAGGAGGAAAAGGAAGAGGAAGAGGAAGAAGAAGAAGAAGAAGAAGAAGAAGAAGAAGAAGAAGAAGAAGAAGAAGAAGAAGAAGAAGAAGAAGAAGAAGCAGCAGCAGCAGCAGCTCTGACAAAGCATGATGAGACAACCTTCAAAACCACTATTGAATTCATTTTGTGTTGGCCATGCACTGCTGGGCATGAGGCATGGGCATAAGAGTATTTTGTAGCCGCGTAGGTGGTGGTGCACACCTTTAATCCCAGCACTCAGGTGGCAGATCCAGGCAGATCTATGAGTTCAAGGCCAGCCAGGTCTAAAGAGTGAACTTCAGGTCATCTCAGGATACACAGAGAAATGCTGACTTGAAGGGGAGGAAGAACCCAATAAACCAAACCATGCAACCAATCAAACAAAGAATGGTTGGTTTGCCCAGTGAGACTCCATTGGAGAAAACAGAATTTCCATCTGAGTTAAGAATGGTGCATGTGTTCACTCCTCTCTTATCACTGGGTCCTCAACTGGTCCAGACCTGTACAGGCTCTGCATGCTGCCACGGCCTTGTGGGTTCATGCCCTCCCTGCTGTGTTTAGAAAGCCTGGTTCCTTGGTGTTCTTCATTTTCTCTGGCTCTTTTCATCTTTCCTCCTCCTCTTTTTCCTGGTTCCCTGAACCCCACCCGAGAGGGAAGGACATGCTGGAGACATTCAGTTACAACCGAGGGTTCCAAGGGCTCTCATTCCGTGCACATTGCCCAGGCTGTGTGTGTTCCCATCCACTTCAGAAGGAAGCATCTCTGGTGATGCTGGAGCAATACATAGATATTTAAGGGTAGCAGAGTGTCATCGGGAGTCATTTTATTGTTGTATTTCTCTAGCAAATTTGGTGGTATTTGGTTTTTCTCTAGGTCTCTGGCCTATTGAATCTCAGGCCAATTGAGTAGTGTTGAAGATGTGTTCCATTTTATGGAGTAGACCTTAAGTCAAATCAGACATTAGTTTGTTACTTCGACAGGCAGCAGCATCTGTCTGCATATCTAGCTCTACAGAAGGCTCTGGAAGGAAACTTCAGCCTGAAGATATTAACCACACCCAACAAAGCACAAGCAATATATCATCTCAGACCAACTAATCAAAGAAGGGGAAAATCAAAATAACAGGAATCAACGAATACTGCTTATTGATAACTCTTAGCATTGCTGGTCTGATTCCCCCAAATAAAAAAAGACACAAACTAACTGAATGATGTGAAAACAGGATCCATCTTTTTGCTTCATCCAGGAAAAACACCTTGGTATCAAGGAGAGATACCAAGACTAGCAAAAAGAAACTCCAAGCAATGGACCCAAGAAGCAAACACAAATAGCCATTTTAATATCTGATAAAATCGACTTCAGACCAAAACTAATCAGAAACAATAGTGAATGATACTGCATACTCATAAGAGGAAAAATATCTACCAATAAGATATTGCAATTCTAAACATCTATAGAACAAAGACAAGAGAACCCAAGTTCATAAAAAAGTGCAACTAACATTTAAATCACATGTTGACTCTCACACACTGATATTGGGAGATTCAATACTCTACTTCTCTCCAATAGATGGATCATCCATGTCACCCAGACAAAAACTTAACAGAGAAACACTGAAGCTAATTGACATCATAAATCAAATGGACCTACCAGATGTTTACAGAACACATCACCCAAACTCAAAAGAATATATTTTCTCATCATCTCATGGAACTTTCTCCAAAATTAATCACATACTTGAATCATGTCTATTTTTGTCTTGTTTTGGTAAAGAAACTGACAACATAAAGTACAATTGGTCTCTGTAGTTTTAATCATGTTACTACAAGAACAATGAAGAGTTTCAGCTGATTGAAATCATTCCGTAGATCACCGATGCCCTATTTACTCAGGGTTTTATTTATTTATTTACTTATTTTGTCTGTTTCATGTTGAACGTTTTCTATTCTGATGTCTTCCAGTTCTCACTGAGTTGGTTTCTGCCTTGGTGTTAGCTTTTCTGTTTGCACATTATCATACCTGTACATAATGCATTTTAATCACGTTCATATCTCATTACTTCCTCCCTTACTTCCTATCCTCGCTATGACCCTTCCCCTCTGCCAATCACTTCACAACTTTCTTGGTGGTTTTTGTGCTGCTTTATTAGGGTTTCTTATAGCACCCTGGACGAGGATATCTCAGTTAGGGTTAGTTATTGTTATGACGAAGCACCATAAACAAAAAGCATATTGGGGAAGGAAGGGTTATGTCAGCAGAAATTCATCCTTAACATAGAGTTCATCACAGAACAGAGTCAAGGCAGAAACATACGCATGGCAGGAACATGCAGACAGGAGTTGACACCGAAGCCATGGAGGTGTGCTGCTTACTGGCTTGTTCTTTATTGCCTCTTCAGCCAGCCTCCTTATAGGTCCTAGCAACTAAAGGACCACCAACCCAGGGGTGGCACCATCCCCATGGGCTGGGCTCTCCCAAATCAACCACTAATTAAGAATGTACCCTACAGACTTGCCTGTAGCCTGTTCTTACAGAGGCATTTTCTCAGTTGAGGCTCACTCCTCTGATTAGTTTAGCCTATGTCAAGTTGACATAAACCTAGTCAACAGAGAGATTATTTGCAAACACACAGGCTATTTACTAGTGGTTATACAACTAAAGAAAATGCCTTCCCCTGCTCCAGCAACTGTTAACTGCTGATAGAGACTATGGGAGGGGTGATAGATTCTGTGGGAGGCCTGGTGGTTGTGTCCTCTCTGAAAGCAGTATCTGCCTTTAAATAGCAAGACATGGAAGAGGTTTCACACCCCCAGTGCACACACCATAGCAGAATATCGACAATCCTACTATTTTTTTTGTTTGTTCCAACATCACTTACCATGTGTGTGACTTTATGTGTGTGGGCACGAGAGTCCCAACGTCCATTTGTGAAGGCCATAGGACAACTAGGGAAGTCAGTTCTCTCATTCCACATTATGGGTTCCACAGATCAAAACTCAGGTCGTCTGACTTTGCCACAATTGCCTTCACCCAATGGGTCATCTCAGTGGCAGTCTTAGGGTGTTAATTACAACTGCTTTGATAACAAGAATGAACCAGTTATGTCACTTGTCACTCTCAGAAGATAGCATTCTAACTCAACCTTCATATGTGTTCCTCTAACTCTTCATGTATGTGTGTGTGTATGTGTGTGTGTGTGTGTGTGTCTGTGTCTGTGTGTGTGTGTGTGTGTGAATAGTGTGCAGATGTGTATCCATGTGTGTCTGGCGTGGCTGGTATGTGAACATGTGTTTACATAAGCATGTCTGTGCATATGAGTAGAGGCCAAAGAGGACATCAGAATCAGGAGTTAAGCTGATAGCAAGAAAGCCCTTAGTAATATTCCTTTGTCTCCTTCTTAACAGAGGCAGAATCACTGGGGTGGAATGGCCATCTGAACGCAGGTCTTATGCCTTTACAGCAGACGCTTTCATCCTCAGAGCCAGCTTTCTAGCCTTCCACGCTGGCATTCTTTCCATCCCTTCTTCTACATAGTCCCTGAGCCTTAGAGGAGATGATATGGAGGTCCTGTGTATGCCAAGGCATTCCACGGGCCCTCCTTCTCTCTACTTCAACCAGTTATGAGTCTGCAGTTACTAGCGCTCACTTCTATGACCAAGACTGACAGCCGCACTAAACTGTAGTCAAAACACAACTATTCAGGAGTTATTCTGCTGAGTGCATCTTGTCCATTTAGTGAGACAAGAGCAGGAGATTCCCCACTAGAAACTATGACTTCCCCAGCCATGGGCCTTTGACCAGGTTTACAATGGCAGGTATGGATTTCTTCCCATGCAGCAGGCCTGAGATCTTATTAGTAAATAGTGACCAAACCCACCCCACTATTGACTTGCATCATGGCACCAGGAGGGTTCCTCACTTGGCTCATGTGCAACATAGCACACAAAGTCCACAGCTATGCAGATGGTGATTCTGTTCCACTTACCTGTAGAGCATCCTTCAGCTAACATCTTCCTATGTAAGCTGGCCAGCAGGGACCTACAGCCTCCTGTATGCTAGGCAAAGGCTCTACCACTGAGCCATATCTACTAATCTTTTCCTTAACACTGTCTAAGATGATGCTCATCTCTTATATATTTTTTAATCTAAGCTATTGTAATTTTTGGGTCTGAAAGTTCAATGTATCTCTTTTTTTAAAGATTTATTTATTTTATGTATATGAGAACACTGTCACTTGTCTTCAGACACACCAGAAGAGGGCATTCGATTCCATTACAGATGGTTGTGAACCACCATGTGGTTGCTGGGATTTGAACTCAGGACCTCTGGAAGAGCAGTCAGTGCTCTTAACCAATGAGCCATCTCTCCAGCCCCTGTATCTTTTTATAGTTTTTATTCTTCAGTTTTGACTACAGACTGTAAACACAGTAATTATTCAAAGGCATTTGCCTGCCAAGTTTACACTTGGGTTTGGTCATATTTTATTCTTCCTTATGTTTACTATCTTCATATTTCTTGGAATGACTAATAATCCTTCACCCAATGCCAGACATTGAGCCCCGTCATGGATCATGTTGAGTCCTTCTGAAAACCTACAGGTATCTCTCAGTCTTGCCCCAAGACACAGCTACATTGCTTAGAACTAGTCTCTCCCTCTGAGGTTCATTCTGTCATATCAGAGCAACACTGGGCGGAGGTAGCATCGCTCTCCTACACCTAAGTGAAGCCCTCTGGTACCTCTGGAGTACCTGGGGGATAAGGATAAGTTGGTAGTGTGGACCCATGGTACTCTTCCTTTTAATGTTCCCAGATAGTGTTTTAGAAAGGCAAAGGGTTCTTGCAGCCGTGTGCTAGTCAACATGCTCCTTAAGCATGATGAGGTCGTCAGCAGATGTTTCTACTCCTGTCGGCTGCTCCCTCCCCTCCAAAACATTGTCCAGCAAATACAGCTGGTGTCTGGCCCAAGTCAACATTCATCCTCTTCACTCCCTGAGTTCACTGGCCCCATCTGAGCCCCAATCCACCCACACTGCACAGCAACTGGAAACTCACTCAGTTCAAGCATAAGTCAGAGCCACAGTGGAGCTCATCTTGTCTGTTCCTCATCTCTGTATTTAGCCTTCATGGTCTGATCTCAGTGTAATCCCCCTTGGTTCATATGACTTTTTTTATTTTTTTTTTAGTGATTCCATTGGAAACCTAAACATGGTCTCAATCATTCCATCTTGCCCCAGGAAATCAATCCGTTCTTTTCAAAGTGTTTAGTTCAATGGTACATCCCATATCTAAAGAAGATAGATAAGGAAAAATAATGTTATTCTCACAGGAGCGTTCATGAACTAGGTGAGATCCACCCAAGCTGCCTCAATAATTCAAAGTATCAGTTGGGAATGTCCCTTGTCAATATTTAGGCCTAGAAATGCAAAGCTTTCTGGCACAGGACCAGTGGAAGAAAAGTCACTTCTTTGAAGATTCATGACCACACAGAGTGTTGACTCCATGGCAGTATGATGCCTTAGAAAGGATTTGCACACACTGTCACTCAAAGCGTTTGGCCTCCCCCTCCTGTGGTGTTGTGAGCCAGCCAGCCTGCTGACAAGCTTTTGCTCCTCTCAGCTCCCTCCCTTCCTTTCTCCCAGCCAATTCTCCCATCTCTTGCTACATTTCTCTTAGTTAAGGGGTTGACAGGAGTTGACCCAGCAAAGTTATCCTCCATCAGTCTAAGGACATTGACCTTAAGAGAGAAAACCAGGATGTGTGAATTGTTCCATGTTAGAGGTGAATGTGATCACTGAGGACGTTGTGAATAAATATTCTTAGCATTACTTTCCTATCAAAATGGATAGGAACACAGTTTAAACCTAAAAACAGCCATATATACGTTATTAATATGTGTAGAAAGAATCTGTTATAAGCATCACCTGTCAATAAAAAAGCCAAAGGCCAGTGATCTGAGGCAGGAAATAGGAAGTGGGACAGTGGCAGGAAGATAGAGGATTCTGGGAAGTAGGAGAGAATTCAAGAAAGAGTCATAAGAGACTGACGTAAACCAGCAGAGAGATGCTGGGGGAGACGTTGAGGAGATGTGAAGAAAGAAGCAGACCGGAAATGAAGAGAGGTAACTAACCACATGGTAGACATGGAATAGTTTAAATAGTTAAACAACAGCCTGTCAGGGAATGAGCCAAAGCTTATGGCCTAGGCATGTATTTATTAATAATTAGTCTCAGAGTCATCATTCTGGGAGCCATGGCTGGGAAAGGGAAAACGGATTTAAAATTTATATTAACAAATATTTTTTTTCATGATAGCAGTGGTTTCGGGAGGCCGTACATCTTGGCAGCACATCTTTGTATCACAACTGTGTGAGAATTGCCGCAGAGAGTTAAAAGAACTACAGGTAAAGAAACAAAACTAGATATTTTCAATGACTAATAAAGCAAACATTAGCTGTGACCCCCCCCATTTGGAACTATAAAAGAATACATCTTAGATCATAAAGAATCCAGTAACACAGGGACAAAGGGTCATCTCCTACTACAACTACCACAAGTTTATTCCTAAATGGGTCTGTCTAGCCTTTGAGTTAAACTGATTTACGTAGGAAAATAGAATAAATGTGATAAAATACAAAGATAGGTAATGGTAGTGATATGGATGATAGAATGATAGATAGGAATTAGTGATATAGACAGATGATAGATAGATAGATAGATAGATAGATAGATAGATAGATAGATAGATAGATAGATAGATAGATAGATAGATAGATGTATAGATTGGTAGATATGTAGATTGATAGATCACAGAGGATCAATAGAGAGAACACTCCAGAAAGCCATTGTTTCACATCATTTTCTTTGGCTTTAGTAGGACAGGCAGATTTCAATAGCCGTAAATGAACTTAATGACTCAGTATCTCTCAAAGGATGATCTAACATACCCACAGCACAAGGCTATGGGACAGTCATTAAGCCAGAGCCCTTGAGGGTGTGGCCTAGGATTTTGCTCCTTTATTTATGGCCTCGGTGCTCTTACTTCTCACTAAAGCTTACAAGTGAAAACTGTGGAGTCAAGCTCCCTGGGTTCACAACAACTCCATAAAATAGCTCTGTTCCCCCATCCCTCTGCATCTGGCTCTTCATCTCTAAACCAATAATGATGATAGCTACAGTTTGTGCCTTGTAGAATTATAGAACTAGTCAATGACTTCGGGAACTCTTTCTAGGAGGGAACCAAGTAGATGGCTCAGTGGGTTAAAGCACTGGCTACCAAGTCCAATGACCTGAGGCTTGATCTCCAGAACCCGCAAAGTGGAAAGGGAGAAATAAATAACTTTCGTGAGTTATCCTCTAATGGACACATGCGTCCCAAGGTGTGCATTGCAAGTCTCATTTGTTTGTTTCCCCTCTAGAGCTGTGATGTTCTTAAAGACTGTGTTTTGTTCATTCTTCTACCTAGTAGAATCCCGGCACTGCTCCCATATGTGATGCCCATTAGCGAGATGAACCGGTCAGCCTCTGACCTTGTGCCACATCTGTGTGGTTCAGAACAAAGTACAATCTTGGAATCAGGCAGATCTTGTCTTTAGACATAATTTTGTTACTTCTGGTCTCTGGTGTGTAGGTGACAGATTATATAACCTAATTTGACTATGCAGACTGGATATCTGCAAGTCATGATAATAATCTTTACCCTACAGAGATAGTCTCAGATTTATATAATAATAACTATCAAGAATTTTTATTATTGCATTAGGAGTGAGAGGTAAGATTTATTCCTATGCAATAAGATCAGAATCAATAACGGTTTCGTCAGTGTGATTCTGCAGTGTCTGTCAAATATCTGAAGAGAACTGAATGCATCTAAAAATGACTCTAAGGTCTCCAATTCCCTATGAAGGTGTTGCAAAAAAAAATATTTATAGAGGTCTCTTCAATATCAGGACCAATTTCTTCCTTCAGTCTAGCTTCCCAGTCTATGCCTTGGGGAAAATTCACAAATATGCTGAGAGCAGTATTATGGTCAGTACCACATGGACTCGATTTAATAATTAAAATTCACATTGATTGGGGGTAGTAAATGCTACCCACGCAGTTCTTACTTAATCATTAAAACCAACTGAGACAAGACTCACTGGGCTGGAACCAGGAGAGGCGAGGCAACTTTCCAAGGTAACACACCAACTAGTAGAACCTGCTCTTTCGTTTCAGAAGATGCAGATTCACTGTCGCCTTTTGATCTGGGTGAGAACGCCTGGTGAAAACCGGTGAACAACTTGGATTTCTCAGAAGGTTCTCATGTGGAAGTTTCAAATGTGGATACTTCTGTGATTCAAATAGACCACCTACTGCAGCTGTTAGTGCCCAGCTCTGGGATCTGCTGCTGATGGTGACTCTGGCCACAAGTCCCATTAGTGCCAGACTAGTCATCAGACAGCATCTCCAGATGGTACTTGAGAACCATGATGAAAGACATGAGCTGCAGGACCCTGTCTACTCTCATGACAGTAGTAAGATACTCTTTGTTAAGTTAGACTTTTTCTACTTCGGAATCAGCCTTGTTCTTTGGGGGGAAAAATCATCTGGTGCTCCCACATCAACCACCTCACTATTTTCTGATAGGAAACAAAGGCTTGAACTTTTATCTTTTGTTCATTAAGATTTTTATTTACTGACAGGGTTATTCTGTGTCTGGGCTGGCTTGGAACTCTCTATACAAGTCAAAGATGGCCTTGAACTCATGATCTTCCTGTGTCTATCCTCCAAGTGCTAGGCTTAAAGGTATTTGCCACCATACCTGGTTCAATGTGGTAATAGGGCTGGAACCCATAGCTTTGTGCTTGCTAAGCAGGATCCTACTAATTGAGCCACAACCCTATCCTAAGAATAGCTTATTCTTAATCATTAGCTCTGTAACTCACTAGTTATTTCATTAATTCATTGACAATTTCATTTGCTTATTTAAAAATTCGTTCAGCACTTGCTATGTAGATGCATACTGATACCACCCAATATTGTGGTGAAAATGTGATTTTTTTTGGGGGGGTCAAGTATACACAGCTTTTCTTCCTGCTTTTGCAATGTATTTGTTCATGGCAAGACTGACATAACGAAATGCTGCACGCATCAGAGGGACTTGGCTTTTAAAAGTCTTGCCCTGCCCCTCATTCAATCTGTGATGAAGACAAATTTCTTTGAATTTCTTTTGAATTAAAATAAGGTACGCTCTAAGGCACACGTCACGATAGCTGAGGGATAACAGCAACTCAAGAGATGTATAGCTCATGCCTGCATCCAGAGCCTGGGCACTCTTCAAGTAGATATATTTGGCACTTACAAAATAATCTAACTTCAAAAACCCGCTTTATTTCAACCCAGTTTTAGGCATGTGTATGCTAGCACTTAAATTTAAGTAATAGATACCTTCATCCATCCACTCACTCATTTACTCCATAAATGTTGATTTATCACCTCTGCACTAACAGCTGCTCTAGGCACTGGAGATTCAGCATCAACTAAGACGGACCAAACTCCAGACAGACTGGAGACAGTCACATGCTCCAACATTCTAGAGACAGAGTCACATGCTCTCTCTGCTCCTTGTCACACAAATATGAAGCTGTGCAATCTGTGACCTTGACTCAGAGGACTTCAGGGCCCAGAGCTTTCAGGAAGAGTTGAGGTGGCTAAAACAGGCTGACCCTGTTGCAGGATAGAAGAGCGTCAGGGAAGAAGCAGTGAGTTCGGTTTGGTCGTTGGGTCTGGTGGGCAAACGTAAGCAATGGAAGCCTCTTGGAAACATGTCTGAAAGTTGGGTGGTGGTGCTTGGGGGTGCAAAAGCAGGCTGATGCGTGTGAGCTTCCCTGCAGACCATTGAGAAACATTTGAGTGTTTTAAGTGGGAGTGGGAATAGTTTTATGGGTTTGCTTCACAAATATTAATTGGGCAACAGTGTAGAGAATGGACGGAAAGGAGACCAAGGAATTTGTGCACACCAAACATTCCACACATGTGTTAATGCAGAAATGTCCCTACAATGTTCGTCTTCAAAGCCTGGTGTCTTCTGAGCAAAACAATCAGACAGCAATGAAGTCAAAGCAGCTCACCCCAGAGGCCCAGGTCCTGGTGTTTCCTTAAAATCTGCAACCACAGAGTTTCAAAGTGGCTAGCCCCAGGTGGTCCAGCCTCCTAGACTGCCTCAGCCACTGGGTTCCTCAAAATCTGCAGCCATATTAACTGGGTGACAACATGTACAATGGATGAGAAGGAAAGACTAGTGGAGAAGATGGAGAAGTTGGCTGGTTAAACGTCACTGCTGTGATCAGGGCTCATTTCAGTCAAGGAGAGACTGCCTTCTAACAAATACAGGTGAGTTCTCTTTCTTCTGAGTTTGCAGTTAAAAATGCACTTAAGGAGAGAAAGGAAAACTCACTTCATCTGAGAAAGTTTTAATCTCATAAAAAGAGCAGATACTTTGCTATGTAAAAAAAATCCTTGGTGTTCTCAGCAGAATAAATTAAACAAATGTGTGAAGAAGCCCTTGAGAAGACACATGGCAGAACATTCAGTATAAGTTGACCCACAAGCATGAGACTTAAAATGGATTTGTGTAATGAATAATAGAGTGAGCGTTTGCACAAGAACATTTGAAAGGACTCTACCTGTGGAAGGGGCTCTTCCTATGGAAGGGGCGCTTATCTATGGAAGAGTGCTGCTGGGCCACCTGAGTCATGACAAGCAGATTCCCACACCTGGAACTCTTCCTCCCAGCTGGCAGTGCTGCTGACTCAAGTCTCCTTCTCTGTTGGTGACTCTTAGCCAAAAAGCCCTAAAGTTCACGTGTCTCTTACCTTCTCTTGGATTATACTGAATCAAACTCAAAATACCACAGATTAAGGTCATGATTGTCTCCCTTTTTATCTCCTTCCAGCCCAACTTCTCTTTCCTGATTTTCTATTTATTCAGCAAATGCCTCTTCAGCACCTCTGCATAGATCGCTAGGACCACTGTTAAAGACATTACTGACCAGCAAAGCCTTCTCCCTCATAGCCCTCATCTCCTTACAGCAACTAAGATCTGCTGTTGTGATTTGAACAAGAAACAGCCCCTACAGGCTCATGTATTTGAATACTTGGTCCCAAGATAATGAAATTGTCTAGAAACATCTGTTGGACATTTATGAGGTAGGATCTAGCTTGAAGATGTAGGTCACTAGGAGCAAGTTCTGGTGGAGAAAGGGGTGCAACTGTATTATTCCTGTCACCTTCATGTCACCCTCTCTGCTTCCTGGCCTCCAGCCATGACACAGAACAAGCCTACCTCCAGCCAGCCATGACACAGATAAGACTTCAATATAAGTGCTTGAGATCATTCTTTCCCTGTTACGGTAAACTGGAATATTTGAAACTAAAAGTAAACCCTTTCTTCCTTAAATTTCATTTGTCAAATATTACCACAGTGGTAAGAAAAAGTCACCACCCTGCTAAGCCCATATCCCCAAGTCTTCTGCAACCAACCTCTCCAAGCTTGACTTAGAAAGGCCTGCGTCAGTCTACTCCCGGATTGTCACAAAGCCTCTCTCCAAACTTAGCTATGGCACAGTTCTCCATTTCAGCCCAGTCCCTCTCAAATCCAGGATCTTCGTTGTGGATGAACCTGTGTGATGTTTGTAAACCTTGCTGCTCAAGGTGCGATGTGCAGGTCTCCAGCGGCTGTATCATCTGGTAACTTGCTAGACGTCTATGCACAATAGAATCTCCTTTCTGCCAAACCCAGGATCATTTACATATGCTTATGACTTGTGGTCTGAAAGTACCAGTCCAATGTATGGCTTCCCACTTAACATTCTACTGTGAAGGCTAGCAAAACTACATCCTGCTAGAGTATCTGGTTGGTTATCCATTTTAAAGTAGTCTATGAAATAAGAATAATGACACTGGTGGAGGAATCAAAAGTAGGGTCATTATTTCATAACACATGAAATTGCATGAAGTCTAGGAGGAGATATGGAGACAAAGTTTGGAGCAGAGACTGAAGGCATGACTATTCAGAGCCTGCCCCACCTGGGGATCCAGTGTATGTATATATATATATATATATATATGTGTGTGTGTGTGTGTGTGTGTGTGTGTGTGTGTGTATGTATGTATGTATGTATGTATATGTATATGTATATGTATATCCACCAAACTTAGACAGTATTGACGAAGTCAAGAAGTACATGCTGACAGGAGCCTGATATAGCTGTCTCTCCTGAGAGACTCAGCCAGAGCATGGCAAATACAGAGGTGAATGCTAGCAGCAGACCATGGAACTAAGAACAGGGTCCCAATTGGAGGGGTTAGAGAAAGGTTTGAAGGAGCTGAAGGGGCTTGCAACCCCATAAGAACAACAATACCAACCAACCAGAGCGCCCAGGAACTAAACCACTACCCAAAGAGTACACATGGACAGACCCATGGCTCCAGCTGCATAGGTAGCAGAGGATGGTCTTGTTGGGCACCAATGGGAGGAGAAGCCCTTGGTCCTGCCAAGGCTGGACCTCCCAGTGTAGGGGAATGTCAGGGTGGGAAGGGGAGTGGTTAGGTAGGGGGAATACCCTCATAGAAGAAGGAGGAGGGGGCGTGGTATAGGAGGCTTATGGATGAAACTGGGAAAGGGAATAACATTTGAAATGTAAATAAAAATATCCAATTTAAAAAAAAAGAAATTGCATGAAGTCCAATTAGTGTCTACACGTGTAGCTTTGATGGCGCACACGTCGATTCATTAACATTTGCTTATGCCGACTCCTACATACAGCGGCAGAGTTGAGCATTTATAGCAAAGCCTGTCTGATAAATACTAAAACATTTTATATCTGGCCCTTTATAGGCCCTTGTCCTTGGGGGTGGAAAATTCATGATCAAATGGAAAAGATGAGCTAGAAAGATAGTTTGGTAGCTAGGTGGTCAAGGCTTGCTAGTAAGCCTGATGAACTGAGTTCAATCTCAGAAACTCACATAAGAGGAAAGAGCCAACTCCCTCCTCTGTCCTCTGTCCTCTGTCCTCTGACCTCAGGCCGCCACACATGTGCACACACACACACACACACACACACAATAAATAAATAAATAAATAAATAAATAAATAAATAAATAAATAAATAAATAAATGTAAAACAGTGAAATAATAGAACTGCACATTATGAGGTAGGAAGGGGGAAAGTAAATGCCTGAACAAATTAAGTTTTCTCCTGAACGTCCCTTGCAGGTGCTAAGCCCTCTATTGACACAGTTGCCGCAGAGTGGAGACACGAATCTGTTCCACTCATTACTTCCCGGCTGAGGCTGAATATTGCTCCCCTTGGAAGTGCAGAGGTGGGCTTTAGACATGACAAGAGTAGGGGATTGTCCCATATGTTCAGAGATGAGGAGGGACACATGGAGGATTTGAGGTTCGCTTGCTCATGACATGGTCTTCACTTAGGTTTGTACCCCTAAAATAAAATCGGTGGCGGGGGAGAGGGCTATCTCTAGCACTGGAGAGCCAAATGACTCACTTCTGGGCCTCACTACTTCACCGTGGCTAATAATTCTTCTATTGAAAGGAATGCCTAACAATGAAAGAATTCTATCTTAAACATCACAGCCACTCTGCCTGAAGACCTTTCCTTTTCCACATTTCTTAATTTCATGGCTCCAGGAGACATTAAAGAAACCAGTTGAGACTTTATTCATGGTCTAAACACACAGAGAGCTACACTTCTGAGAACGGTAGTTATTATTTACTGAGAAATGTTCTGCGGCTTACTTTTTCTTTCATTCCCACTCTCCCAAACATTATGGCCCCTGTCTTTTTCTTCTTTATTGCCAGCATGAGAACAACAGTCAATAGTTTTAAAACTGTTTTCATAGTTTCAAAAAACTTCTACCTAAAGAACACTTCAGGCGTGAGGAAGCAGCTTAGTTAATAAGAATGCTTGTCAGGCAAGCATGAAGCTCTTGGGTTCAGTCCCTAGTGCCGTATACACTCGGCTGGTGGCAGAGTCTGTAACTCCACACTCGGTAGAGTCAGGAGATTCAGAAGTTTAGTTATCCTTGACTAAACACTGACTTGGAGGCCAGCCTGTGCTACTGAGGGCCCTGACTTTAAAAATAAAGAAGCAGGGCTAGCAAAAGTTTCCTCAGGTAAACGTGTTTCATGGCCACCTGAGTTCTATCTCTAGAACCTCTGTAAAGATGTTAGGAGAGAACTAATTCCACAAAGTTATCCTCTGACCTCCACATATACCGTGCTACACATTCTCACACATATACACTGCGCGCATGCACGCACACACACACACACACACACACACACACACACACAAACATACACATACAAATTAATAATACTAATATATCTTGAATGATGACAAGAAACTTCTCAAAAGTGTGTGTTCAACTCAAAACATAAAGGATTATTCTAAAAGCACACACAACATACAACTTCTTCAAATGGCGAAAGGATCTGAAATTGAGAATTAACGTGGCCATACTTACTTGAGAAAGTTTCCTGAAATTTATCAGAAAATGAAGGAAGGCAAAAGAGGAAGAATGGCCATCTTCACCACCGTGTAGCCCACATGTCTTTTCAAGAGATGTCATAGGACTTAACACAACTTTTACTTAGAGACTTTGTGGGTGGCACTATGTCGCGTAAATTCTAGACATCTTGAAGAAGACATAACAAGCCCATTTTTTTTTTCTGGCAAAGCAGCTTCATTTTCTATTTTCAGCTGGAAATTTTGGAAATCAATTCAGTGAGACTGTGTTTACTGAAACATTTAGGTAGGAGGCAAGATCTCAGTCAAGAATTTTTAATCTCCCACAGCCTGTACACACACACAAAAAGATATTGCTGGAAACGCTTTCAGATTTGTTTATCCCCAAATAATGTGCTCTATGTTCATTCTTAGAAAAAAAAGGAAGAATTCCACAGAAAGAAATGCTTCCATGATTGGCTGAGTCATTCTGGGGAGACGTTTCCAGTAAACCACGTTCTGCTGGATGCTGTTCAAAGAGAAAATGTCAAGCCCACCGAGGTTCAGTGTGCTGTGTGGGTGGGTTTACTCAAGTACAGAAATCAAATATAGGCATTGGAACCAATATCCTGGGAAACAACAGAATGGCTCAAAATCACAGCTGGGGATTTTACAAGTTCTATTTCAGCCAAATAATAAAAAGTGAATAAAAAAAGTGGGGGTAATTTAAGAATACACTAGTGACATTCACTATATTTTTTTTTCCCGCAGATCCTGAAGTTGAAATTGGATGTTATAAAATTCTAGCTTTCTCCTTTGCAAAACGTTGGTGTCTCTGGTAGACTTCCACATTTCTATTTAAACCTGCCTAGGAGGACTCCATCTGCAGCATGCTCTCCTTTCCTTCATTAGATAAATAGTCACCCATGAAGTCTATGACTATGAGATTTCTTTTGTAATTCACTTGAATTCTGTACCTTTTCTGTCAATGGTTTACAGTTGTAAGGAAAACTACATGAAAGCCATAAACAATTCAAGTACTAAATTTTACTCTAACAATCAAGACTGTACACAGTCAGTCAGCTGAAAACTGGACACTAAAATTTCCAATGTTCCAAAACACATTGCTAAGGAAACCCATCTACCATTTCCAGAAAGGCAATCCTACTGAAGAGTCTGTCGTTCTCACTCTGTTGATAAAAGATAAACAGGGATTTGGAGAATTTCCGTAATACACTTGGCAGCTAGTCAGCAGGTTAATATTTGTACCTGCATCTGATGGATCTTACTGTTACTGTTGCCTTTGAGGATTGTGGGTATCTAATGGCTTTGGCTGCCTGCCTTTAACCTTGTCTCTCTGGTCTCAGAGAGACCTTCTCTTGTATATATTCTGATCTTTGACACCAACTTGGAAACCCAGTTCTTCCTTTGCAGAGGTCATGATCATGCTGGATTTCGTGCTTCTTCTCGATCTAGTTCTGGTTGTGCAATACATGGATTATCTTTAAGATCTTTAGGCATTTACATTTACCCATGGATGTTTTCTTCTAAGCTACTGATAAAATTTGAAAAATACTAAAAACAAAACAAAACACTTTTTTCAGAATGATTAATCTCTGGGACGGCCTGCATGTACAAAACAACCCACAATTCACCCTCTTGTCTATAGGCCTATAATATCAGTATTGTTTATTATCTTGCTGAAAAATGTCATATACCCTTCTCCCTGGTATATGACATCATCATAGAAATGTAATTGCTGAACAGTGGACTATACTGGTTTGTTAACCTGAAATGTTCAAATCTAGAACTAGGCGGTTAAGACACTCAAATGATAGCACCAAGAACTAGTCTGTCCTCTTCCTGGTTCAGTGTTTCTCAGTCTCAGACTCTACATGAAACGAGTTATCTGTCAGCAACTGCAGGACTCCATTCCATAAAAACCCACATGCAAATTATGGTCGATGTTTTAGGACGTATAGAAACCATTAATATCAGAGAGCCCTTGATCACACAAAGGCAGGATGGTCTAATGCAGCACTTCTCAACCTTCCTGATGTTACAGCCCTTTAATATAGTTCCTCGTGTTGTGGCAGCCCTCAACCATAAAGTTATTTGCATTAATACTTCATAACTGTAAATGTTCTGCTCTTATGAATCACAATATAAATATCTGTGTCTTCTGATCCTATGAAGGGACTGTTTGATCCCCCGACAAGGGTCATGGCCCACATGTTGAGAACCAGTGCTCTAGTGAAAAAGGATGTATTTTGGTACAAAGTGGACCTGGATTTGATGTACTGTTGGTCCTGAGACAAGTTATTCAGTATTGTTTTCCTTGATTGTGAAGTGGCTATTATATATTAGAGTTGACTTGATGTCCTAAAATTTAAATAAAATAATAAAAATGAAGTGCTTAACTCAGGGCAGGGTGTTTCACTGGCATACACCAGATCAGCAAATCATGGACCAAAGTAGCAGGAATATTAGCAGGGTCATGCATGTTGTAATGATAACGTAATGTATAATACTAGGGTATCGGAAGCTTCATAGTTGAGTGAAATAGCAGAGCAAAATGGAAGACTGTATGAAGACGGTGGGGTTGGAGCTGGGACTGAGAAGAAGGAAAGAAGTCGGTAAGTAGCATCTTCAATGTATGAATGGCATACAGTTCATGTAGGAGATGAATATAGGTGATCAGGTAGGCTGGATTTGGCTTGTGGTGGTTTAGATGAGGCTACAAAGCTTGAAGTCAATTCACTGAATGAAACTCCCAGAAGCTGGCAAGGAATAGAGAGGCACGACAAGGAGACATGTGCGTGAGTCTCCATCACTGACGTTGGTGTACAGATGAACAGCAGAGTTGAGAGACAGATGTCAGAGGCCAATTTGGAAACTTATTTGCAAAATCATAAGCAAGTGGAAATGAGGGATTCGTATCAAGCAATGCCATGGTAACGGAGTAAAGAGAGGCGTGAAATAAAATTCCAGGGATTAATGAGACTCATCAGCTGATTGGATGTTGGGACTGAAAGGGAAGAATCAACGTGTATTCATTTTTAACCCCAGATGGCTTGAAGAATAAAGATGCCATTGACATAAGAAAAGAACAAAATAAAAACAACTTAGGGTGCCTAGAGGAAGAAGAGAATGGATTTAGCTGTGAATTGGTGACTTTGAGGTGTTTTCAAAACATTTGATGGGAGAGTTTCAGACATGGTTTAATTTTTTATTCTTTTCATATCTCTCCCTCTCCTCCTCCCTCTCCTTCTCCCTCTTCCTCTCCCCCTCCCATGTCTGTCTGACTGTCTGTCTGCCTGTCTATGTGTGTATGTGTATGTGTGTGTACATGTACATGAGTGTGCAATTCTCTTTACTCTCCTCATATAATTGTCAGTTTTAGCCATAACCTAAAGCGCCTATACCATTTTTACCTCAGATTTATGATTTTAAAAATGTAGTTTTCCCAGGTCTTTGCCAATTCTTTAACCTGAGAAACTCTCTCTTTCCTTTGTCTCTACTCCTATCAAGAATATTATTCTAGAAACTCCTCTCCACAACAAATGGCTGTCACCTGATACTCCTGCCAGGCGTATGGTGAGGTCCTCATGTATCACAGTTTGGGTCACCATGAAAACCAGGGAACAAATCTTTTTCTTTTTCATTTCTCTGTGCAGAAGTATTCGTAAATGGGTCTGCACGGGCCGCAGTGTTTGGGGAATGCTCATTCCATTTCTATTAGAGTTCCTGTGTGGATCAAATACCACCGGAATGAAACACCGGAAAGTCTGAACAGAAGCTGAGCAGAATTTGCAACCTGAAGCCATGTCCAGATGCTCCTAGCTCTTTACACGGAAATTGTAATTCAATCACTTTGAATGAATGATTGCATATCAATATGGTAGTTTGGATTTAAATGGTCCCTATGAGCTCATATATTTGAATGTTCAGCCCCTGGTGGATACAAGTGTTTGGGAAGGACTAGGAGGTGTGCCCTTGTTGCAGGAGGTGTGTTACTAGGGTGAGCTTTGAAGTTTCAAAAGCAAACGCCATTCTTAGTTTTCTGACTCATGCTTGTGGATCGTCTGTGAGCTCTCAGTTACAGCTCCAGCACCATGTGTGTCTGCTGATGGCCATGCTCGTGACATCATGGTCATGGTGGATGGACTCTCACCTACTGAGTCCCTAAACTGCCTCTTCTGTAAGTTGCCTTCATCGTAGGGTCTCTTTACAACAAAAGAAAAGGAACTCACACTCTAACATAATCAGTTTTAAATAACAGTCCAAAAATCTTTGAATCATAACAATTTCATAAGAATTACTTTAAGTTTGGCACCTCAATTTGTTTCATTTTCAACATTTTACATCTCAAATCTCGAAATATCTAAAGTGCTTGAATAATTTCTTTTGCTTAGCCATAAAATCCTACAACAAAAGTCAAAAGGTCTACCAGTGATTTATAATGAATGTCTTAGTTTGGGTTTCTACTGCTGCAATGAAGCACCATGACCAAAGCAACTTGGAAAGTAGTTATTTGGTTTGCGATTCCAAATCAACTGTTCATCACTGAAGAAGTCAGGACAGGAACCCAAACAGGGCAGGAACCTGAGGCAGGAACTGGTGCAAAGGCCTTGGAGGATGCTGCTTACTGGATTGCTCCTCAAAGCTTGCTCGGCCTGCTTTCTTACAGAACCTAGGGCCCTAGTCCAGGGTTGGTACCACTCACAATGGGCTAGTTCTCCCCCATCAATTACTAATTAAGAAAATGCCTTACAGCTGGATCTTAGGGAGGCCTTTTCTAAATTGAGGTCCCCTCCTTTTATGCGACTCTATAGCTTGAGTTAAGCTGACATAAAACTATCCAGAAGAGTGAATGAATAAAAGCTGGATTGTGGAATAATGATGTAAGGAAGCTAAGACATGTAGAACAAATGCTTGCCCCCTTCTTCTACACATCATCGCTTCATCTCAGCTGGAGAAGTAATTTTACCCCTCAGATCTGTGAACTCTAAGCCAGGGCATGGGTGAAATGAAAACAGAATTTTTGTACAATCAGAAAGGAGGGTCCAATTGGAGGCAGCGAGAATGCAAAGGAACCAGATACCAAAAACTTTAAAAAGAAATGCATATGTTCTCAACTAGGCATGACTGTCAAGATAGAGCTTAAAGAGGGGAAAACAGATTGAATTTTTGAAACACCAGCCCCACCACCTCTTGGTCAAGTTGTCGGCTGATTTAACTTACCCAATTAATCAAGGATTATTCTAATATGTGCATAGAACTTTGCCTTGAAATAAAATGAAATTCCCCTTCTCTTCATTATCTCATTTCATCTAGCTAAAACCAGCACAGAAGACATGAGAGCAGGAAGGTTAGGCATGCGGTCAGTGCCTCCTAACAATAATTGTATGGAGCTGTAGCATCGTTACCCACTCGCATCCGTTTGCACTGAGATGAAATCACTGTGCATATGACACTGGTGCTTTGAAGAGGCTGAACTTGGCAGATGTGTAATCAAGATCAACTCCATCGAGGGCTGTGTGAAAAAAGCCTGCTGAAGTAATTTGCAAGCATTCTTTGGGGTGGGTGGGTCGAGGAAGCACCAGCCCTGTCCGTCCCCCCCCCACACATCCTAGGGTGCTGGAGCTGTCTGCCTTCTCACATCCATGAAGGTCTTCTTCATGGTGATGCTCTTGGCCTCATTTAGTTCTTGCAGATTTTGTCCTCTGGTTCAGAATCAGGAGAGAACACCTAAATTCTAAAAGGCCGCTGCTCAGTGGGTGAAAGCCAATGTCAAAACTATATGCCACCTGACACCTGAAGCAGGCTGACAGCTTCAAGAGTGATAAACAAACACAGCCTTCTCGTGTGAATGAAATACCAAAGCAAGTCAGAACTCTTTGATGGACTTGGGACTTTCACACATACACACACGCACACACACACACACACACACACACACACACACACACACATACACACACACCATCCTACCTCTACCTAGCCCTACTCATTCCTTGCCCACAGAACCATTCAGTAGCAGACCACTGCCACTGTCTTACCAGAACTGGATACTAAGGGAAAGTAAATAAAAAAGCACAGTGGTGTGTACACATGCCTTCTGTTCAACAGCTAATTGGTCGCTCTTCACTACACTCAGCTGTAATATGATTAGTGTCTCTATAAAGCCAGTTGGCTTACAGGTGATCCACAGTTCAGTAACTTAGAAATTCTGGGAATGGGGAACAGCACCTCAGTGCAGTGGGTCACCTCTGGGTTGTGACCTGTTGGGGTCCGAAGGACCCTTTCATGGGGATCACATATCAGATATCCTACGTATCAGATATTTACATTATGATTCATGGCAGTAGCAAGATTACACTGATGAAGTAGCAACAAAAATAATTTTATGGTTGGGGGATCACCGAAACATGAGAAACTATATTAAAGGATTGCAGCATTGGGAAGTTTGAGAACCGCTGCCTCGGTGGGAGGACACGTGCATGCGTGCATGTGTAGCAATTGGCACTGGATCAATCCTCAGCACTGAGAAGAAAGTAGGGAAAGGAAGGAGAAAAACAGATTTTTAAAAAGAAAAGGAATAGCAGGGAGAGAGAGGACAGACGAGGGAGGCTAAAGCAAAGATGCCAACATTTCCATTTACAAAGAAGGAAAGAAAGACTCCTGTAAGGTAGACTGTCCAAGGTCAAGTGGCTTGAGAGATGTAGATGTCAGCTTTGAGTCGAGCATTTCTGATTTCAAAATTGACATGCTCATAATTGACACCATTATGAAGCTTCATTATTTTTCTGGTATCCATGGATACAAACACCATTCACCCTGATGCTTTAGCAGCAAAGTCCTGCCCAGGACTCTGTAGCTGAAGTAAAATTGCAGTCAGGAAGAGCAGTAAACAGAAGAGCAAGCAGACAGAATTTCCATCACCCAACTCAATGATTCACATGCATAGGCCTGATTTTCATTTCTCCTCTGCAGAGAAGAGATGAATGGATGCTCCCATCCCCAGCTCCAGGCCGTTTTCTATTGAGTATTTATGTCCTTGGCTGTAATTCCTACTGAAAGGAAAACACAATTGTCGCTTGCTCTGAAACAACGATGTATTTATCTGCACACACTCCTAAAACATCGCTTGCAGTTAAACATGGAGACCTAACAAGCAAGCTGCCCATTATTTCAAGTCCAGTTCTGGAAGCCTTCCTTTTGGAACTGCGTCTGATAATATTATTACGATCTGGCTCTATATACATAACAAGAAGCCAACTGCTCGCCAGGTTATGATTTACTGACTTGGAAGGCACGCAAGCTAGAAATGAACAAATGAGCCACTGGGGGTGGGGGGGGGGAAGACTCTTTCCTTCCTTTCTTTTTTCTTTTCATTTCTCTTTTCCCCTCTTATTTTTTCTTCCTTTTATTTTTTAAAATTTTCATTGTGAACATTAATTTTACACGATACTGTGCTATATAAGGACACTTTCATACACACACACACACACACACACACACACACACACACACACACACACTGCGTGGTGAACACATCCCCCTCCACACTGCCTACCCCTCCCACTAATCTCTTTGTTCTCCTAGACAGGTTTTCTTCTTTCCTCATGTGTATATGTCCACATGATTTCATGTACCTATCCAAAGTTTGGGCACCTCAGAAGAAAGAATGCATACGATATGTGTCTTTCTGAAATAGTTTGTTTAATTTGATTGTCTCCAGTTGCATCTTTTTTTTGTAAATGATATCATTTTGTTCTTTATGGCTGAGAAGGCTTTGGGTATTAACAGAGGAACAGAGAAATTTATTTTCTTAACTATCATGCTCAGTTGAATCATAACTGGAAAATGCCACTGTTGGGCATACTGAGAACCCCCAAAAGTCCTTTGTCCACATTCTGGAAACAGTCCCTCTCCACCTTCAATGACAAGGTACCAATGCCCTGTAATTGCCAAGGACCAATGAAATATGTTTCCACTATTGCCACGGTTACAGTATTTTCCCTATTCGCTTGCTCCAAACCTTCTATAAACCCTGCCATCATGACTTGGTCCACAGATGCCTCTAGGTCAGAGGCAGCCATTTTGTGCATGTGTGCACGTGCTCTCTCTCTCTCTCTCTCTCTCTCTCTCTCTCTCTCTCACACACACACACACACACACACACCCCTCTCCCATAAATCTCTTGCATGAGGTCTGCTGCATGATATGACTTTTGTGGCATTCCTTGGCCCCCTAATCACTGTAGTACTTTTCCACAGCAAAACCGTTTCAGCCACCACTAAGGAAGCAAGAAATGAAACTAAGTCCATTAAGGAAAGTGAAAGGTGCTGTTTAAAGTTGAACACAAAAGATGCAGAAGAAACCTAATAATTCTTCCCTATTGTCAGAAAGAAAAATCTGAAGTTGAGCTGCGATTTACAGAAATGACAGACTTGCAGTGCTGGAGTGCACCGGTCATGTAAACAGAGCCGGGTGGAGGGCAAACATGGTCACTAAATAGCTTCACATCTGTAGCACGTGGCCTCTATTTCCTTGTCCAAAATGGCTGCTCAGGCCCCAGATATAACCAAAGACAAGGAGGGAGTAGAAAAGAAACCATGTCCCTTTCCTTTATGAATGTATTTTAAGAACTGCGCTAGGTACTCCAGCTAACTGGGCAGTCACGTGCTTACCCCTGGCTGAAAGGGAGGCTGGGAAATGTAGTCCTAGTTCCAGAGATCCGAATGCCAAGCTACAAACTTGGTTGTGTTACTAAAGAAGAGAAGGTAGACATTGCCAGGCAGGCAGTGAGGAGTGTGCCCTCAGGAAACCATGGAAATGCCCTAGGAATCAATGACGTCCCTGTATAGGACTTTCTCAAATGAAGGCTAAACATATTTAGAGGATGTAGTTTCTAGCTTTGAATCTAAGATAATATGAAAATCTATTTTACTTAGTATTTTGGAGGAGTCAGAAGGCGTGCATTTGAAGAGTTTGAAAGCCCCCAGCCAGACCTCAAGACCCTAAGGTGACAGTTTTTTTCTAGTATTCTCATCCTTTTGCTTTGAAAAGAAAGACAGATGTCCACACAGTGATGTCTGAGGTCATTCCTGCACGGCTTGGTCCCATGTCACTCACTTGCTCAAAACTTTTATTTCCAGAAGACCAAACGATTTCCCTGTTCCTAAAATTATTGTGATGCTTCTTGTTTCCATTCTCCCTTTGGTCCTCGGTGGGAGCCTTCAGGCTTTAGTTCTCACACCGAGCGGTGCGCGGCTGGGCAGGGTGTTGAGTGACCCTGCCTCTGCGAAGAATAACATTGGGAGAAAATACTGCGCGCTTGTCTAGTCAGTGTTGAGTACTACGCTATGGTATTTATTATCTCACTAGGGCATGCACTGAGCCTGTGGAATAGACGACCTGTTCTCATTTTAGAGACAAACAAACTCACAATTAAGGTTGAACAAAACAAGAAAGTTAAGTTGTGAGAAACCAGAAAGCAGCAAGTGGAAAGCCTGAAATGGTGATTCCAGAGCCCAGGATTAGAGCCACAGATGACCTAACACACTCAGTCTCAACTGTCCAGAATAATCATCCTCTCTAGGTTCATTCTGTGGCAGGTGCCCATTCAACCTACCAAACAAAACCAAAACCCAATTATCCCTTTGGGACCCTAACTGATTTAAGGGATTCTTTCTTCCCTCCCTCTCCACCACCCCCCCCCTCTCTCTCTCACACACACACACACACACACACACACACACACACGTACTTATGCATACCATACACTCACACACATGCACACTGTGCTTTCATGTATGCATCACACACTCTCTCACACCATGCCTGCCTCTGCCTCATCCCCTCTACACAAAGAAGAGCAGGGTAAGTAAATATGGGAAAGGATGAATTAATAATTAACTAACTATTTGGAAAGAAAATCAATCTAAATGTCAAATCAGAACATAAACCAAAATAAATACAGATGGATTAGAGCACTAAAGGTTTTCTTTTAAAATAAGAAAAAGGAAGAAAGAAAGAAAGAAAAAGGAAAGAACAAGAAGGAAAGAGTCCAAAGCATGACAGAGCTCAAGTGCAGGCAAACGTCCACCCCAGAGGAGGAGGGCCTTCTACATTCACAAGGAATGAATGAGATTATAAAGGCAGAGCTCGGTACGTGTTACTAAATTCAGACCATTGTCCTTTTATCAAATTATAACTAAAATTAGAGGGGATTTCAAAGAAAGCAGAATATATTTGTCTCAAATACTACAGGAAAGAACACTCTACTGCGTGTTAAATTCTTGAAACGAATGGGTGTACTATTCTGACCCACTAAAGGCTTCCGTCACCAGCATGGATGACGCCTACAAACAAAATGCTGGGCAGAGTAAATTGGGCATCAAAAGGAAGTGCAAGCAAACCTATGAATGCCTGAAAAAGCCATACAAATGAAAGAAATGGGAAGAAAATGATCCTCAGAACGAGGGGGAGGAGGCAGATGTTTCTCAGTATGAGCCACGGTTGCAGAGTTTTCTGTCTATATAGCGTTCACATTGAACGCATATTTTGTATGTGCTCTTCCTCATACACAGCGGTCCCTCCGTATCTTTGGCTTTGCCATGGATTCAGTTACCAGAGTTTCAACTAACTGCAAACATTACATTTTTTAAACAAAGCAAGGAAGTGTAAGGTGTGTCCTGATTTAAATGGTGATGAGATCTCCTCTTCATCCTAACCTTTAGGGTATTATTCCTTTCTCTGTGTGTCCACCTTGACTGCACTACCCATGCATTAGGAACTCAGTACCTTTTACTGGACAACTGCAGTGCCCTAAGCACGTGGCCCTTATAAACGCATTTGTTATTGTATCTGATAACGATCCAGGAGCCCAAGTGTCGGGATGCTGGCTCTATGCTTAAGGAAAGCCGTAAGTGCCTCATTTCATTGAGAAGGTGAACATCTCAATAAGGGAAGGAAGACCGAATGCCGAGGTTGCTGAAACTGATGCTAAGAATGAATTGTCTGTCTGTAGAAATGGGGAAGAAGGCAGGTTGGAAACATGTGCTAGTATCACTGGGACACCGGAATATGAAAAGAAAAACACATTTTCACACAGTCCACGACAAAAACGTTTAAGATGAATAAGCATTAAACATATGGCTATATTAGGACGGGGGTGTTGGGCGTGGGGAACAGCACATACCACTTGGAGCAGCTGTGTACACAAATCTTTTCCCCAGAGTGGAAAAAGACTAAAGGGAACCATTACTGCATGATTAATCATGCATTTCTAAGGAAGGTGGAAGCTATGATAACATTTTATTCTTTTATTCAATCTCTCTCCCTGGGGTTACGGATGCTGGTTCAATACAATACCTTAGCTAGAATTCCAATTGTACCGTTCTCTTTCCAAATCGGCCTTTTATCATTCCGTCTACCGCCATCTGAAGTTTTACCTCCTCTCCAGCTCCACGCCATGGTTTTAATTCCCAGGCCACCACTTACCTTACGTCCACGCCAGCGCTGACATGGGCGCGGCACACTTTTCTTTCCTTTCTCACCACAACCTTGCCAATAGCCAATCTCACCGACAGCCCTTCTGTGTGTTCCAGGGCCGCATACCAATTCAAGGATTCAGTGACGTGAATATATCCCAAGTTTTGAGTCTATCATGAGTGTTATATGTCCATTAAAGGAATTGCTATCCAGGACTACGTACTTAAGCCATAGAGGTCTCAGCATAGTGGACCAGCGTAGGACACGGCACATGGATTCCATTCACTGAAGTTCAAGTTCCAATATTGATACTTAGTTGTTGCATGACTTTCAGTGAGTTTTTCTTTCCGCCCCCATCTGGAAACTACAGTTAATATTAACGCCTACCTTAAACCTTGTAAGGATGAAATTAAATGATCCGTGCAAAAGCTCCTTGCATTTAAAAAGGAGATGTTCCTGCTATCACCGACCTAATAGCTACCTCACTTACCATTGTTTCTCCCATCCAAGCATATATTTGAATTTTATAGAAGACACCCAGAACATTTTACAAGTAATTAATTTTTCTAAAGGTTTGTGGTCCGTGCCTGTCACCTGCCAAAACAGCAGCTTTGTGTAAGAGTAGTCCTGAAGAAATGCCACTCTCAATTCATCTGTGCAATAAACGCCTTTACAGTCTCGGACCATAAGCCTCTTTTAAATGAAGTTACGGTATACCCAGAGTGACGTCCTTGGAGAAAGGACAGAAGCGATAGGCAATGCTTTTGAGAGTCATTGGAACTGGTGAACAACTACAAGGAAAGCCCCCATTCAGCTTGTTCCTGTGACAAACCTAGGACTTGGTGAGGGAAGTGAAAGTCCTGAGGCGTGAGTAGAAGCAGTTCCGAGACTGATGAACTGACTTTGCCTAATGGGTTGACTCCATTGTTTTGAGAACAGAATAGCTAACTAATTATCATCGTTGTATGTTCGGCCACCCCAAGAATACATGTATCTTCTTGATCATACCAGACGCCTGAGTTATGTGGCAAAACGCGTGTGCACTCAGCCGCCATTCCTTTCACAAAGGAATGTGTCCCATCCAGGACCTCCACAGGAGGACTAAACAAGCTGGCTGGGGGAAAAAAAAAAAAAAAAGTTTCCCTGAGGGATAAATGTTCTCTGCAAACTGAAAAGCGTTTCTATCCCAGGGACTTGTTATCCAGGTCAACCCCAAGCTCAGCTCCCTACAGGGGTATCTACAAAATATAAAGCAATGGCCATCTTTCTTGAGTAGACTCTATGGTTTCTCATAAAGTAGGGTGTGTAACAAGCCCACAAAATGCAACTGCATTGTGGATCAGGTTGAGCAGTAACAGTACCCGGGTAGAACAAGGTTACCAGCATTTACCTCCTTAAATTCCTATGCAAGCACAGGGGTTTGCTGGTTTCTCATTATATCTTACCTGGTTATATACAAGAAAATGGATATGACTTTTACTCTGCATCTGGCTTTGGAGGGAGACCATGTACATGGGCTTAGAAAGAGGCAATGTTTCTCTCTTCTAACTTGAATGTATTATCCAGAAAAGCCACAGAGACCCTGGTTGACATAGTCCATGGTTAACTATGTGCTTAACATTTATAGGCTATTGAGTCCTCGTCTGCATTATAAATTTGCTATGTGCCATAAATGTAAAATGAACCTCAGTGCATTCTGATATATGACCTCAGTTTATTATATTTCCATAAAGCTGTCCAATATTTACTATGGTTTTATAACGTTGTTAAACGATTGTCTTCAGCTGCCAATGAGAAGCCATTACCACAGTAACAGTGTAATTTTCTGTATCCCATTTGTGGGTTTCTTCGGTATCACCGATGTGGTACATTTACCATTAAACCTTACGGTACATAAAATTCTAAAGGTGACAGCCGATCACTGTTGTCACTGCAGTGAGAACGCAGTCCAGAACTTTACCCTTGGGCCAGTGAAAACAATTACTGGGGAGAGCTTCGAAGGATAGTGAACGGCTGGGAAAATTTAAATTTGCTTCCGTAAGCTAAGGACAAAGAAGAATGTCATGAAAGGTGAACCTGTCTCCTAGACATCTTTAAGGGTATCCCATCAAGATGTATGGTCAAGACAGGGCAGCTGCTGCTTCCTTGCCAGCAACCTGAGGTGTAGTAAATGGGTACTCAGATTCTGACCTCCCTGTGATGCTCAGAGAGACTTGTTCTATCATAAAAGTGGGTCATAGATCTTGCTGTTGGATTGTATTGTTTTTTTTTTTTTATTAACTTGAGTATTTCTTATATACATTTCTAGTGTTATTCCCTTTCCCGGTTTCCGGGCAAACATCCCCCTAATCCCTCCCCCTCCCCTTCTTTATGGGTGTTCCCCTCCCCATCCTCCCCCCATTGCCGCCCTCCCCCCAACAATCTAGTTCACTGGGGGTTCAGTCTTAGCAGGACCCAGGGCTTCCCCTTCCACTGGTGCTCTTACTAGGATATTCATTGCTACCTATGAGGTCAGAGTCCAGGGTCAGTCCATGTATAGTCTTTAGGTAGTGGCTTAGTCCCTGGAAGCTCTGATTGCTTGGCATTGTTGTACATATGGGGTCTCGAGCCCCTTCAAGCTCTTCCAGTTCTTTTTCTGGTTCCTTCAACGGGGGTCCTATTCTCAGTTCAGTGGTTTGCTGCTGGCATTCGCCTCTGTATTTGCTGTATTCTGGCTGTGTCTCTCAGGAGCGATCTACATCCGGCTCCTGTCGGCCTGCACTTCTTTGCTTCATCTATCTTGTCTAATTGGATGGCTGTATATGTGTGGGCCACATGTAGGGCAGGCTCTGAATGGGTATTCCTTCAGTCTCTGTTTTAATCTTTGCCTCTCTATTCCCTGCCAAGGGTATTCTTGTTCCCCTTTTAAAGAAGGAGTGAAGCATTCACATTTTGATCATCAGTCTTGAGTTTCATTTGTTCTAGGCATCTAGGGTAATTCAAGCATTTGGGCTAATAGCCACTTATCAATGAGTGCATACCATGTGTGTTTTTCTGTGATTGGGTTACCTCACTTAGGATGATATTTTCCAGTTCCAACCATTTGCCTACGAATTTCATAAAGTCATTGTTTTTGATAGCTGAGTAATATTCCATTGTGTAGATGTACCACATTTTCTGTATCCATTCCTCTGTTGAAGGGCATCTGGGTTCTTTCCAGCTTCTGGCTATTATAAATAAGGCTTCGATGAACATAGTGGAGCACGTGTCTTTTTTATATGTTGGGGCATCTTTTGGGTATATGCCCAAGAGAGGTATAGCTGGATCCTCAGGCAGTTCAATGTCCAATTTTCTGAGGAACCTCCAGACTGATTTCCAGAATGGTTGTACCAGTCTGCAATCCCACCAACAATGGAGGAGTGTTCCTCTTTCTCCGCATCCTCGCCAGCATCTGCTGTCATCTGAGTTTTTGATCTTAGCCATTCTCACTGGTGTGAGGTGAAATCTCAGGGTTGTTTTGGTTTGCATTTTATTGTCTTTATAAACCGTGGCTACAGGGAAAAAAAATAATTGCATGTTTCCCTTTTTTTCCTTTGACTTTCACATTCAAGCCAGAGGAATAAATTTCCTGGAACTAGGGGTCTTCTTTGCCCTATTGTCTTATTTTGGGGGATTTTTTTTTAGTTGGTTGGTTGGTTGATTTTTTTCTGACAGGGTTTCTCTAGGTAACCTTGGCTGTCCTAGAGTTCTATCTGTAGACCAAGCAAGCCTTGAACTCACAGAAATCCACCTGCCTCTGCCTCCCAAGTGCTGGTATCAAAGGCATGTGCCACCACTGCCTGTCGCGTCCTGAGTATTAAGCGCAATGTTGAGCACACAAGACACATTAGATGATTCAACGGGAATTTTTTAAAAATGACGTCATTTTCTCTCATCTGTAGGGCCTTGAATTCCGTAGACCTCCAATGACCAAAGCCATGGGGTAAAACAAAAACTATACTAGTATTTCAGGAAAAGCAAAAACAGAGGAAGCTTAACATGGTCACCTTTTCTGTTCTTTAGGTTAGGGTGGCGGGATTGATAGAGCATCTCCTTGACCCTGAACTCAAGATTCTCCTGCCTCTGCTGTCCATCCAAGTGCTAACAGGCATACACTAGCATGCCTGGCTGAGATAGCTCCCTTCAGATTTCAATACACAGACCTGTTTGAAGCAGCTGCAATTCCAAATATACCTTGAACTAGTGTGCTTGTCAGTATCTCCCTGGTGGCATGCTAGACTGACAAATGTTTATGACTACGTCTGAGTCTGCTGCTCTCGATTCAGCTTTCCCTTCAACCCACCTCGCACCCCGGCTGCTTGACACATCAGGTCATCTCTGTATTGAAAACTTCGTCTGCTGCCCAGGGGACTGTCCTCATCAGCCCTGCATGCTGTGTAGGTGAGGACAACAGGTATCCTGTATGTAAGATGTGATCGGTTGAACTCTTCAGAGAAAGCAAAAAACCTTGCTCTTACAACTTCGGAATTAGTTTTAATATATAGGTTAGCATTAAACTAAAATGTTATCATACTTTTAAATTTTGTTTGTGTGTGTGTGTGTGTATGTGGTATGTTTGCACATACAGGTCCATGTGTGTATCTATGTGCATTCAGGTGTGCACGTTTACTAGATTCTTGGCAGCGTGCTTCAAGGATCTGACTTTTTCTGGTTCTGCCAGCCCTGGAGTTAGGGACCGGTGCCTCAATGCCTTGCTTTTTTGATGGTGGATTCCAGCTCAGGTCTTCAACCTTACAGGGCAAGCAATGTATTGATTGAGCCATCACTTCGGCCCCTCATTATGGAATTTTCGTACTTATGTGTCATTATATTTTGTTCCAGTTGATCCCTTCTTCCTCTGTCCTCCTTTAACCCTTTCCCCTCCCCAAGGCAGCCCCATTACATGAACTCCATTGCCCTCTCTTCCCTACTCCCTGAAGATGTCTTCCTTCCCTCTCGCGGACACACATAGAATCAAATACACGTTCTTATGTAATAACTTTAAACCCAGATTCTGCAATGATATCAAATGGGGTTCTTGAATCTCCACATCTGGTTTATTTCACTTAACATAATGATTTCCAGATTCCACTCATTTTTCTGGCAAATGTCATGATTTCATTTTTCTTCATCTAATCATCTGTTGATGGACATAAAGACTGGGCTCCATTTCCTGGATACTGTGAAAAATGTAGCAATAATTATACACACACACACACACACACACACACACACACACACATATATATGCATGTATGTATGTATCTTGGGTATTATCATTGCTGAGTCATTGTAGTGCTTCTATTTCAGATGTCCAGAGACCTCCATGTTGGTTTCTACAGTGGCTGTACATGTTTGTGCTCCACCAGAAATCTTTAAAAGTTTAGAGCAGTGGTTCTCAACCTTCCTAAGGCTGTGACCCTTTAGCCCAGTTCTTTATGTTGTGCTAACTCCAATCATAAAATTACTTTCATTGTTACTTCATAGCCTCAGTTTTGCTACTATTGTGAACATAATGTAAATATTTGTGAGGGTTTTTGGTGGTCTTAGGTGACCCTGTAAAAAGGTCATTCAACAATCCCTCCCCAAACAGGGTCATAGCCCACCATGGAGAACTGCTGGTCTCAAGGGTCCTCTTCTCCCTCATCCTCACCAATATGGTCATCATTTATTTTCTTGACAGTGGGCACTGATCTGACTAAGGTGGTCTGGGCTCTCCAAACAGATGTATTTCCCTCATAGTGAAGACGTTAAACATGTTTTGAGTGTGTATTGACCACTTGTACTACTTTTTGGGGACTATTCACTTATTGGTTGATTGATTGATGATTGACTGATTGAGGGAATAGAGTTTTTTCAGTTCGTTACATAATCTACCTATTAATTCCCTAGCTGAAGTACAGACGGCAAATATTTTTTTCCGTTCTGGAAGCTGTCTCTTCTGTCTTGTAATTGTTGTCTTTGCTGTGTAGAAGCCTTTTAACTTCTTGCAACCTCATTTATTCTCTGTGAGACTGAAGCCTTTTCTAGAAAGCCCTTTGCGCTTGCCTTTGCCTTGGAGTGTTCTTGTGTTTTCCTGCAGCCGTTAAGTTCCACGTACTTGGTTAAGATCGCCAATCCAATCTGAATTGCTTTCTGTGTGCCGTGAGAGATATGGATCTGGCTTCACTCTTTTGCAGGTGGAAACTCAATTTCCCAGCGCCACTCTAAAGAGTCCGTCTTTCCTCCTAAGTCTGTGTTTCAGTCCTTTGTCCTTTGTACAGCACACACTGTAGCTGTAGCTCTATGGTGATTTCTCTTTCCTTCTTTTTTTCCTTCCTTCCTGCCTCCTTCCATTCTTTCTTCCTTCCTTTTTCTCTTTTCTGCTGTCCGGCATATCTGTTTTTGTGCCTATAGCATGACGGGGCTCTGTTGTTACTATGACTCTGAGATATACTTGTGTCAGATATTTGTGACACCTCTACTGTTGCTCAGGGTTGCTTTGATGATTTGGGTTCTTTTGCGTGTCCATAAGAACTTTAGGGATTTCCGTATTTTTTATTAGTTCTATGAAGAGTATTGAGATAGATAGGGATTATGTGAAATCTGTAAAGAGCTTTCAGAAATGCAGCCATTTTCATACTCTTAACTCCGCTGTCATGAGCTTGGGAGGTCATGGCTATTTCTTCTTCAGTGGTTCTCAACCCTCCTAAGGCTGAGACTCTTTAATACAGTTTTTCTTGAGGTAGTGGCACCCAACCATAAAATTATTTTTCTTGCTACTTCACTACTGTTAGGAAATTATAACGTAAATATCTGATATACAGGGTATCTGTCACGACCCATAGGTTGAGAGCTACTGTACTACAGCTCCCTCCAATTTCTCTATTTTGTTGTCTGAGAAGTTTTGATTGGATAGGTTTTCTGCCTACTTGTTTAAGCTGATTCCTAGGTGGAATCTTTCTTTCTCTCTCTCTCTTTCTTTTATTTTTCAGTCTACTGTGAATGGATTTTTCCCCCATTCTCAGCAAGTTCAGAATTTGGTATGTAGAGAAGCTACTAATTTTTTATTATGCTATTTGTACGTTAATTTTGTATTATGCTACTTGCATATTGATCTTTTATTATACGACTCTGCCGAAGCTGTTATTGTGTTGAGTTTTCTGATGGGGTCTTCAGAATCTTTTAAGTATAAAGTCATGTCCACACGGATGCCCTCTTCTGCTGTATCTGAAGACAAGAGACAGTGTACTCACATACATTAAATAAATAAATAAAATTTTGCATCTGGGTTCCTTTGTGATATATATATATATATATATGTATATATATGTATATATATATACATATATATATATATATATATATATGTCTTTTTCTGTTGGTTGTAGCCTTATTCGCTTTGGGTGATAAAGTAATGGTCCCTTCATAAAGTAGATGTGGTATGGCCCTCTCCCTTTGTAGTTTACACAATGGTTTGAGGCACTTTGGAGTTTACACTTTCTAAAGGTTTCGTAGACTCTGATATCGAATCTGCCAGTCTTGGGCTTTTCCTTGTTGGAGAGAACTCTTTTCCTAATCAAAAGAAAGGTTGAAAACCACATTGAGTCAATATATTTTAAAAAAGTATTTAAAAGCAAAGAAGTTTCTTTCCTGCACCATGTGTCCTCCTGAGAAAGACCCACTGTTTGTAAAACACCCAGTCTGCTGCACCTGAGGCTTTCGCTAGAAGAGTACAGACATCTCATCTGAGTCTGAGCTTGGGCCATGTGCACAAGGCCCAGGCAGCTTGCTCTGCTTCCCAACCTTTGTTGTAGCACCATTCAGTAGCCATATTTCAATGGCCATGGAGCAAACCTGCTACAGGAAGGAAGGAAGGAAGGAAAGAAGGAAGGAAGGAAGGAAGGAAGGAAGGAAGGAAGGAAGGAAGGAAGGAAGGAAGGAAGATGGCTCATGGAAAGCTCCCAGTCCTCATGTTTCATTCACACAGAAGCAGAATGGTTGTGTTCGTTTATGAAGAGCAGCACTGACTGACAGATTAACAGTATCATCTGCAGGATGAAACATGAATAAACATTCCCAACTTCATTCTTGTAGCATCGCAGGAGGGTAAATCCAAGAATTGTAGAGGTCCTATTCCTTTTTTTTTTTTTTGTTCTTTTTTTTTTTTTTCGGAGCTGGGGACCGAACCCAGGGCCTTGCGCTTCCTAGGTAAGCGCTCTACCACTGAGCTAAATCCCCAGCCCCGAGGTCCTATTCCTGAGAAGAATCTCTTATCATGGTCTCTAAAATTCAAATTTATAAAAGAATATTATTATGAAGACATTATGATAAGTTATAATGAGCACATGCTATTAGCACTTATTGACGTTTAATAAAAAGACAAATAATAGTTACATAATTTCAAATACAGGAGAACTAGCAAAGTTGTTCCTGATTCCTTTGATGTCTTTTCCAAAGTAGAGAGTATTTCAATTTCTTTATAGCTATTATTTTTTGTTAGTTCAGAAATAAGACAGAAATGTTATGGTATTCAAGATTATTTTTTATTTCATAGATTAATTTTTAAAAGTTCCTTTGGTCAAACTGATCCACCAAAGCTTTGTGATATGCTTCCATTCAAGAAAAATGCAACGCACCACAAACAGTTAATCTCCTTGTATAATCCAGAAGTTATCTCTCAAAGATCAATATTAATTAAGTATTCTACAACAAATGCACTCACAATGAAGGGGTAATCAAACCTGCAACTGTTTATGGCCAACTCTGCAGGGCTTAATTACAGACATGTGTAACCACTTTATTGGCAATTCAGCATAAACACCCAGGCAGAAACCTCTAGGGTGTAATGGTATACTTCTTATAATGAGTTCTATTTTCCCTTTCCCATAAATGTATGTGGAACAAATCTTCATTCATTCATTTATTTATCCATGCATCCCACAAATAACCACCACCTCATCCCTTTGTGACAAGTTCCATCATCATTGGTATAAGATATATAAAGTGGATGATGAAGTTTCTAATCCAAGAATGATGACAGATAAATACTTTTAAAAAATGAGATAAATGCTACTAGACTTAACACAGTACAAAGTATATGCTAACTTAAGTCAGGAGAGGGTCTCTGGGAAGAACCCTGGGGAAGTAAATATCAGAGATCCTATGTTTTTGTTCCTCTCTGGAAAGACACAAAATGGTCTCCAAAGAGAGGACAGTGGGGCCATGGTGAGTTCCGTTTCTTTGAGTAATAATATATTCTTTTTACTTTTTATTGATTCTTTGTGAGTTTCACATCCTGCACCCTAGTCCCACTTATCTCTCATTCCTTCATAGCCACTTTTCACACTGCAACCAATCCCTAAATATAAAAACTACACAACAACAGTAACAACAAAAACAAGGGGAAAAAAAGCATAGAAATCATCTCATCACTGGAGCTGTAGTGTGTCACAACATGTCCCACAGTATATCTCTGTGTCCGCACATCTTCATTTGCAGTGTTCTTTGTAATGAGTCGTTGGTCTGGTTTGAGGTCTCTGGCTTCTGTGACACCATCAATATTGAATTCTCACTGGGCCTCCTGGTCATTGCCTTGTGTCATGGAGATTGTGCAGCTTTGGAACAGCAGGGGGACCGGCTCTTTCGTGCATCCCTACCATTTGCAAGATTTTGTAGGTTTTGAGGTAGGCCAATTCAGAGCCCTTGATCTGGGCTTGGGTGGTAGCTGAGGTGGTCAGCCCGAGAATTCTTTCTTATCCACACCATCAGGGTGAGCTCTCTAGCCCTACTCTGGCTAGGCCACCCAGTGCCGCCATCAGCAGGAAGCAGGATCAGTTCTCCTGCTCTCAGGCCCTTGTGGCAGGTTCATCCCCACACCACGCCTCCAGATCCACCTCCATTGTGCTGCCCAGCCAAGGAGTGTGAGCCACTCCAAGTGCTGCAGCCTGTGAGGGGCTGGGACCCTCCTTCTGCTCTCACGGCCTCAGGGCTGCCTCAGCTGTGCCTTTACCATCAGTTTCCTCCACTCTGTTTCCCAAGCTAGGTGCAGAGCTCACTCCCCCGAGTACTGCATCTGCGAGGAACAGTGCCAGCTCACCCAGTCTCATGATCCTGGGTCAAGCTCTCTGCCTCAGGTGACAATGAACAAAGTGGAGGAGGGCATCGCTCCCACACCCATGCCACCTCACAGCAGACGAGTGAGGGAGCCAACTTGGCTATGCTCTCACCCTTGGGGCTAGCTCTCCTATGCCCCCCGGTTAACAGGGCCAGCCCTACTGTGCTGTCTAAGCACAGTAAAGGAGAGGTTCAGGGCCTGCTCTCTCAAGTGCTGCATCTGATGAGGGGCAGGGCTAGCTCTCCCATGCTCATGACTCTGCGGGCAGCTTTTCTGACTCCCAGAGGTAGGGAGGGGTGGCGTGGGGATCCCCTCTGTACCTGTGCCACCCCATGACAAACAAGAAGCAGGGTCAGTTTTCCCACTCTCATGCCCTCAGGCTGGCTCACCCCTACCCCCTCCCCTACCACCAGAGCCATTCCACTGTGCTATCTGGGCAAGGTGCAGGGCCTTCTCTCCTGAGCACCATCAAAGGTGAGAATTGGGGGCCAGCTGTCCAAAATGCACCATCCAGTGAGGGGGAGCCAATTATACATTGTCCCTGGACAGTCTCCAGTGGCTGCCCTGACCAGGGACATTCTCTAGTGGTAATATGAGTCACTGGCATTAACACCAACCTATGCTGATGCATAGCCACAGTCCCAGACATGACCCTCAACAAACAGCTCAAACTGGGACCTAACCCAGCTCCAGGTGGCAGGGATGGCCACTAACAACAGGCTCCTCCTTCTCTCCACCCTTGAATCTCCAGATCTATCTCTTCACAGTGCTCAAGCTGCCCCACTTCTCTCCCATCTGACCACCACATATACACACATTGTGTTGGCTCCTGCCGCAGGCTGACCACATGGCTGGCGGGCCCCTGGTAACATCTTCTGTCCACACTGCATGACTTGATGGCAAGGGGGTATCTGTGACTCACCTGTGCCTTGCACCAGTTTTATGGTCCACAAGTCTCTGCCTATCTTCCTCCTCTTGCCCTGCATGGTGGTAGGTGGGGCTCTGTGTGTCTATGACCTGGCCTGGCCTGGCATGGGGACAGAGGACAGATCTGTGGGTATCTTTCAAGCTTGCTCCACATGGCATGGTGGACCACTGATCTCTGTCTGTCTTCTTCCCCCATGCTGCACTGCATACCAGATATTTATATTAAAATTTATAACAGTAGCAAATTTCATAACCATGAAGCAACAGCAAAAATGATTTTATGGTTGGGGGTCACCACAACATGAACTGTATTAAAGGGTTGCAGCGTTAGGGAGGTTGGGAACCACTGATGTAGTGAATAGTAGGCTCTTTGCATTTTCTCTGTAAAAGCCAGAAGAGTGAGCTCTTTGGATTTAGATCAACTCTGTTATGAAGAAAAAGAATGAGAAGCCAAACAGTGGGCAGCTTCATATTCAGCGTGACTTAGAGGAGCAGTGTCTAAAAACTCACCAAAAGCAAAATGTAACCCAGGGTCTGTATTTTGACCCCATCACGTTTTCTGTTAAAACTTCTCTTTGTCTGTGCCAGTCTACACGGCGAACCTTTGACCACAGATTTGCCAACTTGAGTTTCAAACAATCCTTCCCCGGTGTCATCTTGGTTAGCTTTTTCAGCAAAAATCTCTTTCCTATAGCCCAAACTGACACGAAATTCACTTTGTAACCCCCAGACTGGCCTTGCACTCACAGCAGTCCCTATACCGCAGCCTCAAAAGTGCCAGGCTTACCAGTGTGAACCACCAAGCCACCCCACTGCTGTAAGTGGTATACGACTTAAAAGGAGGTGCTCATCAAGTGAGGCGACCACAAACTCAATCCAGAATTGCAGTTTACGGCCTACTCTTACACATCATCTGACAGGCGATCTCACAGAGCTTACACTTGTCCTCTAAAAGGCCCCATGTTAGTTTCATAAAACAGTTCTCTTATGCCCTGGTAGTTCATCAGTTTTATACTGTATATATAATTAAAATTATGAGCAAGTAAACAATTTGAAGAACAAATCTGTCATCAGCTATGCCTACAGTTTAAGAGGTAGTGGTAGGGAAAATGGACCTAAACCGGGGCTTATTTCACAACTTAACTGTGTGCATCTTAGAACCCTATTACATGAGGGTCTGATTTAGAGATGAGACAAAGCTTGATGCCTGTCTGTCTGTCCGTCTGTCTGTCTGCTTGCTTCCTCAAAAGATAAGAAAGGTCTTCCAGTATTACCCAAACTAGATGCAAAGTTCTAGGCTGCAGAGACTGGCCTCAGTCTTCCCAGCACTTAGAATCTTAATGTCCAAGGAGTGCACTTAGTGATGCTTTTACATCTGTCTCGCAGACCACACTCTTGAGTTTCAAGACACTGAAACAGTGTTTTCCATCTTGTCTATATGTGGGCCACGTCACCTGAGTCCCACCCGATGGGGGCAGAGCAATACCCTGGCATCGTTATATTACAAGCTGGACAAATGACAACAATGTAGCTTACAGCTTGACTGTTCCAAGCTGATGCTCACGCTGTCATTTTGCAGAGGAATGCTTTGCAGAGGGATGAGCAGTGTTCACTACTCAGTGAGTGGGTGCTTTAATTGAGCTTAGTGAAGGGAGCGAACTGACTTCCCTTGAGGTCAACAAAGTGATGCATTGTTGTATTTTTTTTAAACTGACTTTGCTCTAAGACCTGTGATTTCCTCTATACAAAACCCCATTAATTTTTTGATGCAGTGTGCAGTATTAAACCACCCATGAGGTCATGGTTTATCCTTGCAAACATGTCCCTGAGCTGTTACACAATTTTTGTGTGATTAATTCCATTGTGACTTTGGTCCCTTAATATACAGTTGGGGCAGCCGCCATTTTTGTCAGTGTTCTTTTATTGGAACATGATCACACTCATTTATGACACATTACCTTTTGTCTATGGCTGTTTGGAGAATGTCACAACAATGTATATGGCCCACGGAGACTAAAATATTTACTATCTAGACCATAACTGAAAATGTACGCCACCCGCTGATGTGTGGGGCCATCCATCACAGCTCACAGTAAAACACAGGCCTGTCTGACAGCTCCACACAATAGGAACAAGGCTAGTTTTGAGAATCAATGGTAACTCTTTTAAGGATCTCTCTTAAGATCGCTTAAAACATCTGATGGTAGGTAGGAGCCTTAAATGTGAGCTAGAATATGGTTCTAAATTCAAATCGAAACGTAGCCTAAAATCAGGTAGAAAGTAGGCTGGGATGAAACCCAGCTCTGGGAGGTGATAGCGGTCCAGAAATGGATTCCCTGCCTTTACTCCCCTTCGTATTGTGGTGCTGCTGAACCACAGATCTCCCGCGCACAGGAGCAGTTACCACAGCCTGGGCTGCAAGCTTTCGGCAGGGGAGCTGTTAGGCACAGCCTCTCTCACATTATTCAAACAGGTTCCACTAATTGATTGCCTTTTATTTAGAGTCCAAAGTCGAACATTATCCTTTCCATCAATTTTCTCAGCAGTCTGCAAATGTACTATTTACTGTGTGTAAAGTTCTCCTTAAGTAACATTCAATCATCTTTCGGAGCAATTTCAGGGAGCAGTGCTCCTGGAGATACTTAACAGCCTGTTTTGCCTCGCCCCTGCGTGCAGCGTAGCCACGGCGTCCAGGACTGTGCGCGACAGACATTTAATGGTAGTGCTCCTTAAGCTTATAATTTCTCTAGATTTCCTTGACAGCGTTGAAAAATGAACACCACTGTTTGCATTTCCACGAGCTATTCTTAAAGTTTCCTTTGTTCGGCCTGCATGAAACGGGGAAGATAAATCAAATGCGACGCAAGGTTATTCAGGGAGGAGAGGTAATGCTCGCTCTGTAAGCCTGTATTTCAGCTTTATACTTTACATATCTAGGTTTTTGTTTTCGAACGCGCTTCACCAAAACCTCTGGCTTCATTACGGCTAGTATTAATCATTTAGATTCGGGTTCTCCAAGTTATTAGGCTCTAAGAATTGAAACAGTTATTACTTAGAAACTGATTATTTACAAAGTGAGATCAGGGGCGAGAGACAGGTAAGTGGTTAGGAGAAGTGACCGCTCTTCTAGAGGACCCAGGTTGAATTCTCAGCACCCACACAGTAGCTCACAACCATCTATGACTCCAGTTCCGGGGGATCCAATGCCTTCCTTTGGCCTCCACGCGCATCAGGCACACAAATGGCACACAGACATATATGCAGGCACACAAAATAAAGTAACAAAAATATTTAATGAGATAATCTAGGCATTAAAAGAAACAGGTATTGCCTATTCCTCCTCACCTTTAAAATGTCAATTTTATGAATGTAGAAAATAGGACAGTGGGCACTACAAGCGAGGAACGGCAGAGAGGGCAGAAATGGGGAGTAGGGAATACAAGTGGAAACAGCCCACTCTCGTCCACAGCAAGGTAGCTACCATCTATTTTTACTGTGACCATTGTTATTGTTACTATAACTTTAATGAGCTGAAAGAGAGGAGTTAGAAGGCCACCAACACAGAGAGATTTTAAAAACACAGAAGACTATGGAAATGACCATGACTTGACTATTACACATTGTACAAATTGTATCAAATTATCGAACTCTCTTATTAATATGTATAAATGCTGTACATAAATGAAACAAAACTGACTGTTACCACCATGTTTAAGTGAAAATCCTTATGCAGATCATTCTATGAGACAGTTAAAGAGATTTGTTTTGTTTTTTTCTTTTTTTGTTTTTTGTTTTTTTTTTTTTGGTTTTTTGGTTTTGTTTTTTGTCCATTTTATAGTTCTAAGTGAAAGACAACAAAAGGACCTTTCCTTGAGCAACCACTATTAGAAAAAGTATCAGTTATCCAAAGATGAACACAAAGACTGCCTCAAGACAATTCAGACACCCGTAGGTATGAGGGAAACTATTGAACCTTTAGACTGAGATCAATGAAAGGTATTGGCGCCCATCACACAACTGTCTATTATCACAGAAGCAATCATTAGACCAAACGCAGCCTAGCAAGTATTGAGACCATGGATACAAGTCACTTTGCATGCACACTGCCACAGAGCCTCAAGCTCAGGAAGGTTCTCCTTCTCTGTCCTTTGTGCAGAAGGACATGAACATTTCCCTGTGGCAAATGGGACTGTGTTCCCAGAAGCAAGTTTCGGCTCGCTGTCTAATCTAGGTGCCTCGTAAGTGAGCACTTACGAAGCTAAAGGAAGGCTTGGCCTTGGGTCACATTCCCAATGGTTCTGGGATGCTGCCAAGAGACATTCTCATGTCCCACTCCTAGAAAAGTGGGATGTGTTGCCCCAGCTTCTAAACAATTTACTTATCTCAAATACCTCTCACTTCATCTGTGGAAAAAATATCACTACTATCCCTTGATCTCAAGTTAGATATTAATTTCTAAGTGATTTGACTGTAATAATTCCAGGAGATTGAGTTGAGGTCTTTGGCATGTCACCCAAGCGCTCCTTAAGATTGCTCCTGACGGGAACACTCGCCTAATGGTTCTTTGGCATAGAGTTTATGTCTACACAACACATGTTCCCACCACATCGTCTTTGAGGGAGGATTTTAAAGAAATTGCAGGCAATTGAGCCTCTCTCTCTCTCTCTCTCTCTCTCTCTCTCTCTCTCTCTCTCTCTCGGCAGTACAATGCTTACATAAGCAAAAGTTTAATTGGATATTGAGTGCAGAGGGGACCTAGGGTGCTAGGGAGACTTTGCAAAAGGAGGTGAGATTTGAATAGACTCTTGCAGTTCACCGGTCAAAAGAAAGAATTTGACACACGCACAAAAATTTACCCCAAGCCAAAAGAACAAGAGTGCGCACAGGCAAACAGGCAACCATGCTCAGGCAGTAAGATACGCACAACAACTGACTGTGGAGGAGGAGAAACCGGGTAAGAGAAAGAGGGGGTCCCACAATGGTCAGTAGCAGATGACCTTGGCTTCCTTCCTGTCCTCTCCATTTACCTCCATCCTCCCCAGGACGGGAGACAGAAGAGGGACATCCTGAATTTGCTACTTCATCTTCCAACTGTTAGAAGATGCTGTGACACTAGAATCCAGAAGATTCCTGAGCACCTGATTTGTAATCACACTAGAATGCGACAGGATAGACAGGACGTTGCCTTTGTACATGGATGTGACTTCTTTAGATGAGAGAGAGAGAGAGAGAGAGAGAGAGAGAGAGAGAGAGGGAGAGGGAGAGAGAGGGAGAGAGAGAGAGAGAGAGGGAGAGAGAGAGAGGGAGAGAGAGAGAGAGGTGAATTAAAGTATAAAACCATTAAAGTCCTGTCATGCTCTGTGTGTGTGTGTGTGTGTGTGTGTGTGTGTGTGTGTGTGTGTGTGTGTGAGTGAAAGACAGAGAGAGGGTTAGGGATTTAGCTCAGTGGTAGAGCACTTGCCTAGCAAGCGCAAGGCCCTGGGTTCGGTCCCCAGCTCCAAAAAACAAAAAAAAAAAAAAAAAAAAAAAACAAACAAAAAAGAAAAAGAAAAAGAAAGACAGAGAGAGAGGAGAGAGAGTCTGAAACAGTTAAAATACAAAATCTTTGAAGTCCTTCTGCCAGGCTGTGGCATTTGCAAGAGGAAGAAGTGATTATGCAAAGGTAAGAGACTTTAAAGCAATATTGGTGTGATGTGAATCAAACCATTCATGCAGAGAACAAAAGCACTTTGACTCCAGGAGGGTAACTTACACAAACAGAGAGGAAAAGAGACGTGACAAAGGTCGCTGAGTCAGAGTCTTTGGAGCTCCGGCCGAGGCAGTGCCGAAGGCTGAACAGCTGAACTGGGCATGTGATTACAGGGGATCACAGCATAAAGTCACCAGATCGGTGACATCAGCTCAGAGGGCAGTCTGGAAGGCCCTTTGAATATTTCCAACTCTCTAGTGGAGTACTTCTCCAAGTAAAGTTCAAAGAACAGAGAGACCTGGCCCACCTAGAGATGAGGACAGTTCACGCTATAAAAAACGTTCAGGCAGCATGCCCCAAGGGGTTACGTTTAGGATGTCAGGCCCAAGCACCTGTGTTTCCTTTAACAAAATAATGTTGCGAGAATATTCCTAAGTAGCAATCCAATTTCTCTGCTTTGGCTGAAATGGCCAAGTGTGACAGGTAATAAAAGACTAATAAAAGTGGAGAGACAAGTTATTGCGTAATGACCATTTACTCAGTAAAGTCAAACCCATCAAAACACAATTCCACAGAGACACTTTCTCTTAAAGTGATCATAGTAAAACTTTGAGATTAATTACCTTTAACTGGTGTTCTCTTCCACTCTCTGCTGAATAACTTTGTCTAGAAACTTCTGAATGAAATGAATCCTAGTAGAAGTAAGTTTCTCCTCTCGTTCTCCCTCACTCTTGTCTTCAACGTGAACTACTATTGTACTCATTTCTGAATGGAGATGTGGAGATGTCGGTGCTGGTCAGGTACCTTGTTCTTTGTAACATAGCCTGGGATTCTGAAACTTCTCGAGGGAACAAAACATCAATGGCACAATGGCACGATTCACACACAGGGACCCCAGAGCCTGTCTGGCTTAGGATTTGCCATGTGGCGCACATTTTCTTCTAATACCTGTTATCAGTAAAATGGCTAAGTTCTGAAGACTCAGGAGAACTAAAATTTAATCCAGTGCATTTTAACAAATAGAGGATAATATGAATCTAAGAACGTACAAGATTTTCATGCTAGACAAGGAGTCTACCAAACTCAATGGGAGCTAAAATGTAATGGAAAAGTTATAGGTATACATCGGGGCCGTGGAAGAACATTTAGTGAAATCAACTGGAGGTTGTAGACTTCCCTACATAGATGGTTAAAGATCCTGACCAAGAAACCATCACTCCTCTCTGTGGTTATAAATTTACTGTTGTCCTGGGTAGTTTTATGACAACTTGACCCAAGCTAGAATCATCTGAGAGGAAGGAATCCCAGTTTAGAAAATGCCTCCCTAAGATTGGACTGTAGATAAGCTTGTAAGGCATTTTCTTAGTCAGTGATTGATGGGGGGAAGGGCCATTCCATTGTGGGTGGGGCTATCCCTGGGCTGGTGGTCCTGGGGTCTATAAGGAAGCAGACTGAGCAAGTCTTAAGGAGCAAGCCAGTAAGCAGCACCGCTCCATGGCCTCTTCATCAGCTCCTGTCTTCAGGTGCCTGCCCTGTTTGAGTTCCTGTTCTGACCTTGTTCAGTGATTATGATATGGAAGAATAATCCAAATAAACCCTTTCCTTTGCAAGTTGCTTTTTGGTTATGATGTTTCATCATAGCTATAGAAACCCTGACTAAAACAACTGTCGTAGCAGTTGCAACCGGGTTCTAGCAGTATCACCAAGAGACATCTTCTCATGGTACCATATTAACTTACAGGCAAAAGTATGTGGAAAGATACATCTGACTAATTAAGAATGCCTGCCAAGTCCTTTTAATTTTTCAAAAACAGTAAGTTAATTAATTAATTAATCAAACAGTAGCAGTCGGCTACTGCCCACATCACCATTGAGTTAACAGGAAGACTCAAACCAAATTCTGCCACACATTCAGAATCGATGTAGAGAATAAAATGAACAGCTAGCAAGACCCTTATTCTCTTCACTGAAGATAGGGATCATCTAAAGTGTTTCAGCCAAACTTTATGTTTTTAATAGGAATGTCAAGAGCTTATTCCTGACACCTATTTTGCTAACATGCTACTATTTCCAAATATTTCTATTGTCATTACACTCATTAAACAAAATATCTGGTGTTAAGCCGACATAAAGATAGCTAGCTGTTCACAAAAGCTGCCTGTGGAATGTGACCCCGCTGGTCAAACATGAACTGACAACACTTGGAGTATGAATTCTTGATCTGGACTACTGAAGTCCTAAGTAATCAGCCTAAATTCATATGCACGCACACACACACACACACATGCATACATACATACACACATACATAGTCACATACACATATACATAAACATATACACACTTATACATACACACATAGACACAAACATACACACTTATACATACACACATGCACACATACAATTACACATACATAAACATATACATACATATACACACATAGACACAAACATACACACTTATAATACACACATATGCACACATACATTTACACATACATACACATATACATACACACATATACATACACAAACACACACACAAACACACATACACACATATACATACACACATATACACACATACACAAACATACACACACTTAAACATACACACACATACATATGTTTTCTTCTTGCTAATAAGTATTTTTTAACAACAGGAAGATGTCAAACTAAGTATAAAATTATACACTAGGACAAAAATATATTCTAATGTGAAGAAAGATAGGTATATTTGATAACACTAGCTCTTATAATAGTTAATAAAATTTATTCTATTATAATAATGATCAGCTTATTGATTTGAATTTAAAATACATGTTTGGGATCTGGAGAAACTCAGCAGTTCAGTAGCACAGGTTATTCTTCTAGAAGATATGAATTCAAATCTTAGCACTCACATAGCAGCAGTTGTCTGTAACTCCTGTTCCAGGGGATGCAATGTCCCCTTCTGGCCTCCAAGAATACAAGATACATATATGAGGCACAGACACACATGTAGACAAAAGACGCATACAAATGAAATAAAATAATGTTTTAATGAAATAAATGATATGCTTGAAAAGTTAATTTAAAGTTTTAATCCAAATCAGAGTCTTATTCTTATACAGCATTCTAACTTTTAAAAAGCTTTAAGTTTTGATATATTTATGAATATACTTTTAAGGAATTTACCCAGAAGTTCTGATAGTCAATGTCTTTCAGAAGTTTTCACATCTATAAAATTTCTGGGGTTAAAATGGCTCTTAAAAGACTAGATTTTAAATGAGAACAAGTACTATTCAAAGACTCTATTAAACGTGGTCTTTACACCTCTACACCAATAAAACCTAATTTTTCAAATTGGACTAAAACCCAGCAAAACTAAATTTTAACTATGATTTTATTCAATTGAGTATTAATATTTTACCAGGGAAATCCTCTGTGTGATGTTTTCCGCAGTTTACCTAAGGGCCCCAAGTTCAGCACTAACATCCCAGAACAAAGATTCCTTCTCACAGGCTTGCAAGGAAGGTTGCTATAGTCACAATAAAGATCCTATAAGTTTACACTATTAGAATACCTCCCTAGGGCGTGACCCAAAGAAGTGCAAAGGACATCCATCCCAGACTCCAGAACAGTGGTTCTCAACCTGTGGGTCAGATCCCTTTGGCAAACCTCTATCTCTAAAAGTATTTACATTATGATTCAAAACAGAAGCAAAATTACAGTTATGAAGTAGCAATGAAAATTATTTTATGGCTGGGGGCCACTACATTATGAGGAACTGTATTACAGGGTTGCAGCATTAGGAAGGTTGAGAAACACTGCTCTAGAAAAACATGGTGGTACCAAACCAGTATTTGAAGTTTAGACTAAAGTTGTAGAAATAACCCTAATCTACAGAGGAAAAGATAAACTGAAGCCAAGAAATTTGACTGGTCTCACACACTGCAGAACCCAGAAATAGAGCCATGATTAGGTCTCTGTGCCCTAATCCAGTGTTCTCTTTGATATTAACAAGCATTTTCGAAGTGCTTCCTACTAAGCAGACAGTTTGTGTCCTGTCTCAGCAGGCTCTGAGACTGTAGCAGACACACACACACACACACACACACACACACACACACACACACACACACACACAGTTAACCCTTTAGAGAGCAAGAGTCAATGGAAAACACACAGATAACAGTGCAAGCTGGTGCTAAATGCTTTGAATTGAAAGGCAACCTAAAGGAGACACGAGTATGACAGGTAGGCACTGCTTGGCTGTCACACCTCTAACATTGTTTGGCCAAGAAGAAAGCCATCCTTCCCCTATGACATGTGAACCAGGCCCTGCATGCTCTGAGATAGCAGCCTGTCTGGGTTGAAAGGAGAAAAACAATCTTTTCCTCTACCCCACAAGATTCTCAGCTAAGGCCTTTAATTGGTTTTTTTTTTAAAGCATGTTTGCTACAAGAGGAAAACGAACCTGTTGATTAATATGCACCTTATGCATGTGACACAAGAAAGTGCCCAGAGACCAAAACTTTAAGAGGTGTCCCAGGACTTCGTCTAGATAGAACTTTAAACAATGGATAAGAAATGTATTGAGAAATGATAGACCGAATGGCTGGATTTCAGGTTTTCAGGATTTCAGGGATGATGGGAACATATCTACAGAGACTTAAGACATGTTACATCCTCACAAGTATATCATGACTTGAAAACACTGTAAGTCAATATGCATTGATAACCTATCACTGACAGGGACTGGCTGTTTACTCAGGATCCCGCTCATGACTGGAGGCTGCCGCTCCCTGCCACTGTCTAATATTGCAAGAGATGGTCATCTGTGTGTCTCTTAGCCCAAGCTCAAGTCACAAAAATTTGAAGTATATTTTCCACTTATCTGTATACTACTTCTTGTAACATGGTAAAATTAAAACCATCACATGCTGGCCCATACTAAGATATGGGCCATCTGCAAAGGGGCGTGTTGGGAGTGATGGAATAGGTCTGTTTGCTGCCATCTCTAATGCAGTCTCTGCTAATGAGTCTATAGTCATCTCCAGAATTCAGTTTCTATCCTTATTCAAAAAGACAGGTAGAGAACATTGCTTATGGCTTCTGCTTATTAATTATCATGGATTTGTTTGTCAATCAGTTATATTCTGAGTTGTCATGTGCTCGTCTCCTCTGCCAGTAAAGGATTATGGGAATAACATTCCAGAGCATCACAAAGTACTGGGCAAAGAACCTGGGAGAGAGAAGAGCTGAGAAAATGGGAAGAGTGAACATTTAAAGAAGAATGCTTGACTTGCATTCCAAAACACTGGAGGGTCATTGGAAGATGCTAAACAAGGAGGGACATAATCTGATTCACCCTGTAAGGAGAGCATATAACTATGCAAGAGTGCAAACAGGAAACCAGCTTCAAGCAGCTACAGTCCCCCGGTGAGATGGACAGATGAATCCCATGCTAGTATAGCCATGGGCAGAAGAAGGCAGACTCTGAATGGTTTTGGCAGAGTCAAAACACAGAAGAGCTCTATTCTATAAAGAAAATAGTTTGTGCATCCCTCTAGTGGGCTTTGTGGTATGTCCACTGACAAGGCAGGATTGATATTTTGAGATCTTTGCGATGCCTGTGTTTGAAAACTGCATATATAGCAGAGGATGGGAGCCTTGTTGGGAACCAATGGGAGAAGAAGCCCTTAATCCTGCCAAAGCTTAAACCCCCAGTGTTAGGGGAATGTCAAGGAAGGGAGCCAGGAAGGGGTTGGGGGATGGGTGGGGGAACACCCTCATAGAAGCAAGGGGAGGAGGGATGGGATAGGGGGTTTATGGATGGGAAACCAGGAAAGGGGATAACATTTGAAGTGTAAATAAAAATATCCAATAAAAAAGGAAAGCATGATATGAATCAGGGTTTCAGGCTACCATTATCAATGACTGAAGGGTTTCTGACATAGGGTGGTGGAGGATGGGACTTTAGGGACGCTGTAAGGCTGGAATGAAAGGTTAACGTTTCCTAGTGACTCAAAGGAGAGACAGACTGAATGTGGACACACACACACACATCCTCAGGAAGCTTGGATTCTGTCTTTAGTAGTCCTCATCACCTGAGGTTTCTAATGTCAAATAAGTTGATAAGTTGAGACCGAAACAACTGATGTGTCGGCTAGAATCAATGTGGGCTGGGCTGACAATCAGATGGGAGCGCCCATATTGGAGCTAGGTGGGAGCCCTGGACCTCTGCAGGAGGAACATCAAGAAGGCATAAATAACACTTACTGTCTTCTCAGGGATCAATCTGCAGTCAGAATGGTTGATCAAATGAGAATGAACACAGACAATGCATAATCTTTTACCTACTCAAATGATGGGAGGCTATGCCTTAAAGGTGTACAACCGTATTTCTTGAGGAAAGCCTTGTTCTTCCTCTGTGCATCCCAGGTCTGTTCTGACAATACTCAGAGCCTGAGCTACATTCTAGGAAATTGCGAAGAGTGTGTCGAATTACATGGTCCCAGGCTTAGATTCCTGCCTGTGGTAGGGCAAGCACCAGGGCAGGCTCAGGCAGGGCACCGAGAACTCTTCAGGTAGGCCTCACCCTATGGGGACAGTGTAAAGCTACAGCAAGCTAGCCTTTACTAACCGGAGCCCCTACCATGTGAGCAGAAGCTTCTTTCCTGTTGAAGTCCAATAGATTGTGTTCTTTACAGAGAGGCAAGGACCAAGGCTACTGCCACTTGTCTCCAGCAGTTACATCTCCGAAAATGGGAACTTGTGTTTGACTCTTAGGCCAACTTCACAGTTGCTGTCAATCATGGAAAGAGGAACACGTCTAAAACTACCTACCAGCTCAGCCTGTGAAGTTCCGTGGGGCACATCGCGGCATGGAGGCCATCTTAAGTCAGCCTCTGTGGTTCTGGAAGCTCAGCTGTGGTATCGCTGCCAGACTGCCCTACGACCACATTATTCTTAGTGCTTCTCAGGGCATTCTTTGCCCACTCTCACTGCCTGTGAGTTATTGAGGTCACCCAAGGATAGCGGCTTTAGGGAAAGCAGTAAGGATGAAGTATACTGTAGTGCACTCACTCCTGTCTCTTTGTGGTCATACTTCCTCATGCCTCCCGTCTTCCCAGCACGCCTTTCCATGGCTGCCTCAGCATCCTGACATCTTCTTAGAAGGTCAGTGTTTCCCTAGGCCTGCCTTTGCTCATGGTCCCCTTTCCTAAACCTTACTTCCTCTTCCCTGTGAAGACTGATAACTTTGCCCTTCAGAGAATGGAGCCAATTTGACAAATGAATTCATCATAAGATATAAGGAAGGCTGTTTTATAATTGCCTGCCACATGGACTATGGTTTATGCTTTGCGTGTATGAGAAAGAGAAGGAGAGGGAAGGAGATGGGGGGGTATGGTGTATGTGTTGGATGATTTTTGTGTGGACAGGCGAGAGAGAGAGAGAGATTGAGAGAGAGATTGAGAGAGAGATTGAGAGAGAGGTTGAGAGAGAGAGGTGAGAGAGAGGGATATGGCATATGCGTTTGGTGTGTGATGTTTGTGTGGACAGGTTTGTAGAAAAGGTTGTCTGGTGTTCTGCTCTCTCGTTATCCATATACTTCCTTGAGACAGAGTTTTTCTCTGGACCTACAACCAGGCTTGTGGGGCACAAGCCTCTGTTTTCCAGTTCTCCAGCCTTGGGGTTGCCAGTGCACATGGCCATGCCTGGCTTTTTACATGGGTACTGGGGATTTAGACTCAAATTCTCATGCTTGCATAGTTAAATGCTTGTACCCTTCACTTGTCTTTCCATCACTGTGGTTGCATTTTTATTTTGATAATATATATTATCAAATATATAGATATATAAAACATATATATATATGATTTATCATAAGAATAATTTTAAGTCCAGTATATAGAATATATTAACACTCAGGTAAACACCAATCCTGGGAATGTTTTCATCTTGTAGAACTCAAGTTCTTTGTTCATTAAACATTAACTCCTTATATCTTCCTTCTCCCAAATCAGTGTATATGCCATTTTATTTTCAATAGCTACAAACTGTTCACTTTAGATGCCTCATATAAATAAAATACAGTATCTATTCTCTTTTGCTTGGCTATCTAGCTAATATAATTTCCTCAGACTTTAAGCAAACCATTTCCTATAAAACTTCCTTTTCAAGGCAGTACATGATTTCATTGTATGGCTTTACCATGTTTTGTGTGTGACTTCTGATCCCACTCCTTGCCTATCATGAGTAGTGCTGCACTAAACATGGATGTTAGAATACTGTATCTCTTTGAGATTCTTTCAATTACTTTGAATATGTACAAAGAATTATAATTGTTGCATCCCGCAGTAGTTCTGTATCAGTATTTTTGTGGACAGCTACACCATTTTCCATAGCAAGTACCCCATTTTAAGGCTCCCCATCAGTGACTAAGAGATAGTTTCTTTCCACCTTCGCCTCTGTCTTATTATTCTCATTGATAGAAGCCATACTAAGGGTGTTGTGAGCGAATGCTCTTAGCAGACTTTCATGTGTCCTAAAGTGGGCAGTGTTGACCTCAGGCTTGACACAAACCAAAATTGGTAGTAGGCTTTGGTTTGAACCATCTTGTGGCATCTTTCAGTCCACACATAGGCCCCAGCAGAGTAGTGAATCACCTGAGGGATGCTGAGTTGGTTGCTCTTGGGGGCAGAGTTATGGTACCTCCTCCTGATCCTGCTCCAAGACTAAGATGAGCCAGACTCATGATGCAGGAGTTTGCAGATTCCATGCTTATGTCTCTGGGCTCTGTCTCTGGATCATGGTCTTGCTTAGGCTTCAGACTTCTTTTTTCCTACTGAGCATGTCTATTATTTTTGTCTCTCTCAAATGCAAACATAGAGCTTGGCTGTTCACCTTAATTTTCCAGAAGGAGCCTTGACTCACAGTTCTGACACCTTGTAACACAGAATCTTAGCAGTCACTTTTCAAATGGTCCTTGGGTTGTTCCACCTCTGTGCTATTCTTATCCTTGCTTGTGGATCTCTCTACAGCTAAATTCATCATTTTTACAGCTCCCTCCCCACCCCCATTGCTTTATTGTTCTGCCTTCTTCCTCCCTCTCTCTCCTTCCCCCTCTCTGTGCCCCTCCTTTCTCTCTTCTGTGTGTCCATGTACAGAAAGGTGAGAGGACAATCTTTTCCACCACCCATGGGAAAACCATCTACCACCTTTGAGATCACATTTTTTTTTATTAGTGTAAAGGTCATTAATCAGGTCAGACTTGTAGGCCAGAGAGCTTCAGTGATCTTTTATTTCTGCCTTCTCAGTCCTGGGTTTACAAGAACATGCTATCACACCTCCTACTTTGATATGGACTCTGGGGACTGAACTCATGCTTGCAAAAGGGGTAAGTGCTTTACAGTTGAAGTCACCCTCCTAGTCTGCCTTTTCTAACTTCCGTTTCTCCCAGTCTCTCTGCTGGACCATCTGGAACCACAGGGGACTGATTGGCCCCACACTTAGCCCTAGGCTCATGTCCCCATTTCTTCCCCAAGGGTCAGCAGAAAGCCAAAGACCCAGCCCAAGCTTCTGTCCAGATTTAATGGTTCCTAGAAACAGGAGACTGTACCCAGCCTTCTCAGTCCAGTCTTTTTTCCATTCTTCACAGTTCCTCAAATGGTATATTCTGTCATTATTATGCACATTCCATCAAACTCGTCTATCCTTTGCAGATCTAAGTCTCAAAATACTTATATAAGTGTCATACTAACTACCAGTCTATAAAATCTTGACGGGTAGACATAGGTAGAGATCTTAGGTTTTCCTTTAGAAGGCCAGTGTTGGAAGGAAAATGTGCACTTCTGCAGATGCCCTGGAAATGCCAGGATAGGATTGTCAGCAACCATGATAAATGCTTTAGGGGTGGTATCTTGAAGTGATTGAACCTTGAAAGAGCCAGGATTCTGATAAATGCATTCCATTTGTTTTCTCCTGGCAGTTAAAAACAGGGCTAGCTGTGGGCAGAGTCAGACACTCCTGTTTTGATCTGTGGTTCTGCTTACTTCAAGGACTCTTTACCCTACTCACAGAGAACGTACTTCCTGTGTCCCCATGCTACTGACTTTCTAACTTGAACAACTGTTCTGTGCCTTGTTCCCTTGCTATGGTTGTTGTTTGTGGCACGTCTAAAAGGGATATAAAACCCTAAAGCTCTCAGCTGTAACAATATATCCCTTGACCCCACCTACACGGTTGAGACCTCGGCTGTCCCTCTACAGACAGATGTCTGAGTGGGGAATCTGGCCTGAACACCAAAAGTTGTCATAGAAGTCATGGTGAGTTACTTCCTCTGACTATATATGGAAGGCTGGAAGTGGTGTTAAGAAACTAATCCTGTAATCCTTTTCTTCCTAACAGAAGAGCAGTGGAATTCTGTGGGCTGGAGAAATTCGGGCAGCTGGCAGTTGAACTTTAAGCACCAGCATGGTAGACACCAGCCTCTCCTCTCAGTCCCTGTTGGTCTTGAAGTGGTGAGAATAGCACATTCCGAGCAGCTGGAGATTTCTATGGAGCCAGACTACAGAGGAGACCATGATGAAGTGAGTATAGATGATTCAGGAAGAGGTAAAAACCTATAGTTATAAAAGCGACAGAAAATATAATAATCATGATATGTGTTAACAGAAGTTATTGTAGCTATCTGGTCTACCTCAAAAGGAACTGTAGATAAAGCAGTGGGGATGAATATCATCTTGTCCTATTGTAACAGACTTGTGAGTTTGGGAATGCACCACACTAGTCCTCTGTGTGACATGTCTTGTCATTCTGTATTTGCCATGCCCAACTCCACCCTTTCCCCTGGATTGCTTTTTCCACTAACCCACAGGCGATGTGTCACTAACTCTGTCCTTACTGAAAATTTCTGTTGTATTCAAGACTAGGAACTATGTTTTGTTCATCAGACTGGCTGCAATACCTAGCACAGAAAGTAGGAAGTAAATACCTGTGAAGGAAAAAATTCATGAAATAGCATAAAGTAACTATTTTATATCATTATTAGCCTAAAACTGAATTATGTATTGGTAAAAGTGCTTCACTGGGGATAGGGACTTGGCTCATTCAGTAAAGTGTTTTTATTGCAGGCACCAGCAGTGTGAGTTCAATATTCAGAACCCATTGGTTAAAAAGAAAGAAGCCCTTCATAAGAAGGGCTAGTGAAGCCATGGATCTTAGAAGAGACCTTGCAGCTGCCACTTTACTGAACCAGCAGGATCCTTAGCTACATTCTAAATATTTGTCCTTATACCCACAGATGAGTGTAGTTCTTAGCTCTCATCAAGGAAACTTCTCTTAGCAAAAGACAGAGACCATTATAGAAAACTACAAACAATCAAGACACACAGTTATTGAGCACAGTCCCAGTGGATACTTCTGCACAAGGCTGGGGGAACATTGCAGAAGAGAGGTCAGGAAGACTGTAAAAGCTAGAGGATCAGGCAGTTTGCTGTGAGATTGTATCCCTTAATCATGCCGGAACATCACCCATAAGGTCACAACAAACAAATAATATGTATGCCAAAGTGGATGGGGAAAGACCATGAGGCCTCAACCCTACATAAAAAACTATAAATTAAGGAATGCTGAGAGTGGGAGAGTCTTCATCACACCAATTATTATTCAAAACAAAACTATACATATAAGTATATTGTACAGATTGAGGAAGTTGTATTTATGTATTTAGGATATATATGTAATATATATTTATATTATATATACTAATATATATATATATATATATTCCTAGGCACATAAGTAGAATATGTATGTATTAATGATAAAAGAGGCCATGGGTTTGAAAAAGAGAAAAAGGGGTGTAAAGAAGGGTTTAGAGTGAGGAACGGGAAGGGGGAATTAAGAAATTATATTATAATTCCATAAGTAAATAATTACAAATAATCTGGTTGTGCTGATGTGTGCTTGTAATCTCAGCTTTAGAAAGGTCAAACAGGTATAGCCCTCAGGTTCACTTGCTAGTCAGCCTGGGCTAGTGGGTGAACTCCTGATAGGTGAAAGATGAGGTCTCAAAAACAAAACAAAACAAAAAATCCCAAAAACAAAAACCAAGGTGAAGTGCTCCTGATGCATGACACCTGAGGTTATCTCTGTCTCTCTGTCTCTGTCTCTCTGTCTCTGTCTCTCTTTCTCTCTCTTACACACACACACACACACACACACACACACACACACACACATTAACCTGTACCTATGCATACATGTACACACTCATAGCTCTTACTGAATATTTTCTAGGAAGAAAGTCTGGGGTTAGTGTTTCTTAGACACTTCCAAGAGCTAATTACAGATATGGAGGAATGCACTGTGACAGACTATATTTGGGGAGTAGTATCTAAGTTAAACTTCAATATATTTATTTTGAAGCACCAGACCTGATTATTTTATCAGTGCATAATATATAGAAAAGCTGGCAACATAAAGTCACTTAAGGTTGAATATACATTTACAAGGAAGAGGGATTCTTGGGAGTGAGTTCTGGGTGTTTTCTTTGCTATGGAAACTGAGTGTGCCCCATGTACTCATACCCATGAACAAGTGTGGTTAACATGAGCACTGCCATCTCAAGGCTGCATGCCTGAGACCCATGGGAATGCTGATAGTGTGTGTAGAAAGTCTTAACCACAGCTTTCTCTTCTCTTATGACTGCAGTCAAGATTGCTCCCCAGTTGAGATGAGCTAGCCCATCTCCCCTGTCAGCTGGAATAAGGGACTATTTCCAGGAAGCTGGTACACCACATCAGACCTTATGACTCACCTGATCCCAGTCTGAGTGCCTGTTGCTTCTTCTTTCTCCATTGCTCCAGTCAAGTCAGTCTCCAGTGCCTGCATGTCACGACACAGTTCAGAACTTTAACCCTTATACTCAAAATGTTTATTCGGTGATGGTTAATTTTGGGCTTGATATAGATACTACACCATCTTCTTATGTTACTACCACCAAAAGGAAATGATAAGGGGGGTCATGACAGTAAGGTGTTGAATTTTGAGGCATCTTTTAACTTTTTTACAGATAGTGAACTTTTGGGTTTTGATTTTTTTGTTTGTTTGTTTCAGAGCAGTGGTTCTCAATCTTCCTGGTGCTGAGACCTTTTAATATAGTTCCTCATGTCAGGATAACCGTCTACCCCCAACCATAAAATTATTTTTGTTATTACTTCATAACTAGTTTTGCTATTGTTATGAATCGTAATATAAATATCTGTGTTTTCAGATGGTCTTAGGTGACCCCTGTGAGGTCCTTTGAGCCCTAAAGAGATCACAGCCCACAGGTTGGGAACAGCTGTTTTAGAGGTATGGTCTCATTTTGTAGCCCAGGCTGGCCTTATATTCACTATGTAGCCCAGGATAGCCTTAATTAATTTCAACTCACTATCACAGTTCTTTGAGTACTAGAATTATAGCGGTTCTTTTTTCTTTCTGTGAACTGTTCAGATACATGGAAAGGACAGAAGAATGATACTTTATTTGAATGTGATTAAACCTTTACATTCACTTGATATTTTTCCTCATCTAGAACATGTTTTCCTTTTTTGATGTTTGACAAAATTATCAGAAAATACTATTTCATCTGATAAAAACATGATATCTGAGATGGTTACCAAAGATTTTAACATTTTGTAAAATGGTCCAAAGTAAGACTGTAGTTAAATATGGTCTCTCAAAAATATATTCCCTGATTACATGGATCAGGATTAGAAAATGAAGCTCGTGCATCCCAGAATTACCAGAGTAAAGCCACGGCGAATGTTTTATTTTTAAAACTCTTTCATCGTGTGAACGTTATTTTTAAAAAGCAGGTGATGGGTAATCTAGACCAATTAGAAATTCATGCGATAATTTAGCTTTTAGTGTTTTTGAAACAGATATTAAGTATGTTCTAGTGTCTCTAACCCCTCCTCCACTTATTTAAATAGAAATATTGGTTTTATTTTATTTATTAAGACAGAGTCTTACTATGTAGTCCTGGCTGGTCCGGAACTTATGCATACTAGGCTGGCCTTGGATTCACAGAGAGATGCTCACCTCTGCTTCCCAAGTGCTTGGATAAAAGGGTATCCAGTACCACACCCTGCCCATTTTATTTTGTAGTTATGTGTTTTTGTGTTGGTCTCTGTATATGTGCATGTGAGTATAGTCACTAATAGAGGCCAGAAGAGGGCACTAGAATCACAGTCAGAGGGCACTGGGTGAGTGCTGGAAGCAAATACTCTTAACTGCTGAGCCATATCTCTGCCCCTCTCATCCTTCATAATAGACTTTATAAGGACGATACTAGGTTTATTCTTTCATTTGTATAGTTGATTCACTTTGATCCCTGTGTGGGCCGGGACCTGTGGTAAGATCCTAGAGGGATCATTTGAGTGGCTATGGATGCACGATTATAGTGTTCAGCTGAGTCTCCTCTTGCTTCAGTTATGGCCTCTGGAAGACAGTAGTCTGAACTGAACTGTAGAATTGTTCTTCATCTGTAGCACGGTGACTATAGTGACTTTCCTACAGAGATTGCTGTAACGTTCATGTGTGATAACGCAGGAAAAGCATTGAGATGGCATGTAATAAAGAGCTCGGAAGTCCCTGCTAACAAACAAATGGAAGGAAACAGAACCATCGGGCCGTGGGAGACCTTTCAATCTGTGTAGCCAGCCAGGGTCCTCACTGTGTGGTTGAACACCGAGTCTCATGGTGGGTAAGTGCCTAGCAGAAGTAAGGGCCCTGATTTCTCTGTGTGGTGATTTGAATGAGAATGGGCCCCATCGGTTTATGTATTTGAGGATTAGGCGGTGTGGCCTTGTTGGAGGAGATGTGTCACTAGGGTGGGTAGGTTTTATGGTTTCAAACACCCATGCTATTCCTCTCGCTTTCTGTCTTGTGTTCACAGATCAAATCTAGTACTATGCCTGCGGCCATGCTCCCAGCCATGAAGGTCGTGGACTCACCCTCTGAAACTTGCAGTAAGCCCCCAATTAGATGCTTCCTTTTACAAGTTGCACTGGTCATGGTGTTTTGTTGCAGCAATGGAAGAATAACAAACATACCGTCTCACTGACATTTTTATTGCTATAGCTGACCGAGAGGCTGTGGGTGGGAGGGAGAGAGAGCAAGGTAGCTCAGAGCCCATGGGCAAGTACAGCAGGTATGGTGGCAGTGTTAACAAAACCATTACCAGAGACGTGGCAACAGCATGAGAAATTTGAAAAGCCTGCTGCACTGTGCTGGTTCTTTTTATTCCAGGCGAGCAGACTCTGAATCCTTAAAGATGTCACTTTGCCTGTGGTCTGTGGATATGTGACTCGCTGAGGTTGAGTCCATGCTGAGTTCCACACAGTCACTTCCCTAGCTGCGTATTGGTCGGGTGTGATTTCCTACCCACACAGAAGACGCTGGGCGTGAGGCCTGTTCGCCCTGACAGGAGTTTTAAGAGGAACCCTCTTAGGGAGGGAGAGTTGGGAAGCTGAGAAAAATCACCCCGATGATCAAACTGTCCCCTTTAGTCCAAGAAAATGTGGAAGATCTCTGCAAGTGTGTCAGACTCCCAGTGCTTTCCTGTCTGCAAGATCTTGGCACACTGGATAGCAGCACGCAAGCCCAGGAACTCTTTAGAGTTCCATGAATGACACGGTTTTCTTAACCCACAGTTAGGACCAAAGGCAGAAACGTCTGACTGGAAGCAGACTGATCAACTGACATTCCACTCGTTTGCCTTTCTTTCTTCACACTTTCGAGGTGATTAAAGGAATTTGAAGTACCCTGTAGCATGCTTTGAGATCAAGCTGTTACTGCCTAAGAAAGTGTGCATCAGTGATTGACCTATGACCTGTGACCTGTGACTTGTGGCCTCTGGCCTTATGTGAACCTTCTTTCATCTTAGGAAGGGAAAAAGGAAGAGGAAACATAGGAAGCATAGATGATGTGAGGGAAATTCTGTTCTGAGTGAGGACTCATTTAATGATGATCTTAATCTTTGGATTTGAGCAAAGAGTTTAACTACTCTATAGCTGTAAAGATGGCTGCCATGTGCTTTTGAGAAAGGCATGGTGTCATGTGGTTAAGTCTCGGTGGAGCTGACTTTGCCTGAAAGGGGGTATCCAGGAGGTAGAGGCTAGGATGATCTGGACCGTCCTGCAATGCACAGTACAGCCAACCCTCTGATGGTTTATACTGACTGTTAAACTGACAGGATCTGGAATCCTCCAGAAGGCAGACTTTAGGACAGGCCTGTGAGGGATTTTCTAGATTGGCTTAATAGAACAGAGGGTCCACTGTAAATGTGCTTGGCACCATTTCAAGGACTGGGGCCCAGAATGAGTGAAGATGCAAAAGTATTGTGAGTACAGGGGTTCATCCCTTTGAGCCTGTGTACACAGTGTAACCAGTGTGCTCATGTCCCTGTCCCTGTGTCTCCTCCTCTGTGACAGTGTGCTCATGTTCCCGTCCAGTGTCTTCCCCACTGCGACCGTGTGCTTTCAAACTGTGAGACAAAAGAAATCTTCCCTTCTTTGCTATTTTCTTATAACAATGAGAAAAGTAACTAATGCAATCTCCGAAAAGCAAGCATTATCTGATGGAGACTGCCAGCAACACCAGATTGAGAAAGCCTAAAGCAGCAGTTCTCACCCTGTGGGTTACGATCCCTGTGGGGGTTGAATGGCCCTTTCACAAGGGTCACATATCAGACATCCCCAGATATTTATATTATGATTCTCAACAGTAGCAAAGTTACAGTTATGAAGTAACAAATGAAATAATTTCCTCATTGGGGGACTCACCACAATGTGAGGAACTGTATTAAAGGGTCACATCATTAGGAAAGTTGAAAATGACTGGCCTATAGGGTCTTAGTTTCGCGGAGGTGGAACAATTAGGTTTCATTTAGTAACTAGTGATTTTTAGCAAATTTCTGGGGGTTGGGAGATTGTGTGTGTGTGTGTGTGTGTGTGTGTGTGTGTGTGTGTGTGTGTGTATAACTGTGGTGTGTGCTGTAAGTGTGCTGGTATGCATGCCTGTGTACATGTGGAGGCCAGAAGAGGACTCTGGGCACACTACTCTATAATACTCCCTTGAGACAGGATCTCTTACTGAACTTAAAGCTACGTTTGTGGCTAGACCCTACTGTCTCTGTCCCCCTCCCCTAGTGCCGGGGTGGTGTTCATGTGAGCACATCAGGCTTCTTACATGGGTGCTGGGATCTGAAGTAAGGTCCTCATGCTAACTTAGCAAGCACACGAATCTCACCCCCAGAGATTTGCTAAATGTGATCAGTGATCCATCTCTCAAGCTCCTATTTTTGCAAGTTTTGTGATCTCTGTTTTTTCTTCACTCCATCTATAAGGTTGGGGTAGCAATGATACTTTTCATATAGGATTTTATTAGAATTACGTCACTAATCCAGATAAGGTCCTAAGAGCAGTGTCCAGAGTATTAGTTATTTTCATGCCAAATAATACAAGGTATATATGTGAGTAGATACACCTTGAACTGAATCACTGGATATAATTGTTTCAGAGTGGATCTTGACTCAAACAAGACCATGGAAAGAATTCATCATTGTGACCTAGAAGATATTGGAGTTGGCATGACACTGTCATTACTTTAAGGTAGATTCTCGTTAAAACCCTTGTGCCAAGCTGTAGGAGGGGAATAGACGATAGTGTGTAGCCCTGGCATATTGTGTGTGCTTAGATGGTGCTGGAAAATGGTTAGTGATTGTTTTTTTTCCCCAAGATTCCTTGAAGATCAGAGATGTGGGAATTCCTAAGCTGCTGTGGGAGTAAAGTATCAATAAGTAAAAATGTATTTGACGATTACTCCCAGTGTAGATGGGCTGTTCAAAGCTTAGAAGCACTTGACCTTTAAGATAACAGAGATAAAACTGAAAGCCAGAATCTGGTGGGGACCTTCACGATGAAAGGTGGTGATATTTGCAGTCAGACTAACAAATTATCACACGATTTATTCTCCAATTAATTGTAGAGTTACAGCGGCCAAAAAAAAGGGGGGGGGGGCTCCCTTAAGTACATGTGACAAATTATAGGTATTTAGCAAGGAAATGGGGCTGGAATGGGCTGAATTGACCTAAACTGAGTACAGTGCTCAGAATTATATTTAATCTAATGGTTTTCAGATTTTTGAGAGTCTGAAAATATCTTTACTGAGCTCGGTTAAATGGTCCTTGACCTTGAGGCTCTTATTTTATGCCGTGGGTAATTTCAGCAGCCAGGGGACCCACTCTGGTTCTTTCTTATTCCTAGATTCTTTCTCTGGGAATGAAAGTTTTAATTAAAAGGAGGTTGAACATTAGCAGCTGTGACACTTAAGCAGATGATTCCATAAGACCCCAGGAGACAAGCTTCGAAATCTCATTTTTAGGTCAGCCCGTGTCAAGTGCCTGTCTACTCCAAATATTTGTACACACAGCACATGCGTACTTCTTAACTGAGATGCCGTATGTCTTCAGGGCAGGCGTACTGTGCACATTCCCTTCCGATCTTAAAGTAGAGGTTATCTTAGTTCTGGACGGTCTCCTTAGGAAAGTAAAAGTGGTCATGGAGATAAAAGTAAGTAAAAATGTCAACTAACCTTTCTGAACGCCCACCAGACGCACAATCCAGTGCAAGCCACATTAAGTACTAGAATCAGTGGAGGTGACAAACAGCCAAGGGTCAAAGACGTCAGGTCACCTATTCAAACTCACATGGGTGGCAAGTTGGGAACCAATATCCAGGCCTAGGCCTGCCTCTTCTTAAATTGGTCTTTGCTTTATCTAATTGTTTCTCTAATAATAGGCACCTGCCGCTGTCCAAAGGCTACATTGACACCGTTTGCAAGCGTGGGGAGGTGTTGCTCAGAGCATTAGCAGTTTAAACGAATGTAACTGTGTGGCCAATGTGTGCTATTCTTTGTTTAAAGAGACTGTAACACATTCAACTGAAAAGAAACATAAAAATCAATGGCTATCCAGTGAGTCTCTGAATGACATGGAATGGGAGTTGAAGTGGGCCATATCGTTGTCTGAGTATACTCATTTGGAAATGTGTAAAATTCTTCCTATTTTCTGATATTTTCTTTTTTTATTGGATTTTTTATTTACATTTCAAATGTTATGCCCTTTCCTGGTTTCCTGAACATAAGCCCCCTATCCCGTCCCCCTCCCCTTCTTTTATAAGGGTGTTCCCCTCCTCATCCACCCCCCTTTCCTACTTCCCCTCGACATTCCCCTACACTGGGGGTCCAACCTTGGCAGGACCAAGGGCTTTTCCTTCCATTGGTGCCCAACAAGGCCATCCTCTGCTACATATGCAGCTGGAGTCATGGGTCTGTCCATGTGTACTCTTTGGATGGTGGTTTAGTCCCTGGGAGCTCTGGTTGATTGGTATTGTTGTTCTTATGAGGTTGCAAACCCCTTCAACTCCTTCAATTCTTTCTCTAACTCCTCCAGTGAGGACCCCATTCTCAGTTCAATGGTTGGCTGCAAGCATTCACCTCTGTATTTGTCATGCTCTGGCAGAGCCTCTCAGGAGACAGCTATATCAGGCTCCTGTCAATATACACTTCTTGGCATCAGCCAGGTGTATACATATACACCTGGATCCCCAGGTGGAGCAGTCTCTGAATGGCCTTTCCTTCAGTCTCTGCTCCAAACATTGTCTCTGTATCTCCTTCTATGAATATTTTTGTTCCCCTTTCCAAAAAGGACTGAAGCATCCGCACTTTGGTCATCCTTATTCTTGAGCTTCATGTGGCCTGTGGATTGTATCTTGGGTAACCTGGGCTTTGGAACTAATATCCACTTATCAGTGAGTGCGTACCATCCACATATCAGTGTGTTCTTTTGTGACTGCGTTACCTCACTTGGGATGTTATTTTCTAGTTCCATCCATTCGGCTATGAATTTCGTGAAGTCATTGTTTTTAATAGCTGAGTAGTACCCCATTGTCATGCTTTCAACCCTGATAAAATTATAGAATTTAATCCAGCTTGGCTAACATTAGGAGACAAGGTCTCCATTTGCCCATTGTAGGCAAATTCCTTTTCCATGGTAACCCTATAAGGCAAGATGGAGAGAGTGCATCAGATGCTGGCATTGGATTCATAGGCAAGAAACTGAAGGCTCACCTGTGTTTTGTTATCAACAATGGAAAAACTGAATCAAACTAGTTAGCAGTGGGCAGGGAGCCAGCCAGCGCAGACTCAATTAGATCGTCATTCTTGTGGTTTTCCATTCAGGGAGAAGCTTGAATGTGGAAGAGAAGCAGAGCTGGCAAGGTGGTCAGCACCTGTGTGTGCCTGTTTCCAGCATCTCTTCAAGTGAGCAAGCAGGGACTAGACTTCAGTCACTGGAGGAAAGCAGGAAGTAAGAAAAACTCAGCTAGGCTTGCACTCAGGCCAAGTTTAACAGAGCACACATAGGCTTCATCGAGCATCTGAAGGCAGACATACCTCCTACTCTCAGCAGATGCTCTATTCAAAGCTGTCCTATTTGGAGACAAAGCTAAGGAGCAGGTCGTCATTTCTGTGCATATTTTCCTGAAGTGAGTTTCATACCCTTGAGCCTGGAAGGAATGAAAGGGCTATCCCAAAGGAAGTTTCCTTTGGAAGGATCATGCAAAGAATAAATCAAGAAGGTACCTTCAACAATGTCCTGTGTTGGGATGCCAAGCATCCATATAAAACCTGGGCATGGCATCCGTCACCCAGCACTGAGGCTGAAGGGTGCAGAAATAGGCTAATCCTTGGAGTTCATTGGCCACCCAACCCAGCCAAAACAAGGAGCTCCAGGATCAGGGGAGAGACCCTGTGTCAAAATATAACACAAAGAGTAATCAAATACACCCAACATTGACCTCTGGCCTCCCCACACTCACTCATACATTCATGCACACACACATGTGAACGTGTTTATATGACACACAAAAGACACCCTCAGAGAGACAGACAGAGACAGAGAGACAGAGAAAGGATAGACAGAAATAGACTTCTTTGATCCATTCTTTCTTTCCTTGCAGAGCACCTCAGGACATCTCAACCATCTTGGCCCACCATCACTGTGATGCCTTGTCATCTCCTTTCTCAGCTCACCCCACCTCCAAGCCTGTGTTAGGTAGGGAGTAAGACTCAGCCCTACTGGGCTACTATGTTTCTTCTTCCTTTGCTTGAAACCAAACTTAAAAGCTGAAGGCCTAGCTACTACACCTTATCAGTTTCCCTGGTTTCAGCACTACATTTCATCTTAATATTCAAGTTTGGAAAACCAGGAGGAGCATTCATTCATGTCCACATTCCGAATCAATTGAGACTGAATATAGTGTGTCTGAAGATCCACAAAGTGCTAAAGCCAGGAGTTATTTAAAGCTTTAGCGCGCCTGGCTTGGTGATGCCTCCTTTTCATTCCCAGAATTTGGAGTACAGGTCAGGGGGATCTCTATGAGTTGGAGGTCAACCTGGTCTACATATCTAGTTCTGGGTCAGTTAAGACTGAATAGTGAGAACCTGTTTCAAGAATGAAATAAAATAAAATAAGTGAGCTCTAATGTAACAACGATGTGTTTTGGTTTTGATAAGACACTATGACCAAGGTAATGTATAAAAGAAAGCAGTTAATTTGGGGCTCACTGTTCAGAGGGTAGTAGGGTTCATAACTATCATAGCAGCAGCAGGCAGACAGGTGTGCATGGCACTAGGGCAGTAGCAGAGAGAGCTTATATCTGGTCCACAAGCAGGAGGCAGAAGAAGATAGCTGGAAATGACATGGCTTTTGAAACATCACAACCCACTCCAGGAGCACACGTTCTCCCATGGCCACACCTCCTAATCCTTCCAAACCAGTTCCACCAACAAGCACTCAAACCTACAGGACCGTTCTCTCTCAAACTATCTTAGCTTCCGAATCTGAACAGCAGGATTAAACAGATGTGTGCAGACACACAGCGCTAGAAAGTAAAAGGCTCCAACCTCCTCCCCCTCAAAGGCAACCTGATGAGTGAGTAGTAGGGCCCAACAACACTGACGGACTTGAGGGCGCCACTGAGCTATGCATGTGCACTTAAGAACAGTCAGAGTGCTACAGGAATGGCTGTCTCTCTCTAAAGATTCAGACAGCTGAAGGGAAGGAGCAGCCTCCCCAAAACACTCAGCAACCTGAAGCAAATGTTCTATTCACTACACTTGCTGCACCTGAATGTCTGCATACCTTGGTGGAAAATAAAGTTCTCACACCCAAAGACTCTCTACTATGCACCTAGCTTTTGCGAGATGCTCAGTGAACATATGCCAACAGATAAAATTGGTTAATTGTGCTGTTGAAAATTATGTCAGAGCACCCCAATTCCCACACCATGGTGTCTGGATATTGATGAATATTGAATGATATACATTCAAGCCAGGAGTCAGCAGAATCGCTGTAAGTTTGAGGCAAGCCAAAGCTACATAGCAAGGCCCTGTCTCGGCAGAGATAGGGGGAAAGAGAGGAAGAAGAGGCGAAAGAGGGACAAGATTTGTATACGAGATATAAAATGCAACTAAAAGGTCAGGCTCATCTTGCGGTTATTTAGGAAATAGCTTTTGTTCATCCTTGGTAAAGCAAAGACGAGGTTGCTCTACTCACTGACAAGGAGGTATTGAAAAGGCAAGAAACCCATCCCCATAGGAAAAAGTAACAAGGACACAGTGTATCTCTCCTCAAAAGTCCCCAAAGATGTCAGTCGGCTCTCAGAGGAGAGACTTTATAGCCTCCTCCCCTCCCCTGCTGTGTGAGCAAACTGCAGATCTCACCCTTCATTTGGGAAGAAACATCTGTGATGAGCCCAAGCCTTCCAGGTTTGCAGACTGGAGACGCTGCTGTGGTGAAGAAGCCCACAAGGACCTAATGCTAAAATCCAGGAACCTGTGCATGTGTCCCGAGGCCATGTCTGTGCTTGAAGGAGGTAACAGGTCTCCAGCCACTAAGAGCAACACATGAGAAGGGTAGATACACAGGGACATGAAGAACTTCAATTGTCAAGGAGAATTTGTATTTAAAGACTAATATATTTTAATTACACAAGCCTGTTTAATCTTACATTAGCTCCCCCACCTTCAGACTCACAGTCTATCAGTAATGGTTATTGTTGTAAAAAATCAACTAATTGTAGTCTTACCTTCTCTACAAAAGAAACAATGTTCTCATAATAACACCAGGCACGATTGTTTTTCTAATTACACTCTAATTATATAATTTACATCTATATATTTATCATTATGCATTTATGTTTTAATTATATATTTATGCCTAATATTTATATAATTATATATAAATGTATATTTATATATACTCTAATTATAATGTAATATGTTTGTTGGTTGGTTGGATTTTCAAGACAGGTTTTTCTGTGTAGCCCTGGACATTCTGGAACTCACTTTATAGACCAGGCTGGCCTTGAACTCAGAGATTTGCCTGCCTCTGTCTGCTGAATGCTGGGATTAAAGGTATGCACCACCACCACCCAGCTATATATATTTCTAATTATATAATTGTAATTATATTTCTCATATGAAGAATCAGATCGAATAATAAACTCAACATTTAGGACAGCAGTAGACAGTACAGATGGAAAACCGATTTACACACCATTGCTTTTCATTTTGTAATTCTTCTATTTTCCTGGTGGTGGTTGTTGTTGTTATTTAATAGCTGGCTCTGAGGTTGCAATCTTCCAGTGTCAACCTTCTGAGTATTGAAATGATGGGTGTGTACTATTGTTCTGGACGTAGCAAGAGTTTTTGGTCCTTTGGTTTCTGTTAGCCTAAAGATTTTTAATTTTTAAAAATTACTTACTTTTATGTTTACTGAACTATTTCCACTTTAATCCCAAATAAACTAACGGGATGGAAACAGGTGAGAAAAGACAGGCATAATCTGTGAATCCATAGCTCACGGATAAACTTCAGCCATCCATTCCTGAAACACTTCAAATGCCTACTTCACACAAATCCCTGTCTAAGGAAAGCTCCCGCTACACAGGCTGAACAAGACACAACTCTCTCTTCAGAGAGTTCTGAGTCTAATAATCTAAAAGTTGCACCAGGGAAGGAAGATAGACACACATACAAAGTCGTCTAATAAAACCCTGAATACCAAGTAAATTCAGGACAGCCCAAATGCTCTGAGCCCTCTCTCCTAAATGGCTGCCCTGCAGGATGAGTAAGAGTGACATCGTAAAGCCAACAGCTCTAAAAATTTCTGAAGCAGGACATCCAATTTTGCAGGTATGTCTAGGGTGACAGGGTGCCCCTCTACACTATGCTGTCTATCTTGACAAGGGATGAGTGAAACCTAGAATTTGGAGACATACACTATAGCTTTACATTTTCTGCCAAAAATGCCGGCCGTCTCATTGCAAGGACTTGCTGCCGTGATTTCATCTTGAGAAAATGGCATGCAGCCATTTGAAAACAGGAGTGTTTACCATGCCCTGGCCACCTCATCCACATCAATCGGGAAAGTCAGTTCCTCCTATTTGAACTAGTTTGATTTGGTTTGCTCAGGGGTCTCAGCTCCTTCCCTCCTCCTTCATTCCAAAGGCATTGGGAGCTCAGCCCTCAGCCCTCAGCCCTCAGCCCTCAGCCCTCAGCCCTCAGCCCACAGCCCTCAGCCCTCAGCCCTCAGCCCTCAGCCCTCAGCCCACAGCCCTCAGCCCTCAGCCCTCAGCCCTCAGCCCTCAGCCCACAGCCCTCAGCCCTCAGCCCTCAGCCCTCAGCCCTCAGCCCTCAGCCCTCAGCCCTCAGCCCTCAGCCCACACAGGTTCCAAATCACCTTCCTCCCTGGCAGACCAGTCTCTGGGTCTGTACCACACGGGTCATTTTTATTTGCCAATTACTCTACAACTTCAAGACAAAAAAAAAATGTTACTTCGCATTATAGGGAGAGTCAAGAGCGGTCTGTAATGTGCATTCAAAAGAAATGAAAATGGGTGAATGCTTTTTGGATGGTCAAGGATATGGACCAGAGACACAAACTTTGAGAAGCAGGGTAACAGTGTGGAAAGAAAATGCCATTTCACATTGAAGACACTCCATTTATTTATTTATTTTTGTTGTTATTTTGGTTTTCAAGACAGGGTTTCCTCACCTAACAGCCCTAGATATCCTGGAACTTGCTTTGTAGACTAGATTGACCTAGAACTCTCAAAGATCTGGCTGCCTTTGCTGGGGCCAAAGGTATGTGGCACCACGACGAGCTGAGAACACTTTCTTGAAATTCTACTCCTGTTGGTTAGTCATGTGACCCTGGACAGATTCTTTTTTTTTGTTTTCTTTTTTACTAACTTGAGTGTTTCTTATTTACATTTCGAGTGTTATTCCCTTTCCCGGTTTCCGGGCAAACATCCCCCTAATCCCTCCCCCTCCCCTTCTTTATGGGTGTTCCCCTCCCCACCCTCCTTCCATTGCCGCCCTCCCCCCAACAATCTAGTTCACTGGGGGTTCAGTCTTAGCAGGACCCAGGGCTTCCCCTTCCACTGGTGCTCTTACTAGGATATTCATTGCTACCTATGAGGTCAGAGTCCAGGGTCAGTCCATGTATAGTCTTTAGGTAGTGGCTTAGTCCCTGGAAGCTCTGGTTGCTTGGCATTGTTGTACTTTTGGGGTCTCGAGCCCCTTCAAGCTCTTCCAGTTCTTTCTCTGATTCCTTCAATGGGGGTCCCGTTCTCAGTTCAGTGGTTTGCTGCTGGCATTCGCCTCTGTATTTGCTGTATTCTGGCTGTGTCTGTCAGGAGCGATCTACATCCGGCTCCTGTCAGTCTGCACTTCTTTGCTTCATCCATCTTGTCTAATTGGGTGGCTGTATATGTATGGGCCACATGTGGGGCAGGCTCTGAATGGGTGTTCCTTCAGTCTCTGTTTTAATCTTTGCCTCTCTATTCCCTACCAAGGGTATTCTTGTTCCCCTTTTAAAGAAGGAGTAAAGCATTCACATTTTGATCATCAGTCTTGAGTTTCATTTGTTCTAGGCATTTAGGGTAATTCAAGCATTTCGGCTAATAGCCACTTATCAATGAGTGCATGCCATGTGTGTTTTTCTGTGATTGGGTTAGCTCACTCAGGATGATATTTTCCAGTTCCAACCATTTGCCTACGAATTTCATAAAGTCATTGTTTTTGATAGCTGAGTAATATTCCATTGTGTAGATGTACCACATTTTCTGTATCCATTCCTCTGTTGAAGGGCATCTGGGTTCTTTCCAGCTTCTGGCTATTATAAATAAGGCTGCTATGAACATAGTGGAGCACGTGTCTTTTTTATATGTTGGGGCATCTTTTGGGTATATGCCCAAGAGAGGTATAGCTGGATCCTCAGGCAGTTCAATGTCCAGCTTTCTGAGGAACCTCCAGACTGATTTCCAGAATGGTTGTACCAGTCTGCAATCCCACCAACAATGGAGGAGTGTTCCTCTTTCTCCACATCCTCGCCAGCATTTGCTGTCACCTGAGTTTTTTATCTTAGCCATTCTCACTGGTGTGAGGTGAAATCTCAGGGTTGTTTTGATTTGCATTTCCCTTATGACTAAAGATGTTGAACATTTCTCAGCCATTCGGCATTCCTCAGCTGTGAATTCTTTGTTTAGCTCTGAACCCCATTTTTTAATAGGGTTATTTGTCTCCCTGTGGTCTAACTTCTTGAGTTCTTTGTATATTTTGGATATCTCTATCTGTTGTAGGATTGGTAAAGATCTTTTCCCAATCTGTTGGTTGCCGTTTTGTCCTAACCACAGTGTCCTTTGCCTTACAGAAGCTTTGCAGTTTTATGAGATCCCATTTGTCGATTCTTGATCTTAGAGCATAAGCCATTGGTGTTTTGTTCAGAAAAATTTTTCCAGTGCCCATGTGTTCGAGATGCTGCCCTAGTTTTCCTTCTATTAGTTTGAGTGTATCTGGTTTGATGTGGAGGTCCTTGATCCACTTGGACTTAAGCTTTGTACAGGGTGATAAGCATGGATCGATCTGCATTCTTCTACATGTTGACCCTGGACAGACTCTTCATCTTCAAATGCTGAGCAAAAGTGTCACATCCTGGAGAATTGAGCAGTACCACAAAATCCCCTGAGCCTGTCTACATGTTCTGCTGAGTGTATGTTCCTTTCTGTATTTCCAACAAATTAAAAACTCTAATTCTCAATAATGAGAACATCAATGCTCAATCACTGTTTTTCCTCCTGCCTCCACCCTCCTCCAAGTGCTGGCATTACACCCTCAACCATGCTTGGCATTTTACACGGCTCTTTGGGATTTGAACACAGGCCCTCACAACACCATGACAGGTATTCTTTCCCATGAGCCATCTCTTCAGCTGGAAAACATTCTTAATACCTATAGCAACATGGAGAAGTGACATCATTTTGCTGATGCTGTGTGCATAATACTCTAGAAACGGAAGCCCACAGTTGCTGGGTGAGAGGAGTGGATGTGAATTTAAAAGCGAGGATGTGGGAAGTGGGGTACGGATGGGGGACAGTGTGTGTGAGGGAATTTAAGGAATTGGTGTAACTGTCATTTATCTGTTCTTTATCTCGACTACGTAAAAATTAATGAATCCACATGGTTGTCAACATTTAAGCTTGTATCTCAAAGTATAAATTGTATTACAACTGTTATTTTCAATTTAATAAACAATTCATACAACTCAAAGCTTTAAAGATGCTCTGGTTCACAGCCCAAGTTGTAAAGAGCCTACGCTTCATCAGAGGCATGCTTAGCTCCAGGACTGGAAGACGAACAAGTTAGTCATCATCCTTGGCCTCGGGATCTTCTGGAGAAGAAGAAAGGCTTTGAAGAAGTAATCATAAGAAGAACACACACTCGCAAGTCTGGCTATGTACGGGAAAGGGGGATGGCAACGGACAGCCTGAAGTGCTATTTAGGCTGCAGGGATCTAAGAACATTCATATCAATCCACTTTTCATTGCTGAAGTGAAACACCAGAAGCCGAGTGTGGGGATCTGAATGAGAAAGGTCCCCATAGGCTCGTGTGTTTAGATACATTTGGTCCCCAGTTGGCTGTGCTGTTTGAGGAGGTTGTGTAATCCTCAGGAGATGGAGCCTTGCTGGAGGAAGTGTGTCACTGAGAATGGCTTTAAGGCTTTATAGCTTACCCCATTTCACATTCTGTGTGTGTGTGTGTGTGTGTGTGTGTGTGTGTGTGTGTGTCTGTGTGTCTGTGTGTCTGTGTCTGTGTATGTGAATCTGTGTATGTCTATGTATGTATATCTGTGTGTATCTGTGTGTGTGTGTCTGTGTGTGTGTCTGTGTGTGTGTCTCTGTGTGTGTCTCTGTGTGTGTCTCTGTGTCTGTGTATGTGAATCTGTGTGTGTCTGTGCATGTGTATCTGTGTGTATCTGTGTGTGTGTATCTGTGTGTGTATATCTGTGTGTGTATCTGTGTGTGTATCTGTGTGTCTGTGTGTGTGTATCTGTGTGTATCTGTGTGTGTGTGTCTGTGTGTGTGTCTGTGTGTGTGTCTGTGTGTGTGTCTCTGTGTGTGTCTCTGTGTCTGTGTATGTGAATCTGTGTGTGTCTGTGCATGTGTATCTGTGTGTATCTGTGTGTGTGTATCTGTGTGTGTATATCTGTGTGTGTATCTGTGTGTGTATCTGTGTGTCTGTGTGTGTGTATCTGTGTGTATCTGTGTGTTTATGTGTATCTGTGTGTATCTCTGTGTGTGTGTATCTGTGTGTATCTGTGTGTGTATCTGTGTGTCTGTGTGTATGTAACTGTATCTGTGTGTATCTGTGTGTGTGTATCTGTGTGTGTCTCTTGTGTGTCTGTTTGTGTGTGTGTATGTGTCTGTGTATGTGAATCTGGGTATGTCTGTGTATGTGTATCTGTATGTGTATGTGTATCTGTGTGTATCTCTGTGTGTGTGTATCTGTGTGTCTGTGTCTGTGTATGTGAATCTATTTGTGTCTGTGTTTGTATATCTGTGTGTATCTGTGTATGTGTATCTGTGTGTATCTGTGTGTGTGTATCTGTGTGTGTCTCTTGTGTGTCTGTTTGTGTGTGTGTATGTGTCTGTGTATGTGAATCTGGGTATGTCTGTGTATGTGTATCTGTGTGTGTGTATCTGTGTGTGTGTGTCTCTGTGTGTGTATCTGTGTGTCTGTGTCTGTGTATGTGAATCTATGTGTGTCTGTGTTTGTATATCTGTGTGTATCTGTGTGTGTGTATCTGTGTGTATCTGTGTGTGTATCTGTGTGTGTGTCTCTGTGTGTGCGTCTCTGTGTGTGTCTGTTTGTGTGTACCTATGTGTGTCTGTGTGTGTGTATCTGTGTGTGTATCTGTGTGTGTGTCTGTTTGTGTGTACCTATGTGTGTCTGTGTGTGTGTATCTGTGTGTGTATCTGTGTGTCTGTTTGTGTATGTCTGTGTGTGTCTGTATCTGTGTGTCTGTGTGTGTGTGTATCTGTGTGTGTCTCTGTGTGTGTGTCTCTGTGTGTGTGTCTCTGTGTGTGTCTGTTTGTGTGTACCTATGTGTGTCTGTATGTGTGTGTATCTGTGTGTGTATCTGTGTGTCTCTGAGTGTGTGTCTGTGTGTGTGTTTGTGTATGTCTGTGTGTGTCTCTATCTGTGTGTGTCTCTCTGTGTGTGTCTGTGTGTGTGTATCTGTGGGTGTGTGTGTCTGTGTGTGTGTACCTATGTGTGTCTGTGTGTGGGGGTGTATCTGTGTGTGTGTCTGTGTGTGTATCTGTGTGTGTATATCTATGTGTGTCTGTTTGTGTGTTCCTATGTGTGTCTGTGTGTGTATCTATGTGTTTATCTGTGGGTATCTGTATGTATCTGTGTGTGTCTGTTTGTGTATGTCTGTGTGTGTCTGTATCTGTGTGCCTGTGTTTGTGTGTGTATCTGTGTATGTCTGTATCTGTGTGTCTGTGTGTGTGTGTGTGTGTGTGTGTGTGTCTGGGTGTGTCTCTGTGTGTGTCTGTGTGTGTATCTGTGTCTGTGTGTGTCTGTGTGTCTGTGTGTCTTTCTCTGTCTCTGTTTCTCTCTCTTTGCTTTCTCTCTATGAGGGACTATATCCCTATTGAACCTTATATAAGTCAAAATAAACTCTTTTTCCCCTGAGTAGCTTTTGTTGGGGTGCTTTATCACAGCAACAGAGAGGGAACTAATAAAGAAAATAGATTGATTTAGCTCACGGTGCTGGAGATGCAAGAGCACGTTGTAGGCACTGTCAGCTCTGGGGAGGACCTCACATAACAAGAACATAACAATGGCGACAGGAATAAGCAAGCACACTGCCAAACAGGAATCAAAGAGGGATTCTGAGATTTTATAGCAATACCATCACAAAAACAGGATTTCGTGAGGGCTCCCAGTCACCTAAGAACTTCTTACTAGGACTCACCATAACTACACTAAGGACCCAGCCTCCAATGCTTGAACCACTAGGGGACAAACCACTTCCATATTGTAAGATATAAGTTTTAGGTTGAATCTTTGAAGAAGGGAGGGGTGCGTGCGTGTGTGTGTGTGTGTGTGTGTGTGTGTGTGTGTGTGTATGTATTCACATGTCCATGTACATGTAATATATAAGCATGTGGAAACCAGAGTTTCATATTAAATGTCTCTTTTTACTCTCTGCCTCATTTTTTTGAGAAGATCTCTCACTGAACCTGGAGTTCACTGACTTAAGAAGACTAACTAGTCACCAAGTTCTGGGGATCCTTCTATCTCTGCCTCTCAGTGTTAAGACTTCAGGTACACCCTATCACACCTGGTTTTGATGTGGGCTCTGAACATCAGCCTCGGGTCTTCAGGCTTATGCAGTAAGTTCTGATTGAATTTTCTTCCCATCCTCACATTTAAATCTTTAAAGTGTCAAGACCTGGCACCATGAGCACAGGCTCCTCTAGAGCTCAGAGGAACCAAGGGATAGCATGTAGATGTTATTACCTAAGTACCAGCAAAAAAGAACAAGTAAACACAGTCTGTGAGACTGGAGAGATGGCAAAATAACAAAGAACGGTGAGAGGAGTGTATTGAAGCAGCAGGGAGTCTCCTTGTATTAAATTTCCAGGACATTTTCACGCCCACTGGAGCCCTCAGACAGGGGAACAAAAATGTGAGACTGTAACTCATGGAAAAATGCAATTTTAATTAAGTTCATGTGTATGTTATTAATAAAAATGTGTAATATTTATGAGCTTCATTCTTGTCTGCTCCTTGCCTCTCGTTCTATTTAATTAGCTGTGTGTAGGAGGTGCTGAGTTGCAAGAGCTCCTTTATTTCATAGCGATATTCCCAATACAGTTCGGCATGTGTCCGGAACATAACAAAGAGAAAATTAAAATGGCTCAGGGTTCACTGAAATTGCTCCCACGTATAGATAACGTTCTAATCCTGTTGATTAAGATGAGAAAGAGCCTGCCCCATGAGGAGAATATTTTCAGCACTATTGGAAAAGGAAATTCAATCTACTCTTGAGTAATGTAGAAATTAACGTGAATACTTTATTTTTTAAAATCCCATATGTATATAAGGTCCACACCCAATTCCTCAGGAAGAGAAAATCCAACTTTTAGTATTTGCCAAGCTGATTAGCAATACAAACCTTCAGCCCCCATCCCATCTTAAACACCATTAATCATAAATGTACAGCAAAAGCAGATGGCAGGAAACGTGATCCTAATAATAACTGGAACCTGTCCAGCACTGTGCACCAAGCATTCCTCCATAGACTTTACATGTACTAACTTATTCAAAATTCTCAATACATCTGTAAGGTAAAGACTGTTGTTTCCAACTCTCCCTTAGATGGAAAAACTGAGACTCAACAAAAGCACCTAGCAACTCGCCTGGATCATACAATTAAAAATATGGAGGCTGGACTAGGATTCAAGTTATTTGACTCCAAGTATATCCAACGCTATGAGCTATAATGTCGGTTCTGTCAGCTGTGTGTAGATATGTTCATGATTCCATACCCAGAGATGTGGCTTAATATTAGATAGACACATCCTAGATTTCTCCTATGGGTTAATTTTGTTAATTTACCAATTCAGAAATTTGTAAAGTAGATAGCTAAGTAATCAATAAGTATTAATACCTCTGGAACATAATCATGAATTCAAAGCCTGAAACATCAAACTTCTATGTATTTCACATGTTATTAAATATTAAAAGAAAGAGAGGGTAAGACTGGTCAGAAGAGTAATCTGTGAAAATATATATCAGATATGTTCATATTTGATTTTTATTGCCCTAAAATTTCTTTAAGGTAACCCAATAAGTTCACCTAACACTTGATAAATTCAGTCCTTTTTCCTTGAGCTCATTAACTCTCTCTTGTTCATGTTTGTGTGTTTCAGTCTAGCTTGAACGCATGGGGGACTGGGTCTTTTCAACTTCTCTCCCAGTTTATTTTCTTGCTCTTAATGAGACCATTTAATTTCAAGAACTCTTTTGTTGCAGGATATACGATCACATTGTGAACCCCAAGATTGTATTATTTACAGAAAATAACTTTCTCATTGTGATGTGTCTCAACCTTGGCACACACCTCTAATTCCCTGGCTGGAATACAGACATGCTCTTAGTACACCTTTAATCCTGAACAATGAAGGTAAAGTTAGTTTGTAGAAGAAACCACCCATGTTTGAAAGTGATGTCTAATTGAATAGCAAACAAAGTAGTAAATCAGACAAAGATTTGATAGAAAAGAATATGCCCAACTCTCATTAGAACAGAGGAGAAAGGGAAGCTACTTAAGATAGAGCAGCATAGACAGAAAAAGAGGAAAAGAATGCCACTTTACCTGTAGAGTTTTACAGGTTGAAGAGAGAACATGCTATACATGGGTAAAGACAAAACAAGCAAGAAAATAAGAAGGATCCAGAAGATTAGAACAAATTACCAGAGTTAGTATGAGGCCAAGTAGAGCAATTCAGGAGACACTGGAAGAAGACAGTTTGAATCAGTCAGCTTGGAAAGGAGTTTGAGCAAAAACAGCTGAGTTGAATTAGTCACTCTGAGATCAGAAAGAGCTAGAAGGCATGAGCATATTCAGCAGTTAAGTCTCAGAGGTTGAAAACATTCTAGACCTAGATAAGATTGTATAGAGGCTAGAAGCTTCTATGACTAGATGCAGGTTAGCTGACTGAGGCAGTAAGCCTTGGAGACAATGACATCCAGAGCAGAAAAATTACTTGTTGGTGATTGGTTCTAATGCTTTGAATTAATTCGGCCCCCAAATTCAGGATTCTGGGTGTCAAACACTGAAGGTCTTTGTCCCCTGAAGGTTTTTGATCAATCAATAAAGAGCCAATAGTCAATGGCTGGGCAGACAGATTGAGGTGGGACCTTTAGATTTGCTCAGGCTAGGAACTGGGAGAAGGAAAGAGAGGAAAATCTCCATATCTTGGAGGGAGACAGATCAGATTTAGAGCTGCAGAAGAAAATTCATCCAAAATGTAGGTGGAAAGGAAAAGTGGTCCTGTGGGAGGGGCTGCCCAGAAGTCAGCAGGGATAAAGCATAGGTTTAGAAGGTGTTGAGCCAGGAGTACTGGAGGGAAATGTATGCTAGCCACAGGGAGGACCATCTTTTGAGCTAGTCAAGGCATATCAAAAATTAATTGGTGTGTGTGTGTGTGTGTGTGTGTGTGTGTGTGTGTGTGTGTGTGTGTGATTCACATATCCAGATAGCTCTTGGGCAGATGTGCACATGAGACCCTTCAGGAGCACAAAGCAGTTTAGCTAACCTCATTGCTATAGTTACAATTACACACTTTTACCTTCACACCTCTCTCGTGGCTCTCAGATCCCAATTACAGTTACCTTCTTTTGATTCCTGGTACCTTTCACCACTCCATAGGCCAGGCAGCTGTTGTGGTTTGCCCTGAAGTTACTGTATTTTGATGCTAATTCACTGCCCCAAGGACAGCTGCCTAGTCAAGGACTCAGAACTCAGGTGACTTCACCAGAACCACCTCTTCATTGAATCTGTAAAGTACTGGTGAGGGGCAGGTACAGGATAGAAGGAGGCCTGTCATTGGAGGAGAAGGAAGGATGGGCGGGAGAGAAGTTTGAAGGAAGAGGAGGAGACTAAGGGAGAGAGGAAGAGACAGGAGGGAGAGAAGGGCAGAGGAGCCGTGGCAGGACAAGATGGCAGGTGATGTCAAGATTCTGCTCTGTGTATTTACAGGTTGTTATTAATGTTCTCAAGGGATGGATAGTACCGGGCTTTGTATGTTTAAGTGGACAATTATATCTTACCAATTGGGTCAAAGATTATTGTGTTGTGTGTTCTTTTATGTGAGGGTTTGAGTGTAGGAAAGTGTGCAGCTGGGCTGTGTTTCCACCAAGATATCTAGCAGATATCTTGGGGCACTGTGGTGCAGACCAAGCGGGTAAAAGACAACCATTACTACTTTTTTATTTTTATATTTTTACAACAACAGGCAGTCTTTCTGGGGGGGAAAAAAAAAACCTATTGTCAATACAGCCTCCAGCAACGCAATGTTCACTCCTCACATTGGATATTACAATAGATCTCATAACATCTAAAAATGACATTTTCTCACTGTGCCTTCAAATGGGAACATGATCTCTAAACTTCATGGCTAAGTCCACATGACAAGCAGTGGTTACAGAACTGGAGCAAATTAACCCAAAGGTCAAATGGAAGAGGTTACCAATTAAGAAAAAAAAAAAAAACAGGGTTGGGGATTTAGCTCAGTGGTAGAGCGCTTGCCTAGCAAGCGCAAGGCCCTGAGTTCGGTCCCCAGCTCCGAAAAAAAAGAAAAAAAAAAAAAAAGGAAAAAAAAAAAACAAATAGTACGTAAGTATTACCAACTGGTTAATATTTCAGGGATAAATGCTGATTTTTATCTGCAAAGAAATATATTTGTCTAATTTGGACAAACACAGGCAATAGTTAGCGAATGAACACTGTACAGGCATAGTGCATTTTAAGTGGGAGTGGAACACACACACACTCACACACACACACTCCACAAACACTCACATACACATTCCACACACTCATACACTCTACACTCACACACCACATACACACACACACACACACACACACACACACACACACACACACGATGGAATGTGGCAAATTAATGACATAAATGCTAAGGAGAAAGGGTTGACTAGAATGAAGTGAAGAAGCTTCCAGGAAAGACTTGATTTTAAAACAAGATCTGAAGACAGTAATAAACACTTACTTAGAGAGAAAAAAAAAAAAAAAAAAGGAAACATCTTTAGGTTACAACAGAAGAAGACATTTAGAAATCTGTTCCAGTAAGGACTTAAATTTTGAAGGTTGACTAGTAGACATAGAAAAATGTTATCTCAAAAAAGCCAGCTTCTTAAAATTTTTGTTTATTTCTAATTGAATTGAAAGTAAAGACAGGCGGTTATGGGATGGGGGCTGTGTGGAGGGGTAACTGGGAAGTGGGATATTGTTTGAGGTGTAAACAAATGGAATGATTAATAAAAAATTAAGAAAAAAGATTTAAAAAGAAAATGAAGACATTATTAATAGTAAAATTAAAAATTCCAACTTGGAACATTTTAATTATGTAAAAATAATGTCCAATTTGAAATAAAAAATGGATAACATGAAGTTTCCATCTATGGTAAACTACTATGAAGGACTTCACCCATGGTGATCTTTAACTCAAATTAATGGGTCTTTCTGGAGAAAAGAAGGTTAAGAAAACATTCTAAGTCCAGTGAAGATCTAACTGTCAAAGCTTGAGGTAGGAGGAACATAATCAAAAGCTACCACATGTTAAACCAGCCTGTGTCCTAAAGCAGAAGGGCGGAGCTTAGTGTGTGTTTAAAGGAGAAACAGAGAGCTGAACACCCAGAAGTGCGAGCAATGCTGAGACCGCAGGACAGACTGCCAATTCTGTCTACCTCTACCCACATCCCTAGCCCAAGAGGAAACTGCATAGTGCCTCTGGATACAGGAATATAGGGGCAGTCAGTGGCAAGAACCTGCTGGGTCTGGCCTGTGTCTGGAATTGAACTGAACCAGTCACAGAGCTCCCTGTACCCAAGTCCCATGGGGGAGAGAGCTGGACCCTCAGAAGTGCGGACACTCCTGAGAACTCAGAGGAGACTACTCCCTGCCACATTCCTGACCCAAGAGGAAATCCACTAGTGCTATCTGTGCCCCTGGGCACAAGGACATAGGAGCAGTCAGGGACAGAACCCTTTGGGTTTCTGCCTGCACTAAAAGTTAAAGCCAGTCTGCTAGGAACACCTACACACCTGAGAGCAGAGCTCTCCATGCCCAGATCCAGCTGGAAAAAAAAAAAGTCTAGAAGAGTGCTGACTTAGGGTTAAGCCACTGTCAGAGACAGCAAGACAAGCTAACACCAGAGACAAACTACAGCAAGAGGCAATCGCAGGAACCTAAGCAACAGAAACCAAGACTACTTGGCATCGTCAGAGCCCAACTCTCCCACCAAAGCAAATTCTGAATATCCAAACAAACTGGAAAAGCAACATTTAAATATAAAATCACATTTTATGATGGAGGACTTTAAGAAGGACATAAATATCTCCCTTAAAGAAATACAGGACAACACAAATAAATAAGTACAAATCTTTACAGAGGAAACACAAAAATCCTTTAAAGATTTCACCAAACAGGTGAAGGAATTGAACAAAACCATCCAGGATTTAAAAATTGAAATAGAAACAATAAAGAAAGCATAAAGGGAGACAACCCTGGATAGAAAACCAAGGGAAGAGATCAGGCATCAAATATGCAAACATTACCAACAGAATACAAGAGATAGAAAGCAGAATCTCAGGGGCAGAAGATACCATAGAAAACATTAACACAACTGTCAAAAATATTGTAAAATGCAAAAAGGTCCTAGCCCAAAACATCCAGGAAATACAAGACATAATGAGAAGATCAAACCTAAGGATAATAGGTATAGAAGACAGTGAAGACTCCCACCTAAAAGGGCCAGTAAATACCTTCAACAAAATCATAGAAGAAAACTTCCCTAACCTAAAGAAAGAGATGCCCATAAACATACAAGAAGTCTACAGAACTCAAAATAGATTGGACCACAAAAGAAATTCTTCCCATCACATAATAGTCAAAACACTAAATGCACAAAACAAAGACAGAATATTAAAAGCAGTAAGGGGGAAAGGTCAAGTAACATATAAAGACAGATGTATAACAATTATACCAGACGTCTCACCAGAGACTATGGAAGACAGAAGACCCTGGGCAGATGTCATATAGACACTAAAAGAACACAAATGCCAGCTCAAGTTACTGTATCCAGCAAATCTCTCAGTTAACATAGATGGAGAAACCAAGATATTCCATGACAAAACCAAATTTACACAGTATCTTTCTACAAATCCAGCCCTACAAAGGATAATAGATGGAATACTCCAACACAAGGAGGAAAACTACACCCTAGAAAAAGCAAGAAAGTAATCTCCTTGCATCAAAACCAAAAGAAGAGAGACACACAAACTTAATTCCACCTCTAACAATGAAAATAACAGGAAGCAATAATCACTATTCCTTAATATCTCTCAACATAAACGGACTCAATTCACCAATAAAAAGACATAGACTGGGGCTGGGGATTTAGCTCAGTGGTAGAGCGCTTACCTAGGAAGCGCAAGGCCCTGGGTTCGGTCCCCAGCTCCGAAAAAAAGAACCAAAAAAAAAAAAAAAAAAAAAAAAGACATAGACTAACAGACTGAATATGTAAAGAGGACCCAGCATTTTGCTGCATACAAGAAACACACCCCAGAGACAAAGACAAACACTAACTTGGAGTGAAAGGCTGGAAAACAACTTTCCAAGCAAATGGTCTGAAGAAATAAGCTGGAGTAGCCATTCTAATATTGAATAAAATCAACTTTCAACCAAAAGTTATCAAAAAAGATAAGGAAGGACATTTCACATTCATCAAAGGAAAAATCCACCAAGATGAACTCTCAATCCTAAATATCTATGCTCAAAATGCAAGGGCACCTACATTCATAAAAGAAACCTTACTAAAGCTCAAAACACACGTTGCACCTCACACAATAGTAGTGGGAGATTTCAACACCCCACTCTCATCAATGGACAGATCATGGAAACAGAAATTAAACAGAGACATAGAGAAATAATACAAGTCATGAACCAAATGGACTTAACAGATATTTATAGAACATTTAATCCTAAAACAAAAGGATATATCTTCTTCTCAGCACCTCATGGTATCTTCTCCAAAACTGACCATATAATCAGTCACAAAGCAGGCCTCAACAGATACAGGAAGATAGAAATAATCCCATGCGTGCTATCAGACCACCATGGACTAAGGCTGGTCTTCAATAAAAACAAAAATGACAGAAAGACAACATATACATGGAAGTTGAACAACGCCCTACTCAATGATAACCTGGTCAAGGAAGAAATAAAGAAAGAAATTAAAGACTTTTTAGAATTTAATGAAAATGAAGTCACCACATAGCCAAACTTATGGGACACAATTAAAGCAGTGCTAACAAAAAAACTCATAGCTCTGAGTGCTTCCGAAAAGAAACAGGGGAGAGCATACATCAGCAGCTTGACAGCACACCTAAAACCTCTAGAACAAAAAAGAAGCAAATACACACAAAATGAGTAGAAGACAGAAAATAATCAAACTCAAGGCTGAAATCAACCAAGTAGAAACAAAAAGGACTGTACAAAGAATCAACAAAACCAGGAGCTGCTTCTTTGAGAAAATCAACAAGTCAGATAAACCCTTACCCAGACTAACCTGAGGGCACAGAGAGTGTATCCACATTAACAAAATCAGAAATGAAAAGGGAGACATAACAACAGAATCTGAGGAAATTTAAAAAAAAATCATCAAATCCTACTACAAAAGCCTATATTCATCAAAACTGGAAAATCTGGATGAAATGGACAATTTTCTATACAAATACCAGGTATCAAAGTTAAATCAGGTTCAGATAAACCATCTGAACAATCCCATAACTCCTAAAGAAATAGAAGCAGTTATTAAAAGTCTCCCAACCAAAAAGAACCCAGGACCAGCTGGGTTTACTGCAGAAATCTATCAGACCTTCATAGAAGACCTCATATCAATACTGTCCAAACTATTCCACAAAATAGAGACAGAAGGAACACTACCCAATACCTTCTGTGAAGCCACAATTATGCTTATTCCTAAACCACACAAAGACCCAACAAAGAAATAGGACTTCAGACCAATTTCCTTTATGAATATTGATGCAAAAATACTCAATAAAATTCTTGCAAACTGAATCCAAGAACACATCAAAATGATCATCTATCTTGATCAAGTAGGCTTCATCCCAGGGATGCAGGGATGGTTCAATATATGGAAATTCATCAACGTAATCCACTAAATAAACAAACTCAAAGATAAAAGCCACATGATCATTTCATTAGAGGCTGAGAGAGCACTTGGCAAAATTCAACACCCGTTAATGTTAAAAGTCCTGGAAAGATCAAGCCTATACCTAAACATACTAAAAGCAATATACAACAAATCAGTAGTTAACATTAAACTAAACGGAGAGAAACTTGAAGCACTCCCACTAAAATCAGAGACTAGACAAGGCTGCTCACACTCTCCCTACTTATTCAATATAGTTCTCGAAGTCCTTGTCAGAGCAATCAGACCGTGAGAGGAGGGCAAAAGGATACAAATTGGAAAGTAGCCTTCCTCTACTCAGAGGATAAACAGATTGAGAAAGAAATTAGGAAAATGACACCCTTCACAATAGTCCCAAATAATATAGAATACCTTGGTGTGACTTTAACCATGCAAGTAAAAGATCTGTATGACAAAAACTTCAACTCTCTGAAGAAAAAAAATTAAAAAAGATCTCAGAAGATGGAAAGACCTCACATGCTCAGGGATTGGCAAGATTAATATAGTAAAAATGGCTATTTTGCCAAAAGCAATCTACAGATACAACACAATCCTCATCAAAATTCCAACTCAATTCTTCATAGAGTTAGAAATAGAAATTTGCAAATTCATTTGGAATGACAAAAAACCGAGGACAGTGAAAACTACCCTCACAATAACAAAACTTATGGAGAAATCACCATCCCTGACTTCAAGCTGTATTACAGAGCAATAATGATAAAAACTGTATGGTATTGGTACAGAGACAAGCAAGTATATCACTGGAATAGAATTGAAGACCCAGAAATGAACCCACACACCTATGGTCACTTGATCTTTGACAAAGGAGCTAATACCATCCAATGGAAAAAAGATAGCATTTTCAACAAATGGTGCTGGAGGTCAGCATGTAGAAGAATGCAGATCGATCCATTTTTATTGCCCTGTACAAAGCTTAAATCCAAGTGAATTAAGGACCTCCACATCAAACCAGATACACTCAAACTAATAGAAGAAAAAGTGGGGAAAAGTCTTGAACACATGGGCACTGGGGAAAATTTCCTGAACAAAACACCAATAGCTTATACTCTAAGATCAAGAATTGACAAATGGGACCTCATAAAACTGCAAAGCTTCTGTAAGGGAAAGGACACTGTCATTAGGACAAAACGGCAACCAACAAATTGGGAAAAGATCTTTACCAATCCTACATCTGATAGAGGGCTAATATCCAAAACACACAAAGAACTCAAGAAGTTAGACTTCAGAGAGCCAAATCACCCTATTGAAAAATGGGGTTCAGAGCTAAACAAAGAATTCTCAGCTGAGGAATATCGAATGGCTGAGAAACACCTAAAGAAATGTTCAACATCTTTAGGCATAAGGGAAATGCAAATCAAAACAACCCTGAGATTTCACCTCACACCAGTCATAATGGCTAAGATCAAAAATTCAAGTGACAACAGATGCTGGCGAGGATGTGGAGAAAGAGGAACACTCCTCCATTGTTGGTGGGATTGCAAACTGGTACAACCATTCTGGAAATCAGTCTGGAGGTTCCTCAGAAAATTGGACCTTCCACTACCTGTTCATAGCAGGCTTATTTATAATAGCCAGAAGCTGGAAAGAACCCAGATGTCCTTCAACAGAGGAATGGATACAGAAAATGTGGTACATCTACACAATGGAATATTACTCAGCTATCAAAAACAATGACTTCATGAAATTCATAGGCAAATGGATGTAACTAGAAAATATCATCCTGACTGAGCTAACCCAATAACAGAAAAACACACATGGTATGCACTCTCTGATAAGTGGATATTAGCCCAAAAGCTCGAATTTACCCAAGATACAATTCACAGACTACATGAAGCTCAAGAAGGATGACCAAAATGCAGAAGCTTCACTCCTTCTTTTTTTTTTTTTTTTTTTTTTTGGTTCTTTTTTTTTTTTTTTTTTTTGTTCCGGAGCTAGGGACCGAACCCAGGGCCTTGCGCTTCCTAGGTAAGCGCTCTACCACTGAGCTAAATCCCCAGCCCTTCACTCCTTCTTAAAAGGGGGAACAAAAATATTCATAGGACGGGATATAGAGGCAATGTTTGGAGCAGAGACTGAAGGAATGGCTGACCATTCAGAGCCTGCCCCACATGTCCCTCCCCCTCATACACACACAGACACACACACACACAGACACACACACACACACACACACACACACACACACACACACACACACATATATATATATCTCTACCAAAACTGGTTAAGATGAAGCTAAGAAGTGCGTGCTGACAGGAACCAGATATAGATCTCTCCTGAGAGACACAGTCAGAACATGTCAAATACAGAAGCGAATGCTAGCAGCAAACCACTGAACTGAATACGGGACCCCCATTGGAGGAATTAAAGATAGGATTGATGGAGCTGAAGGAGCTTGTAACCCCATAAGAAGAACAAAAATACCAATCAACCAGAGCTCCCAGTGACTAAACCACTCCCCAAAAACTATACATGGATTGACCCATGGCTCCAGCTGCATATGTAGCAGAGGACGGCCTTGTTGGGCATCAATAGAAGGATAAGTCCTTGGTCCTGCCCAGGCTGGACTCCTCAGTGTAGGTGAATGAGGGGGGTGGGAAGGGGTGGTGGATAGGGAGGGGAACACCCTTAAGAAGGGGAGGGAGATGGGATAGGAAGCTTATGTCCAGAAACCAGGAAAGGAAATAACATTTGAGATAGCTCAGCGGTTAAGAGCATTGACTGCTCTTCCAGAGGACCTGAGTTCAAGTCCCAGCAACCAAATGGTGGCTCACAACCATCTGTAATGAGATCTGATGCCCTCTTCTGGTGTGTCTGAAGACAGCTACAGTTACTTATAGGCATAAAATAAATAAATCTTTAAAAAAAATAAAATAAAAAATCCAAATCCAATATTTTTTTTTTTTAGAAAAAGGAGAAACACAGGGCAACAAAAAACTTCCTTGTGAGGCTCCCACAGGTCTTTGAGAGTCCATATTTCTCCTCAAATGTTTGGTAATGTGCGGTGTTGGTGTGGTCCAACACCATGGACCATTAAAGGGACAACACCATTAAAGGGTCGCAGTGTTAAGAAGGTTGAAATACACTGCCCTAAACATTTGTGTGTTGAAACTTAGTCCTAAAGGCAACGGTTTGAGGTTGGGGGTGGGGATAGGATATGGACATGGTACAAGCATCTCAGAGGGATGAGGGAACCTAGTGTGTGCTGTGGTTTCTGGTCTACAAAGGTAATCTCTAGCCCACTGGTGTTCACAGTGTGATGTAACAGAGTTGAACCAGAGCCGGTGCTTTGAATTTAACCTCAAAACCGAGAGTTAAACAATCCTCTTTCATTAATAAACTTTACCTGACTCAAGTATTTTGTCATAAAAATGCAAGAAAAAAAATCCTGCTACCCTTTCTGGCACTCCAGACCCATTTGCCACCAGGCAGAGAAGGCACCGAAGGACACAGGATCATCTCTTTGATCACCTGTGCCATAGAAACAAAGGTGAGAAAAATATAATTTCATTTCTCAACCTCCGTGGGTTCTTTACAGGGGACCAATTTTTCTGTTAGCAAAAGGCAGATTAATGGAGGGGGCGTGGCAGGTGATGTCAACAGCAAATGCCATGTGTCACACCGACAAAAAGCAGCTCCCTCTGGATGGCAGGCAGCACTCTCTGTGGGTACTGCCTAGACTTTAACCCCAATATTAACACAGAGCAATGCACTCTGGGTGACAAGACAAAGAGGCCGTTGCTTCACTCAGAAGAAGTAGGGAAACTGGAGGCAGGAATGCCCGGTCCCAGAGCTCCTGTATCCAGCAACAGACAGTTACCACCTCTGGTTTGGAACCAAAAGTCCTACTGTCTGTGTGAGTCTCTCTCCAGTGTCAAGCAGTCAGAGGTTGGTGGGGAAACATTCTGTTTTTTAACCATCTTTAGAAATATTCTGGTTTCCTAACATAATCAGAGAGACAGTGTTTCATAATCTCTGCAGGTCTGGGAATTAGGGAAGAGTGGTTTTGGGAAGCCCGTCAGAAACTCACCTTCAGAATTCCCCAGCCTTCCCCACCCCAGAGCTATGGTCATTTGTATTTAGGATACACTTGATCTAAATGCTTTTAAAAGAGGCCAGTAGCAGTTCACCTTCACAAATTCGGCCAGAAGGGTCTTCAAAAACCCGTGTTTGAATCCAGTCAGACACCATTATCCCCAGACAATTAAGAGTCTAAAAACCCGAAGAGTTTTGGTGGGGTTTGCTCAAGGCCCAGAGCTCTGTTTTCCCAACATGAACAGAGGGATCAAAACTCAGAATTCCAGTTGTGTGCCAGAAAGATACTTGTTACAGCAACAGAATAAACACAAGCCTGGAAACCCAGGACCCAAATCTAAGGCAATGCTGACCAAGTGAACTGTGGCATTCATAAAGGGAATATACCATAGGGGAGGGAGACAGAAGATGCTCTCTGAGTGTTAATGTGGAAAGAGCCCAAAAGACATTGTTCAGTGACCCCAAAAGTGCAAAACGGGTTATAGAATATGCCACCCTTTGCAGCAGAAAGAACACAGGGGGAAAACCCACACCACACACACACACACACACACACACACACACACACACAAAACACCATATGTATAAAACATATATATATATATAACATATATATAACATGTGTGTGTGTTCCATATGTAAGCCTTGTGAAAAAATAGAAACTAATTAAAATGATTATTCATGGAAGAAAGAAAGAGTTGATGGAAAGAGGGATGGACTAATAATCTGTCCAGATATTTAAATTTTAATCTCAAAGAATACTCATAAAAAAAACTTTAAAGAGCAGGAGGCTTTATCCATCTCGTTTATTAAAAAGATCATCACTCCTTCCACAATAGGCCGCACATCTGAGTATGAGGAGACAGCCATGATGAGAGGCACCCAAACAAACAAAGCCGCGTCTGCCATGTGACTCCCAACCACTCTTTCTGCTCAGCTAAGCAGAAAGAAACCAAGGGCACAGTGGGTGGGAGGAGGGGTGTCCCTTGGAGATGAAGCCCTCTCAAAGAGCCTGATGGATATTCCTGTTGTTTCATAGAGCCCAGCACCCCAACTGTGTGGCGGGCATCTGAGATGTGTGTCTGCCTTTCCCTGCTAGGAGGCTGTAGTCTCCCCTGCTCCACATCCCCATCGATTCACTCTTACAAGCCTGTCCTTTCCTATTACGCGGCGCGGCATCCGTTCGTTCGTTAAGAGAACCACTCTGCTCTTTATGTTAATTGGAATCGGCTGCTTTGGGCTCTGACACAGACATTTAGCGCTGCTAACAGTCAATTGCTCTTTCCTCGGCCATCTGGCAGAGGAGTTGAAACTAGCAATTTTCCGAGTCAGAATTAGACATCTGAACATGAAAGTGTACATAGGCAAACCCCTCAGAAGTGCCAAGGGAAGAAGGGCAGGTAGTGGGATGCTATTAGTCCCAATCTGGAGGGCTGTGATCTTGACTCGGAAGCCGGCATCTCGGTCTCTCTCACGCCGTTCTTTTGCATGGACTGTGGACACCCTGGAGATTGTTGGTAGCGGTGTCTCTGCTTCACCCCCATCATTTTCTCTCTAGATAGGTGTAACTATTTAGATTGTCTGGGGTATATCAGTGGTCTCTCTGAGTTCAGCAAGGACTTGTGGAGCACAGTACCTTCCGCACAGCATTTTCTGTTTCTTACAGTTCCCTGACTGTCTCCTTCCCTTCCTGAGGTGACTTGTTCTCTGTGCCCTCTTATATGGACACGCCCTTCATTTCTCTTGTCCATTCCTCCAGCCCTATATATGCATCCCTAGGGCACTTACAGGTCTAAAGACTATACACGAATGGTGCTGACGTACTTTCTTAAGAAAGGGAACTCGTGACAAACCCATCACACTTTGACTCGTTTCCTACATGAACCCATTCCAGTTTCGTGGAAAGTACCACACATTCATCACAGCAAGATAACAGAGATCCTATTCCTGGCTAACATTGCAGTGGTCTCAAGAAAGAGCTATAGCTTGCTACCACCCACCAGCCTGGCCAGTAGATAACACACTAGAGTCAAGAGCTAACCATTAAGCGAGGCCCACATATCACTTACTAGTCAAAGGTTATGCCATCCACCCCTACATCATCTGCACATGCCTGAGATCCCAGGTAACCACTACCTAGAAAAAGAAAATACACAAACAAGTGATCTTCAGGTAAATCTGAGTCATAGCTTTGTCCAGATGTACCTGCCCACTCACCTTCCTCAAAGAGGAAATGTGCCCCAGCTTCAGGCATATTCCCAGCATCTTTGGGGTGTTCCTGCTATTCCTTGATCCTGGTCTTCATATCTATATCACCAGGAGGAAAGCTGAAGCAGCTGAGAGGGAGTGTAGAAATGCTGTGTAACTCGAGACGTGGGCAGTAGGCTAAAATCTCGAGCTTCTGTGCAACTATAACCAGATACAACTCAAAGGATGAAGCATTTATTTTGTCTCACAGTTTCGAAGTATGTCTATTGGGCCTGTGTCCCCATGGGCTTGGAAAGTATGATTGAAGCAGAAGTAAGTAGCAAAGAAAATTCTTCACCTTAGATCAAGCAAGGGTTGGGTGATGTCAGAACCAGCCTTGAAGGAATGCTTCCTGTAACCTACTTCCTCCCCTAAGGCGCCCATCCAACAACTTCCACAAGCTGCATGAGCATCGCCTACTGAGGACCAAGTTTTCAAAACATGAGCGCTTGGAGAACATTCTATATTCTGACAGCTAGCTGCTGTCTTTTGCCCTGTGTGCGAGCTGCTCTGCGTATTGTTTCTCTTACCCTACATTCATGTGATAAGCCATACAATCCCAGGATGGTTCTGTGAGTCTTTTACTCCACAACTTTTGCAAAAAAACTTGCTAGCTGACGGTAACTGCGCCACCAGTGTGTGAATATCGGGCGTAGGTCTGCGGGATTGAAAGAAAACAAGTACATGGGTCACCCGTTTTCGAGAGTGCCACCAAGGCACTAAGATCTCCTTATGTACCCGAGGCAAAAGCCATGGAAAAGCAACAAGGCAGGTGAAAATCTCCAACCAGGAAAACAGGAAAAGTCTGTGTGGTGGAAAGTCCCTGGCCCAATCAGGGGCATAAACAACTTCTTAACAACAACAAGCCGGAAGGCTCAGTGGGGAGGAAGGGGGCCACGGAAAGTCCCAGCCCCAAATCAGAGGCTAAGAGAAGCTGCCAAGGGTGTAAACAACTTCTTGCTATAGCAGATAAAAGGCTCAGTGAGGGGGAAGGGAAACACCCAAAGGTAGGGCCCAACAGCTAGCTGTGGTGGTTTGAATATGCTTGGCCCCCTGGGAAGTGGCACTACCAGGTGTAACCTTGTAGGAGGAAGTGTGTTACTGGGCTTTGAGGGCTCCTAGTGCCCAGGCTCTGCTGAGTGCAAATGAGACCCTCTTCCTGGGTGCCTTCAGATCAAGATATAGAACTCACAGCTCTTCCCAAACCAAGTCTGCCTGCATACCGCCATGCTTCCCACCATGATGAGAATGGACTGAACCTCTGAAACTGTGAGCCAGCCCCAGTTAAATGTTTTCCTTTATAAGAGTGGCTTTGGTCATGGTGTCTCTTTACAGCAACGGAAACCCTAACTAAGACATTTGCCATAGTGCTTGCAAGGTACCACAGTATTGGGTTTCAACAAATGATACTCCCAATATAAGGTGTTTTAAGATCTCTCTGCCTTGCCCCATCTGCTCTCTCAAACCTGTTGCAGTGCAGGAATGGGCTCTATGCAAAGCTCTATTTGCCTAAAGACCAGATCAACAAGGATGACTCTGGTCACCTTCAGTCTTCTTGCTACAATTTCATTAACAATGGAATATGAAATTCATACTTCAGAAGAGACTGAAAGCCATCTGTCACACCTATAGCTATAGCCCTGAGAAGCTTTATCCAAGACCATT